>NC_137792.1:13023425-13523425 GCF_963383645.1 Muscardinus avellanarius
ACCTTATTGGTAACCACTATCTTGAATTATGAGTTTACAGTGCACTTTTTTCTTTGTAGTTTTATCATATAATTCTGTATCTCTCAAAGCATATAATTGAGCATTAAATGTTTTTCAATTTTATATTAATGAAATCATACTGAATGATTTCTGAGACTTGCTTTATTTCATTTTGCATTGAATGCCTGAGATTCACCTATATGCTGTCAAATGAAGCAATAGTTTGTTAATTTTCACTGTACTTATGCATAAGCGATAGTGTATTTATTAATGGACATTTGGGAAATTTTTACTATTAAAAACATTGCTCCTAGATATTCATCAACAAATCTCCTAGATCCAGCACCCATACCTAGGAGATTGCTAAATCAGAAAGTGAGCGCATCTTTGACTTTACTAGGTGCTACCAAATTGTTTCTCAAAATAGAAGAGTTCTAATTGCTTCATATCCTTGAAAATGCTTAATTTCATCATTTTAGTTATCATTCATTAAGGGTATGTGAAGTCATATCATATTATGGTTTGGGCTTGCATTTCTCTAATTACACATGAGGTCATATCATCCTTTCATGTTTATTGAAAGTTTATAAAATCTGTATTTCTTCTTTTCTTCAAGTCTTATGCCCACCTTTTTAATACTTTTATTGGTGCATTTTAATTATATTGAGCTTCAAAGTGATACAAGCATACATGCATACCACACTCAATGGGTTTTCCTCTGCTCCTTCCTCCTTTTTAGTACAAATTAGTGAAATTAGTAGTGATAACTACATATAGGAAAATAATATGATTTAAGTTGTTTTCTTCCTATGTCCCCCTTTTTACCTCCTCACTTCCCTCTCCCAGATTCTTTCCACTATTATAGTGCTTTTTCTCCTCACACGTTTCAAGTCCTTTTTGTTCCCCATTTTTCTCTCTAGATTCCACATATGAGAAAAACCATTTGACCCCTCACTTTCTGAGATGGGCTAATCTCACTCCGCATAATATTCTCTAGTTCCACCCATTTTCTTATAAATGACATCATTATGCCTACCTTAAAAATTTTGAAACTAGTCTTTTTTACTGTACCTTATGTTTTCTGTACTGACAAATATCTTTTCCCAGCTTGTAGGATGTCTTTTTGCATTATTGAAAGGTATCTTTTATTGAACAAATAATCTTAGTGCAGTTTTGATTTTAAAGAAATTTCACTCTACTCTGAAATCATAAAGATATTTAGATATTTTCTATACTATCTCCCAAAAGATCTCTGGTATTTCCTTTTGCATTTAAGTCTGTAGTCTATTCAGAATTTATTATAAGTTTGTTCTATGTGGAAAACCATCTGGATCTGGTATGTTTTCTTTTTGGACCACTTAACTAATTTAATAAGCCTATCAAGTTTTCTATTTCTTCTTGAATCTGATTTAGTAAATTATCTATTTGTGGCTTTTCTCTCTTTTCCTATGTTTCAAAATGTATCACCCTAAAATTTTATATTGTCTTTTGTTACCTTTTGAAGCCCCACAATATCTGTGGTAATGTTCATAATATAGTTAATTCTTGTCAATTCTCTTCTTCATCATTAATCTTGTTTAATGTTTGCCCATCTTATTCTTTTTTCAAATAACTAAATTCTGGCTTGGTAAAAATTTCCTGTTTTATGTTTTTCACTCAATTATTTTTGCCATTATACTTATTATTTCCTCCTTTCAGTTTCCTTATGTTTATTCTACTCACTCATTATTTATTATTTATTGTGTTAATTTCTCACTATTTAAGTTGAACACTTAGCTCCATATTTTACAAATTGGTTCTGCTAAATAATCAAGGTACTAAGCCGGGCATGGTGGCACACACTTGTAATCCCAATTCTTAAAAGGAAAAGAAAGGAGGATCTTAGTTTCAAGGACAGCTTCAGCAATTATAACAAGACTTAGCAATCTACTGAGGCCTTGTCTCAAAATAAAATAATAAAATTAAAAGGCCTGGAAGTGTAGCTTGGAGGTAGAATACTCCTGGGTTCAATTCCCAATTCCCAGTAACATACATACACACACACACACACACACACACACACACACACACACATGCATACACACACATACATACACACATATACACACACACACACAACCAAGGAACTGATAATTCTAATCACACACAAACTAATCTAGACTAGGGAAATAGAGGAAACACTTATCAGTCATTTTTGAAGTATCAACCATTTTTGAGGTTAGCAGAACCTCCATACAAAAACTGAGTGGAGAAATATGACAAAGGAAAATTATAAGCCTAGTTCTCTTATAAACAGGCCAGTACAAAAACCTGAAAGAAAATCTAGCAATATATAAACATGACAAATGACTGAAATGAGCTTTCCTCAGCAATATAAGGCTTAATTTATTAGAAAATCAATTGATACATTTTTTCATAGTATGAAATAAATAAGAAGAAACAGCATATGGTAATCTCTACTGATGCAGAAAATCATTTGTTAAGAATATCTGTCATCCATTAGTTACAAAAATTCTTAGCAAGTTAAGAACAGAAGGAAATTCCCTTTGCCTTATATAGAGTATTTACAAACATATACAAGAAATGTCATAATTGTGAAACATTGACATTATTCCCCCATTAAGACCCAGGAACAAGAAAAAACTGGTGCTCTAATCACTTCTTTTAAATCCTGTACTGTCTGTCACTGCAAATAAAAGGAGAGGAACAAAGGGCATTAACCATGTGAGAAAAAGAAACAAGAAGTTATTGTTCACAGATGATGTTATTATCTGCAAGGAAAACTCAATCTATACTTAGCAAGAGATTTTGTCAGGTTTGCTATATAAAATTAACTTACAAATATCAATTGCATTTATATACAATAGCATCAACAGAAAATATAAAACAAGTATAATTTCTGAAAGTATGGCATATTCTAAAATATATGTCAGATTCCTGGTGTAAAGGTGAACTATCTGGCATTGTGAATAAGCATGGGAAATTTAAATAAGCAAGGAGAAATACCATGTTTGTTATGAAGTAAATTCTTTGCTGTTGATGTTGATGTACAGAGCAATACAATTTCAATGAAAATCCCAAAAACATTTGCAAAATGTAAAAAGCTGACTAAAGTATTTCTTAATGGTAGAGAAGCAAGAATAGCCAAGACATTCCCAATAAGGACTAAGAGCAAGGACTCATTTTACTGTAGTGAAGACAGTATATATGCACCAAGGAAGAATAGAGAATCCAGCAGACAATCTCTGTGGGGGAAGAAACACTCAAAGGACATTTTCCACCACCCAGTGCTGTCATATTGGATAAAACAAAAAAACATTTCTATCCTGTTTCTGTCATTTTATATTTTTGGATCTATTCTTAGAGCACTTAGCCTATTCTAATATAAATTCTATTGCTTTAGTGATTGCCCTGTGAAATTAAATATCAAAAAATAGCACCAATATTTAAATTAAGATATTAACTTTCCTGTTGAACTATACAAGAACTCCAGAATGCTTTGGCTTTAATTACTATCTGCCTGACTTGCACAGTACTGTTATGTGATATCATGATTCTATTTTTAACATTATAATACTGCTTTTGTGTTCAATGTTTTAGATTACCTAGATATATACTATTTTACTGACTGTTTTTCTCTTTTATATCTCCAACCATACAAGACATTTTTCACAGGGAATTCTGTTGGCGCTAAATTCTAAACATTTAGGCATTTATTTTGCTAGCAGTCTTTGTCTTAAAATTTTGTGGGGAATCAAATGCAACAAGATCAGGATACACCCTCCAGAATCAAAATTCCCATATGCAGTGTGGAATGGAGGCTTGTCCAAGAGCTCTTGCCTTCTCTCTCAGTACCAGGCATGTGGGGACAGGACACAACACCCCCTCCCAGCCCTCCATGACAAGCTAGGAGACTAGTGTGACTGAGAACACAGTTGCCCTGCACCGAATTAGGTGAGCTGGTCACCTGGTAGTAGGGGAAGGCTGTCCAAATTGTGGGTGTGAGCAGACTCCATTGTTTTTCACTGGGAAAGAAAGAAGAAACAGAGTTGCTCGCGAAGCCCTGATGGGGCTTCAGCATGGCATGACTCTTTGATCTCTCTCATTCACCTGCCCAAGAGCCAGACTTCTAGACACTGAGCCATTGCTGACAAAAACCTGTGAACAAAATCTAGGGAAAAGATACAATATTTTCATAATCTCTTGGATCTGGCTTCTCCAGTGTCAATTTATACTGCTGCTACTGCCACCTAGTTTCAACCCGAAGACACCATCCTGTTCTTTTTGGTTTTGTTTTTGTACTACAGATGGAACCCAGGGGTATTCTGCCTCCAAGCTATACCCCAAGTCCTATTTTTATTTTTCATTTTGAAATAGGATTTAGCTAAGTTGTTCAGGGTCTTGCTAAGTTACTGAGGCTTTCCTCGAACCTGCAATCCTCTTGTCTCAGTATCCCAAGAACTGGGATGATAGTAGTATGCTACCGTGTCCTGCTGGCAAAATCCTGTTGGCCTGAAGAAAGCTGATTACAACATCAAAAAACAGGAACAGTAAGAAAAGAGAAAAAGGCAAAATCCTCTAGTCCCTGAAGTGTGATTCACTTCCATTAATAAATATGTATAATAATTTCCATGCCAAGGCCAAGCTACTAGTTGAGTTCTTAAAAGCAAAGTGAAGAGAAGGGACGCCTACCCTGAATGACACTGTACCAAAATAATTTCTTCATTCATCTGAGGCCTATGGGGTCTTATGAAAGCTATGGGCTTTGTTATGTTTCAATAAAACACTTTTCCAAATGGGTATGGAGCTTGACAGAAATGCAGAATCCTGGGTACCATCCTAAACTTTCAAATCAACATCTGCATTTTGATGGGATCTTCAGATGATCCACAAGTTCCTCCTCCTCCTCCTCCTCCTCCTCCTCCTCCTCCTCCTCCTCCTCCTCCTCCTCCTCCTTTTGTGGTACTGGGTATTGAACCGAGGGCATTTTATATTTGAGCTACACTCCACTTCTATTTATTTTTATTTTTAAACAGAGTCTCATTTAAGTTATGGAGGGGGGTCCTATTAAGTTGCTGAGGCTGATCTTGTACCTAGGATCCTCCTGTCTCAGCCTCTCAAGTACTCAAATTGCAGGTGTGTGCCACTGTGCCTGCCTCACATGTATCTTAAAGTTTGGAAAGTGCAATCATGTACAGGGGAACATGCCTGTAATCCCAGTATTTGGGAGGCTGAGACAGGAGGATTACGTGTTTGAGGCCAGCCTCAGCAACTTAGTGAAACCCTGTTTCAAAATAAAAAAATAAAAAAGGTTGAGGGTGTATCTCAGATATAGAATGCCCCTGGGTTCAATCTTCAGTATCAGAAGAGAGAGAAAGAGAAAGAGAGAGAAGGGGAGTGTAGAGGAGAATGAAGGGGGAGAGGGTGATGGAGGAGAGGAGAAGAGTAGGTGAGGGGAAGGGAGGAGAGAGGAGAGGAGAGGAGAGGAGAGGAGAGGAAAAAATAATGGGCTAGGGTATATATAATGTCCCTGGGTTCAATCTATAGTCACACACACACACGTTTGAGAAGTGCTACTTATTTCTTGACTGGGACCTTCCATGGACTGAATTGTGTCTTCCCAAAATTCATTTATTGTAGCACTAATTCCCCAATAACTCAGAGTATGGCTGTAGAAATGAGACCTTTGAGAAAGCAATTAAGGCTAAATTCCATAATATGGTTGGGCTAATCCAACATGACTGGGATTCTTCTGAGGAAGCAGGAACACAGGTGCCCAGAAGAAAGGGCAGGCGAGAATACACAGAGAAGGTGGCCAGCCCTCCACAAGCCAGGAAGAAGAGCCACAGGAGAAAACAGCCCTGCGGACACCGCAATCTTAACTTCCAGCCTCCAGAACTGTGAGCCACCAAGTTTCTGTTGCTTAAACTCCCAGTCTATAGTATTATGTTATGCTATCTCTAGAAAATTCACATAGCGCCTCTCCTCTGCTATGATCTATGCTCCATGAGATTTTGTTCACTGTATATATAGTCGACGCTCAGTGCATAATTGTTGCATTAAATGAATCTCTATTCATCTGGTATGATAAATCCAGGCAGGTACATAGATCATTTCTTTGACAGGCAGTGATTACTGGGTGTTCTGCTCATCTTCTTAAAGAAATGCTATGAAATGCCACATCCTTTTTCTAAATAAAGCCTTCAAAAACTCTGGAACAGTGCATAAAATTTCCAGTACTTATTTTCTTTCCTCTATTCCGACCACTGCAACACCTTTTGTTGTGTGACTAGTATTTTTAAATCTCAAAGATGATTCTGCAT
Organism: Muscardinus avellanarius; assembly: GCF_963383645.1. NCBI lineage: Eukaryota > Metazoa > Chordata > Mammalia > Rodentia > Gliridae > Muscardinus > Muscardinus avellanarius. The sequence goes on from NC_137792.1 coordinate 13,029,749, forward strand.
TCTCAAAAAATAGTTTTATAAATGGGGTTTATGCCTCCCTGGGGAGAAAGAGAGAAATTAGAACGATTTGCTCACCAAATGCCAGGTTATCTGGAATTACACAGAGCTGGGAAACATATACAGTAACTAAAAGCAAAGAAATTGTTTGTAGCTGAAGCCCACCCAGCTTGCCCATGCTATAAAAGGAAGGGGAATGCCTTACAACCCAGGTGTAATAAACTTGTTAAATTGTATTCCATTCACAGAATGGAATTATATGCAGCTGTTAAAAAAGAAAAAAGACCACCTCATATCTCTTAGATGGAGCAACCTACGAGACAGGAGGAAAATATTTTTGTGTCAACACAGGGAATATGTGAATTTATATATGCATGTATTTGCATAGACTGTTTCTGGGAGGATAAACAGGAGAGGATACCTCTGAGAAGAGAGTTTATAGTCTTAAATAATAGAAAGAATACTTTTCATCATTTAACCTTATAGTATGTTTACTTGGATATGCATTATGTTTTTTATACTTTTATTGGTATCTAAAAGTATAAATTATAGTTTAATTATACATCATAGTGAGTTATGCAGACATACACACGCCAATCACTTGGTGTATTTGCTGACACATGCCACCCTGCTCCCCCTTCTTCCCTCCTTGTACGTGTTAGTGAGGTTGATAGTGATACCTTTATGTATGGACATAGTATTATTTGAACTGCTTCCTCCCTCAATCTTCTTTTTCCCCCTTCATATCTCCCTCTCCTATCCTTTTGACTCTTTCACTGGTCTCTCTCCTCATTCATCTGAAGCCCCTTTTGTTTTCTATTTTCTCTATAGCTTCCACATATGAGAGGAAACTTACTACCTTTGACTTTCTGAGACTTGCTGATCTTAAGATAATCATTCATTTTTCTGTGAAATACATAATTTTGTTCTTTATGACTAAATTCCATTGTGTGTCTTTACGATGTTTGCTTTATCTATTTATCTGCTGACAGACACCAAGGTTGGTTCCATAATTTGGTTAGTGTTAACTGTGCTTCTATAAACATGAATATGTATGTGTCACTATAATATTCTAATTCTTTTTAAAGATACCTAAGTTGTATATCTGGGTCTATATGGTGGTTCCTTTCCTAGTCTTTTGAGGAACCACCATACTGATGAACAAGAAGACTCCTAGAGCTGATACATAAATTCAGTAAAGTAGCCAGATACAAAATCCATAGTTTTTATATACCAACCATGACAAAGAAATGCAGAAAACAATTCCATTCACAATAGAAAACAATTCCATTCACAAATAAAATACTTAGTAATAAGCCTAACCAAAGAGGTAAAAGACCTCTATAATCCAAATTAGAGAACACTGAAAAAATAAGTTGAAGAAGAGCTTAGAAGATAAAAAGACTTCCCATGTTCTTGGATAGACAGAATAAATACCATCAAAATGGCCATACTACCAAAAGCAATATACAGATTCAATGCAATCTCAATATGCCAATGTCATTCTTCACAGAGCTAGAAAAAAATGGCCCTGAAATTAATATGAAAAAACAAAAGACCCAGAATAGCCCAATCTGAGCAATAAGAATCATACAAGAGGCATCACAATACTTGATTTGAAATTATACTACAGAGTTGTAGTAACAAAACAGCATTATATTGGCACAAAAGAGACACATATACCAATGGAATAAAAGAGACGACATGGAGACAAATCCTCACACGTATAGCCAGCTGAGCAAAACATATATGCTAGAGAAAAGATAGCCTTTTCAACAAATGGTAATGGGAAAACTGAATATTCATACATAGAAGAATGAAATTGAACCCCTGTACCTTGCCCTGCACAAACTTGAGATGGATCAAAGACATATAAATTATACAAGAAATTTTGCAATTACTGTTAAAAACACAGAACCAACTCTCCAACACATAGGCATTGATAGAGACTTCTAAAAAGCCCAGAAAACAAAAATGAGAATCAATAAATGAGATGACATCAAATTTAAAAGCTTCTGCACAGCAAAGGAAATAATCAAAAGTCTGGAGAGAGAGGCTACAAAATGAGAGAAACCTTCACCAGCTACTCCTCTGATAGAGGACTATCTAGAATTTGTAAAAAAAAAAAAACTCAAAAAAAACTTAACAAGACAACCTAAGCAAAAAAATAATCAGTTGCACTGAATAGAAACTTTTTAAACGAAGAAATACAAATAGCCAACAATATATTTTAAAATGTTCATTAGCAATCAGGGAAATGCAAATCAAAACTACACTGAAATTCCATCTAATTCCAGTTAGAATGGTGATTATTAAGACTACAAATGATAATAAATGCTAGCAAGGATGTGAGGGAAAAGGAACTCTTCTCCACTGTCGATAGGATTGTAAATTAGTATGCATTATATTTTTAATCAAAATGAGGTTAGATGTGAAATTTAGGTGAAAATAATTTTTAGCACCTTGAAAGAGTATTCCAGAGCTTGTAGCAAAACATGCTTAAACTCCATCTGAAACAAAAGAAGGAAAATTCCTTCTTGTCCCCAGCATATTCTCTATGACACTTTCACTACCTAATGTCACCCAACCCCCAATGACACCTGGCATCATATCTTGTTAGCAGCATTATTCTTCTTTCCATTTGTTATGGCTTGAATGTATAATGTCCCCCAGAACTTGCACTGCAGACAAGGCAGCTATGTTGGAGGCAGGGCTTGGTTGCTAGGGAGGAGTCCCTGGGACATGGCCTTGGAGACCATATATAGGTCCCCCTCCCCTTTCTCTTTCTCTCTCTCTCTCTCTCTCTCTCTCTCTCTCTCTCTCTCTCTCTCTCCCTCCCTCCCTCCCTCCCTCCCTCCCTCCCTCCCTCCCTCCCTCCATGATGTAAGGGGCTCATTGCCATGTAGTTTTCACCTGTCCTAGTGTGGACTGAAATCTCCAGAACTGTGAGCAAATAAATCTTCCTTCTCAGCCAGGTGTGGTGGCGCACGCTTGTAATCCCAGCATTCGGGAGGCTGAGACCTGGAGGATCACGGTTTGCAGACAGCCTCAGCTACTTAGTGAAGCCCTCTGCAACTCAGTGAGACCCTATTTCCAAATACAGAGTAAAAAATAGGGCAGGGGGTGTAGCTCAGAGGTTGAATGCCCCTGGGTTCCATCCCCAGTACCACAAAAATAAATAAATCTTCCTATCAGTTGTGGTTATCAGGTATTTGGGGTCATAGCAGCAAAAATGCTGACTGAGACACTGTTTAATTAATCTTTGACCAATATTTTTTTTAATTGTCCATAGGAGTTGGCTCCATGATCATTAAAAGGAAATATAGCCAGGAATGGTGGCACATGCCTATAATACCAGTATTTGAGAGGCTGTGGCAGGACTGTAAGTTCAAAGTCAGATTCAGAAATTTAGCAAGGTTCTCAGCAACATAGCAAGACACTATTTTTAAATTAAAAAATAGGTCAGGGGTATAGATCAGAGGTAAAATAAACCTGTATTTAATCCCCAGCACCACAAAAAATAAATAAATACAGAAATACAGCACATGCTAGGTACTCGGGATGGTGAGGAAGGAGAATCCCAAGTTTGAGGCCAGCTTAGGCAACTTAGCAGTATTCTGTCTTTAAAAAAGGAGAAATGTTATCCAGGCATGGTGGCGCATGTTTGTAATCCCCGCGCTTGGGAGGCTGAGACAGGAGGATCACACAGGTTCGAAGCCAGCCTCAGCTACTTAGTGAGGCTCTCAGCAACGTAGTGAGACCCTTTTTCCAAATAAAATAGAAAATAGGGCTGGGAGTATAGCCCGGAGGTAGAAAGCCTCTGGTTTCCACCCCCTAGTAACCCCCCAAAAAAGGAGAAATGTTTTAAAGTAAACCTTCATTCACTCAAAAGCTCTCCCATCCCCAGACATAGCTTGATAAATGATTATATTATGTTCCTGTTTTCTTCCTCTGCATGAAATCAGCATGTTTAAACATTTATTTTTGAAAAGATATAACAATCCCTCCATGAGGGTACAGGAGGAAGATTATCAGAAATAAGCCCTTAAAATGTTTGAAAACAAGCAACAACCAAAAAAACCTTCTATGCACCTGATATATCAGTTGACACCAAGCCCTATGTTAACACTTTGGACTTTTGTTTCTCAAGCCAGTGGTCCTCAGACTTAAGTGTGCATCAGAATTCTCTGGAGAGCTCGTGAAAACACAGATGGCTGAGCCCCACCTTTGGAGTTTCTGATTCAGTAAATCTGGGCCAGTGCCTAAGAATCTTCATTAGTACTAAGTTCCCAGATGAAATTTTTGGTCTGGGTCTGGGAAACACACTTATAATTCCAAAGAATTAGCCTAGGTACTGACCTTCACTGAAAGCTTTAATAACGCTTTCAAATGTATTTGTTCTTAAAACCTTTATCATAAACAGTGTACATATTGGAGGAAATTTAAAGTGGAAATTAGGAAGGCAAATATATCAGCCCTGGTCCCAGCATCCAGACCAAAATTTTGATAACTGGCTCTATAATTTCTAATAAGCCTAATTATCCAAATCCTCAAGACACTGCAGATTAGAAGCTGGTATCTACAATGTCATAGGATTTAGGGGGCAATTAAAAATGTGCCCCGAAAGGCCTTGCTAAGTGGCAGCCGAGAGAAAATTCAGGGAAAGGAAAATGTGAGCCAGACACTGAACTATTTTTCCATGTGACAGAATCGAGCCTGTAGCTCACCCTGACCCCATCATGTGCAGGGCATTATGGGACCTCTAAGGAGGCCATCCTTCTTAGCCAATGGACATGGCAGGGAAGACTGAGGACTTTCTTTTTTCTTTTCTCTTTTTCTTTTTGCTCTACTGGGGATTGAACCCTGGGATGTTTTACCTCCAAGCTATACTCCAGGCCTAATTTTTATTCTTTAGTTTGAAACAGGGTCTCACTAGGTTAAGGAGGGCCTCATCTGAGTAGCTAAAGCTGACTGTGAACCTGTGATCCTCCTGTCTCAGCCTCCCAAGTACTGGGGTTACAAGTGTGTGCTACGCCTGGCTAGACTCAGGACTTTCTGAAAGAAGGGACCTGAGCCCCTGGAACGTCCTAAGGAGAGAATTGGAAAGACCAGGGAAAAAGAAGAGGGGAAAGGATTTCAGGTCCAGGGAACAGCAAGAGAGTAAAGGCCCAGAGATGCACTGCAGGCTCTTATGCAGAGCTATACTTATGCAGAGGTTTCCATCAGGGAAGCCACAGAAGGGTAAGGAGACCAGAGGTGACAGTTTGGAGACTATGTCACAGGGAGTGCCTTAGGCAGGAAACCACAGGATGATTTTCAAACAACAACATGACACAATCAATTGTTCTTTTATGTTGGTACTGGGAATTGAACCCAGGGACATTCTACTTCTGAGGTACTCTCCCAGCCATTTTTATTTTTATTTTGAAACAGGGTGTCACTACATTCCTGAGGCTGGCCTCAAACCTGCAGTCCTCCTGTCTCAGCCTCCCAAGCACTGGGATTACAGGAGTGCACCACCACGTTCCCAGTCATTCATTTTAAATAGACTGTCGGTGAGTGTGAGAAGAAGTAATGTGGCTTTGCCGGGCGTGGTGGCGCACGCTTGTAATCCCCGCGCTTGGGAGGCGGAGACAGGAGGATCGCGCTGGTTCGAAGCCAGCCACGCGCGCTGGCTTAGGAGACCCTGTTTCCAAAAATGAAAATGTAAAAATAGGTCTGGGAGTGTAGGCCGGAGGTAGAAGGGCTTCCAGGAACCCCAGTACCACCAAAAAAAAAAAGAAGTAATGTGGCTTTTCTAGTAGTCCAGGAGGACATGGTGATGAGTTCTGGTGTTGGGGAGTGATAGTAGGGATGGAGATGGGGAGATGTAGAGTGTGGAAATCTCCAGGGTTAGGAGACTGGCTGAGGCAGGCGGGAGGAAGATGGAACCCTGGAGACTGGCTCTTTCAGAGGCTGTCTGGTTGGTGGCACCTTCTCCCAAGACAGAGGGGAATGGAAGCCAGTGCTTGTTCAGATGGTGTGCAACTCCGCTTTTCATTGTTGTGATAAAATATATGAGAAAAACAACTTATAGGAGAAAAGATTTATTTGGTCTCATGGTTTCAGAAATTTCAATCCATGGTTGCTGGCTCCACTACTCTGGGCCTGGTATGAAGTAGAACATCATGCTAGAAGGACATGGTAGAGGAAAGCTGCTCAGCTCATGGCAGCCGGGAAGCATGGGGAGGGGGAGAGAAAGAGGGAGGAAAGGTCTGGGTGCAAGCTATAATCCCCAAGGGAACATCCCCAAATACCCCCAACAGAGGCTGAGACAGGAGGATCACGGGTTCAAAGTCAGCCTCCCTTAATAGTTCAAGTAGTTCGAGTAGGCTTCAGGTAGTTCCCATCTCCTATAGTATCAGCCACTTTCCAATAGCACCACTAGCTGAGGTCAGTATATGAACTTCTAGGGGACATCCCAGATCTAATCTGTAGCAAAAGGGAACAAGATCTATTCAGAATGAGTCATGGGAAATTGGAAGTTGGATATTATCATCCTACTGGACGAAATCATTTTCCAAATTCTCTATTAAAACAGCTAGTATATATCATACTTGAGAATAATTTCTTTTTTTCTCCTCCTCCTCCCCCTCCTCCTTTTATTTTCTCCTTCTTCTTAGTGGTATAGGGATTAAACTCAGGGGTATTCTATCTCTGAGCTACACGCCCAGACCTATTTTTATTTTTTGTTTTGAACCAGGATCTCACTAAGTTGCTGAGGTCAGCCTCGAGCCTGCAATCCTCCTGTCTCAGCCTCTCAAGTCCTGGGATTACAAGCGTGTGCCACCACACCCAGCATGATTTCATTTTTAAAATAAAGATAACTATTACACTAAAATATTGAGACACCCAAAGGAACTAGCTTCAATTTTCCACAAAATTATGTGATGTGAATATTTCCTCATTCTCTAAATCGGAGAAATAAGGCATGGCTGTGATGTAAATATGCCTTTGCATGAAGTGTATTACATTAGGCAGTTTGTCAAAACTTTATAAGAGTCTTTGGGGACTCAGACATTGTTTATTTTATGCATTCAAATTGCTACACAAGTGTTCTGGAGGAGCTTTGGCTTTAGCTCAGCTTTTCAGTGATTTGCCCAGGGCAGAGGTGAATGTAATCATCTTCTTAGAACACGAGTGGATTTCCTAGAAAAAGAGTAGCCGGGAACACCATGACCAGAATTGTCTCATGCTCTTGGGACTGTCTATTTACCACTCAAGTCATTTGAGAGAAGAAACCCAAATCCGTGTCCAGTAAGAGAAGAGGGACTGAAAGAATTACCAAGTGCCATCACTGCTTGGGGTCACTACAAAGTTTACCACAAAACATGGTGAAAAAGAAAATGGGGCTTTATAGAGTTTGAGGTGTAATATTATAGGATGCAGACTCTAAACAAGTGTGTGAGCATCCTCAGCGGTGCTTGTTACATTTAACAACCTCCCCTGAGATGTGGAAGAGCCAAGGTACTTGTTAAAGGATTCCCTTAAAGTGGGCCTCACCCCCTTTACAAAGAGGGAGGGGATATGCGCATTGGAATCAATTGGGAAGCTACAGAGAGGTCCAGTGTCTGGGCCACATCCCCAGAGAGCCTGATGTTATTGACATGGGGTAGAGGCTGACCATCAGGATTTATCTTTTCTGGTGCCTATAATGGGCAGCCAAGAGAGAAAAGCAATGTGTTCAAGCCACACTGCTGATATTTAAAAAAAATTACAGTAGACAGTTAAATGTCTATTTAGTAGAATGTGCCTAGCTGAATTTATAAGATCTTAAAATATTTGAGTCAGGACAACCCCCTGCCAAAAAAAAAAAAAAAAAGAAGAAGCTGAGCACATTGGTGCACTCCTGTAATCCCAGTTCTCAGGAGGCTGAGATAAGAGGATCACAGGTCCAAGGCCAGTCTTAGTAACTTAGCAAGACCCTCAGTAACTGAGTGAGACTTTACACACACACAGACACACACACACACACACACACACACATACACACACACACACACACACACACACAAACACACACGTACCAAGTGCTAGGATATAACTCAAGGGTAGATCACTTGCCTAACATGGAAGAGGCCCTGGGTTTCATCTCCCATAATGCAAAAAAAGGCTATCAGGGAAACATAAATGTATGTGAATGGGGCTCCAAGAGGGACAGGTGACGAGACGCTGGGGCCTTGTTTTAGGGGGCAGAGTTGAATGGCTGGGTGAGGCTTTCCCCAGCTTGCTCACACATTCAGTCTGAGCTGAGCCCTAGAGCAATTACCAGGTGGGGAAGGCTGCCAGCCCCATCTCCCAGCTGTGAATTTTCCCTCTTTTGCAGTTTTTCCTGTTGATGCCTGTTACCGCCCCCTGCCCAGCCCCATCTGTACCCTTACCTCTCTTCCCCTTTCAGAACTCCAGCCAAACATGGTGAAAAGCCTCTTTCTCTGCTGCTTTGCTGCTTGGGGCAAATCGAAGCATGCTATCACTTTGCAGAAGTCTGGTAAACCTTATGAAAGAATAAAGGGAAAATAGTATGTTTAAATAATGTTATGTGAGTATGGTAATAGTTAAATTTCCAAGTACCAGATTTTTGATCCTATATCCTAATATGGAACTATATGGGCCACAAAATTCTCTTCATCTTTAGATAATAACCCACTTTAGACCAAAAGTCCAGCACAATTTCACATGTACCGTCTCTACCTTCTCTCCCTTATGGCTCTCCTGTTTGAGTAACAATAGCAATTGGCTGTAAACTATCATTTTTCTGCCTTTCTTCTACCTACTACCCATTTATCCAACATAAATTTTTTTTGTGACAGCCACTGTGGTTAAAATTATATGGTTGAGCCAGGAGTGGTGGTGCATGCCTATAATACCAGTACTTGGGAGGTTAAGACAGGAGCATTACAGGTTTGAGAACAGCCTCAACAACTTAGTGAGACCCTTAACAACTTAGTGAGACCCTGTTTCAAAACTAAAAAAAAAGGGGGATGGGACTGTATGTCAGAGGTAGAATGACCCTGGGTTCAATCCCTAGTACCACAAATAATTATATGGTCAATGTCTTTCTGTGTCGTTTGCCACCAGGAACAAGTGTGATTCTGCCTTAGTATGTTAGCTTGAGTGATTGTTCTCAATTCTTTGCTCCTTTTTCTGCCAATGACTTTATAGGGTCCCCAAAAGAAGATAAAATATTTACCTCCATGTCTTTATTTATTTGGGCTTAGCCATGTGACTTGTTTTGCTTAGTGGCATGTTGATATATGTGACCTAAGTGAAGACTTTAATGTTCCAGATGTTTGGCTTGTTACATACCCTGTGTAGTCGCTGCTCCCTGAATGAGAAAATATGGGAGTACATGTGACTCAGTCTACAATCCAGAGACAAGCTCTGCTCATTCCAGCCAAGCCCGGCAAAAGCATAGCTAATTTTCATACCCTGAGCAAGACAAATAGATGTTTTTATAATAAACCATTGAAAAGAACAGGTTGCTTTTTCTGTAGCTTTTGGGCAATAGCTAAACAATACACCCAGATAAGGACTAGACCAACCAAACAAAAGATTCCTCCACATGTCCAGAAACCACTTTTTCCTTTTCAACTACTAAAATTCTAAACTTTTAAACGAGCACGTCCCAATCCCAGATCCTTTTCTCTGCTCTACTTTTCAATTTGAGAGCTTTAGCCATGGCAATCAATAACACTAATGGATGGTGTTATGGTTTGGATGTATCATGTCCCCAGAGATGAAATAATTGAATCAGGGATCTAATCTCAACAGGGGTTGAATCCATTGATGGATTAATAATTTAAATAGAATTACTAGAAAGTAACAAAGGCAGGTAGGGTATGGCTGGTAGAAGAGATGAGTTACTGGGGGTGTGATATTAAGGACTATATCTATCTCTAATCTTCCCTGTTGCTATCTCTTCTTTCCCACTGTCATGAGATAAACTACTGTCCTCTGCCACATACTGTGTCACCATGATGTCTGCCTTGGAGTTGGACAACTATGGACCATACCTCTGAAACCATAAGTCCAAACAGACCTTTCTACTACTATGTTGTTCATGTCAGGTATTTCGGTCACAGTGGGCTAAATCAGATGACCGACCTCTTTTAGGTTTTAGCTATTTACTGATGACTAGAAACATCTTTATCCCATGTGAGAAAATGGCCTTACTGAAGTTCATTTGACACAAAGACCAAAATACACATATAATAATTAAGAGGCATAGTGAATGGTACAGTTAAAGCCTATTGGTCATGAAGAATTAAAAATTATATTTAATTCATTATAATATTGGGAAACCTTTGAAAAGGTTGGAGTAGACCAGTGATGTGATGGAACAGTAAGCGTGTGGCTAAAATACTGATCAGAGGTATTAAGAAAATGTGCTTTGAGTTGGATATGGTGGCACATACCTGTAACCCCAGTACTTGGGAGACTGAGACAAGAGGATCTCAGGTTCGGGACCAGCCTCAGCAACTTAGTGAGGCCAAAGCAACTTAATGACACACTATTTTAAAAATAAAAAAATAAAATAGGGCTGAGGGTGTCACTCAAAGGTAGAATTCCCTAAATTCAATCCCCAGAACTACACACACAAAAAAGAATTTAAGCACAGTAGTCTGCCTTATTCATGATATAGCAGGGAAGCTTTTAGAAAGATTGATGGGGAGATAATAGGAGTCAAGAGGCACATCTGGAATAATGTAGTACCCAACAGCATGCAAAGGAGAAAACTACTTTAAAAAAGCAATAGGGAGGTGGTCTAGCAGGCCAACTTGGTAACCAACTACAAGTTAATGGGTTTTAGAAGAAGAGGCAGGGCTCTTTCTGCAACATATGACATCTGCAAACCACGAAAAAATAAAAGTTTCTCATTCCATTTTATACTCTAAGGAATTACACCATCACCCAAGAAATTATCATGAGGTATTTGAGACACTCGCAATGCCTTTACAGTAGATGGAGAATCACTCAGTCTTAGAATACCATTATGGAGCTACAAGACAAGAAGATGAGTGAACATCCCCTTCTCCTTTATTGTGCCAAAATCGTCCACATCAGAAGTGGATGTGTCCAAGTCTCAGGTAAATAACAAAAATCAATCTGTGCCATCTGATTCTAATATTGAGCCTGAAAGTCAATCACAACTCTCCATGCCTTCTGAAGAATGACTGGCCAAGAATGGTGCCCAAGCCACCAAGTCTTCTTGCCTTTGGGCAGCTCACTAAACTTTACTTCCTTACAGGATGGATTCCAGTTCCTTTACTTTCAAAATTGGTATTGCATGTATCAAATGAATAATGAAAGCATGTTACTATATTTCTCTATCTGTAAAAAATTGATATCAGGATGGGACACATCATGTTCTTTTCATCGAATTTTTTTTAATTTAATGACTTTTCACTGAGGAGTAAGGCCTGAGGACAAATTTGAATATGATATATTTGGTTCAGAGAGTGGGAATTCAATATCTACCTGGTGAATGACTATGTACCTGTACTGCTGACAATCACAGGAAGAAGGACTATCTAGATGGAGGAAGCAGGCTGGTGCTACTCTGCAGATAGAGGATGCATAAATGCACATTCTTTTCTTTCCACTCCCATTTCAGTCTCTTAGTCGTTGCTTAGAAATTCATTTCTTATTTGATCCTTATAAATCAGATTATGAGATCTAGAGGCAATTACCTTTGAGCTTTGAACTTTCCTTTTGAAATATTCAAATGACTAGTCCACCTGCAGATCTTAGTAGGCTACCCTCCCTCTTGATCCAGGCCAGTGCTCAAGACTGGATTATATAGTTAAGGTGAACATTGCTTGGGAGGCTGAGACAGGAGGCTCGCAGGTTCAAAACCAGCCTAAGCAACTTAGTGAAACTCTCAGAAACTTAGCAAGTCCCTGTTTCCAAATTTTAAAAAATATGTATATATGGTTGGGAGTGTGGCTAGGGGATAGAATGCCTCTGGGTTCAATCCTCAGTACCAAAAATTAAAATTAATTAAAAATGTGAACATTGTTTTGGAATGGTAGAAAACGAATCTATTGAAAACCATTATCATGCTGAACCTGATTAGTTCCCTGAGGAGTGGACTGCTGTCTGTTACACTGTCTGGACATTGAAACTCAGCCTGGAGTCTGGGCCTCTAGTTGAAAAAGAGGCCCCTGGGAAGATAGGAGAGGCCACATGTAGGTATTAGATTCCAGAGCCTGGGGAATGGATCTAAGGGAGGCCACCAAAATAGAGGGACATGCTAAAAACAATTAACTTCATTAGTTTCACTAGTGTTGGCCCTTGCTGTAGCACTGACTTGTTTAGATTGTGTTATCCATTGGCTGAAGATTAAACACAAGGTTCAAGAGAATCTTTCATCACGGGAATATTTGTTGTGATGAATTCTCTCACTGCCCGTATAAATTAAGAGTCAAGTGCTGGTCAGTGCCTGTGGCAGAAATGTTGGCTGCTTGTCCAAGAGCCTAGACATCCTCTTTCTTCCTAGTTTTTGCTGTGGTTTTGTCCCCTAAATTTTTTTCTGTGTGTTTCAAGGATGTTCAGGACATCCCTCAGCCTCACAAAATAAATGAGGAGTAAAAGATATTCAGAACAATTCTTCCTGGTTTGGGACTGTTTGGGGAAAAAAAAAACTTGTGATGTACAATGCTAGCCAATGGGACATGAGGGAAAATCTTCTGGGAAATGTTTTTATTTTTAACTCAAAGAGAGACAGAGGGAGAAACTTGCCTTTTCCCCTCTTTCTATGGCTGGATGAAAAACTGATAGAAAGACCTATTACATCCACTTTGCAGCCATGAAGGGACAAGCATGCCAACATTCTGAGGATGAGATAACAGCCCAAAACTGTATTCCTGATGATTTCATTCAACTTCCAAATAAAATAACTCTAAACCTTCCTTCCTCTGGACATGTTACTGGAAGTAATGAAGGGTCTTATAAAACCCCTTCCACTCCAAGTGCAGTATGATTTCCTGTAACATCTATATGATCTGGGAACTTGTTAGAAATTCGGAATCTCAGCCAGGCCCAGACCCATTGAGTCAGAATCCGCATTTTTGCAAGACCTCCAGGTGGTTCCTAGGCACATTGTAGTCTCAGTAATTCTGGCCTAAGCTGTTTCTAATTAGGTTTTCTGATGTTGGCAACTACAAAGAAAACTGATACCCTTACAAACTGATGGCAAACATCTTGTTTTCCTATCACTACCAAGAAAAGGAGGCAAGAAGAAAACAATAGTGTTTCTTCTTATGCAATTCTTTGGGACCTATTAGAACAATTCTCTGGCTACTTACGCTATTTTATTTCCAAACAATAGGAAACAACCTATAATTACATAGAGAATACACTTTTGGGGGCTTTGAAAAGTAGGGAAAGCCATTTGTATGTTCACCAGAAATGCAGGCCATGCATATTCCTCTTGAATCAATATCTCCAGATAAGCAAAGACTAAAAGTGGGAAGAAATGGAAAGAGAACGAGGTACTAATAAAGAAAACAAAAGCTCTAAGCTGTTTACTTGATTTAAATCAGTAAGACATCTCAGATTTCTTCATCAATTTAGTTACTCAAGAGCAATTGTGGTACCCATCCAGATTGCAAACATGTTAATAACACAAAATGAACACAATCCTGTGTTGTCAGACAGAACAAGATACTCTCAAGGCATTGTTATTCCTCAAAAGACTACCCGAGTTTCTTGAGGTTACCCAAATGAGGTAAGTTCATAAGTCAGTCCCTGTTTATACTGAGCTTAAGCAAGTGTTATAAAAGGCCACTAAGTATGATTACTTCATGTGCTATTAGTAGATTTCAACTAAACCCAATTTCAACAAAAATATTCTGTAGCTTTTTTTTTCTTTGGTTCTGGGGATTGAACCCATGGATATTCTACCTCCAAGCCACACTCTCGCACTTTTTATTGTTTTATTTTGAAACAGGGTCCCCATAGGTTGCTGAAAGTCTTACTAAGTTGCTGAGGCTGATTTGGAACCTGTGGTCCTGCTAACTCAGCCTCCAGGGTACTGGGATTATAGATGTATACTACCATACCCGTTGCTTTTTAGGTTAGTTTGTTTTTAGAGGAAACTTTATTGCTATGATTTGATTGTCTTTTGACAACAAGCCACTGGGAAATCATTTAGGTTGGCATTTATTATTAAAAATTAGTTATTGATATTATTTCATAGAAATCCTGCATTTATGAAATCTCCATTCACTTTGAAAAGTAAACAGCTGAGAAAAATTATGCTAAGGGCTTAAGGGAAAACCAATCTATTGCTTAGTGGTAATCTTTTTTATTTAAGAAAATTTGAGACCTCAGATTGACACATTTTATTAGCATTTTACCCAATCAAATCACTATTATTTACAGTATAGAATCACTGAGAAAGGGAATGAAGATACACTGTCCTACAGTACTCATTTTTTAAAGTGATTGACATATATTATGTAAATGAATGGTTTTCACTGTGACATTTACACCCATACTTGTGCCTTGATCACATCCACCTTCCCTTCTGCTTTCTCTTGCCCTCCCCTTCCTCCACCTCCTTCCTTCCCCATCCCCTGCTCTGAAAGTCATTTTCTACTTTCAGGTCTTTTTTTTTAACTTCCACATAGGAAAGAAAACATGTGCTACTGCTTATTTTTCTTAACATGATGTCCTCCAGTTCCATGCATTTTTCCACAAATGACAATATTTCATTCTTCTTTATGGCAGAATAATACTTTATTGTTTATATACCATTCATCTTACTCCATTCATCTGTTGGTGCTGATTCCCTATTTTGACCTTTGCAAATGGTGCTGCAATAAAAATGGACATGCAAGTAATGCTGACTTCATCTCTCCAGATATATATACACAGGAGAGATATATCTGCATTATATGGTATTTTTAAATTTTTAAGGACCCTCCATACTGTTTTCCATAGAGGCTGTACATTCCCACCAATACTGTATAAAGGTTCCTTTTATTCCACATCCTCACCAACATTTTTTTAATATTCTTTCACTTATAATAGCCATTCTGACTGAGTAGAGGTGAAATCTCAATGTAATTTTTGATTCGCATTTCACTGATAGCTAAAGATGTTGAATATTTCTTCATATGTTTACTAAACATTTATACTTTTTTGAAATGTGGCTTCTCAGAACATTTGTTCTTTTTGTTATTGGATTACATTTTCTTTTATTGTTAAGTTTTTTTAGTTCTTTTTATGTTCTGTCTGATGAATAACAAAGGTTTTCTGCCTTTCTGTAGATTGTCTCTTCATTCTGCTGATTGTTTCCTTTGCTGCAGAGAGAGACATTTTACTTTTTTGTGGTGCTGGGGATTGAACCCAGGGACATTCTACCTCTGAGCAACATCCCCAGACCTATTTCTTATTTTTTAACTGTTCATTGATGCATTGTAGTCATACATCTTTTTTGTGTGTGTGGTACTGGGGATGGAACCCTTCTACCTCCATGCTACACTCCCAGACCTATATTATAATTTATTTGGAAACAGGGTCTCTTAAGCCAGCGAGGCTGGCTTCGAACCTGTGTGATCCTCCTGTCTCCACCTCCCAAGCGCGGGGATTACAAGCATGCACCACCATGCCCGGCATAGTCATACATCTTAATGGAGTAGAAGATGATGGAGGAATACATGCACACATCACCCAATTAGCCCTTACCCAATTCCTGCCCCATTCCCTCCCCCTCCCTCCTTCCCATGTTTAACTTACTGTTTGATTTTGATATGTTTGCTAATGTACATCATGAACATTAGAGACTTTCCCTCTTCCCCCTTCCATCCCCTCAAGTCAACTTATTTGCTCATCTATAGAATCTCCTTCTTCACCTAGAGTTCCTCCTATGACCTATTCTCTCCCTAGTTTCCGCATTTTAGGGAGAACATCTGATTTCTTATTTTTTGTGACTGATTAATCTCACTTAGCATCATGTTCTCCAGTTCCATCCATTTCGCTGTAAAGGATGCAATTGTGTTTTCTTTATGGCTGAGTAAAATTCCATTGTGCACATATCCTATAGTTTTGAAATCCATTTACCTGTTGATGGACATCTTGTCTGGCTCCATAGTTTAGCAATTGTGAATTGTGCAGCTATGAACATAGATACACATGCATTAGTTTGGTAGTTTGGTTTCCTTTC
Organism: Muscardinus avellanarius; assembly: GCF_963383645.1. Lineage (NCBI taxonomy): Eukaryota > Metazoa > Chordata > Mammalia > Rodentia > Gliridae > Muscardinus > Muscardinus avellanarius. The sequence continues at coordinate 13,045,956 of NC_137792.1, forward strand.
TTTTGGGTGGATACCCAGAAGTGGTATTGCTGGATCATATGGAAAGTTCGTTCCCATTCCTCTGAGGATCCTCCATACAGTTTTCCAAAGTGGTTGCACTAATTTGCAGTCCCACGAACAATGTAGTAGAGTTCCCATTTTTCTACATCCTTGCCCACTTTTTTTGTTGTTTATGTTTTGAATGATTTCCATTCTAGTTGGAGTTAGGTGAAATTTTAGGGTAATTTTGATTTGCACCTCTCTGATTACTAATGATGTTGAGCATTATTTCATGAATTTTATTGGCCATTTAAATTTCTTCTTTCATGAAGGGTCTATTAAGTTCCCTTGCCCATTTTTATTGGGTTATTTGTTTTCTTAGTAATGAGTTTCTTGAGTTCTCTATATAGTCTAGATATTAGTCCTCTATCGGAGAAGTAGTTGGCAAAAATCTTCTCTCATTCTGTTGGCTCTTGGTTGAGGTTCTTGATAGTTTCCTTTGCTGTACAGAAGCTCTTCAGTTTCAATCCCATGTATTGATTAGAGTTTTAGTTTCTTGTGCCTTTGCAGTCTTGTTTTTTCTTAAATTTTTTATTGGTGCATTGTATTCATACATCTTAATGGGATAAAAGATGGTGGAGACATACATGCACACATCACCCAATTAGCCCTTAACCAATTCCTGTCCCATTCCTTCCCCCTCCCTCCTTCCCATGGTTGGCTTAGTGATTGACTTTGATATGTTTAAGTACATCATGTGCTTTAGAGTTACCCTCTTCCCCCACCCATCCTTTCAGTTAGGTCGCCTTATTTTCTCATCTATAGAATCTCCTTCTTCGTCTAGAGCTCCACCTGTTACACATTTCGCCCTAGCTTTCACATATTAAAAAAAAAACATCAATTTCTTATTTTTTGTGACTGACTAATCTCACTTAGCATAATGTCCTCCAGTTCCATCCATTTCCCTGAAAATGATGTAATTGAGTTTTTCTTGATGGCTGAGTAAAATTCCATTGTGTACATATCCCACAGTTTTGTAATCCATTCATCTGTTGATGGACATCTTGGCTGGTTCCATAGTTTGGCTATGGTGAATTGTGAATCTATGAACATAGATACACATGCATTAGTTTGGTAGTTTGGTTTCCTTTCTTTTGGGTAGATACCCAGAAGTGGTATTGCTGGATCATATGGTAGGTTCATTCTCATTCTTCTGAATATTCTCCATACTGTTTTCCAAAGTGATTGCACTAATTTGCAATCCCACCAACAATGTTTGCAGGGGTCTTTTTCCTCTATGGTTAAGCTCATTCCTAAGTATTTTATTTTTGTGTGGGAAATGCTGAGTGGAAGTGTTTTCTGGATTTCTTTTTCAATGGATTCATGGTTGGTATACAGAAAAGTTCCTGATTTTTTAAGATTGATTTTGTATCCAGACAATTTGCTGAATTTGTTAATCAGTTCTATAAGCCTTTTGATTGAGTTTGCGGGTCTTCTAAATATAGTCTGTCAAAAATTACAATTAATTAAAATGTGTACATTGCTTTGGAATGGTAGAAAACGAATCATGCAGTGATTTATTTCTAGGTCCTCTATTCTGTTCCATTGGTCTACATATCTGTTTTTATGTAAATACCATGCCGTCTTGATTATTATGGCTCTGTACTATATTTTGAAATTAGGCACTGTGGTACCTCCAGCATTGTTCTTTTTGCTCAGGTTTGCTTTAGAGCTTTTGTGTTTCCATATAGATCTAAGAATTATTTTTATAGGTCTTTGAAGAATGCTGTTTTTATTTTGATGAGGATTCTACTGAATATATAGATAACTAAGGATAGTATGGCCATTTAACAATATTAATTCTCCCAATCTAAGAGCATCGCAGGTCTTTCCATTCTCTAATGTCTTCTTCCTTCCTTAATATTTATGATTTTTATTGCAATATTTTTTACCTTGGTTATGTTTTTTCCTAGATATGATTTTTGAGGCTATTCTGAATGAGATTCCTTTACTGATTTGCTTTACAGTGTGATTATTGGTGTATAGAAAATCTACTGTGTGTAGATTTTTATCCAGCTACTTTGCTAAATTTGTTTATCAGTTCTAAGAGTCTTTTGATGGAGTCTTTAGGATCTTCTAAATATAGAATTATATCATCAGCAAACAGGATAATTTGACCTCTTCTTTTATTTCTTTTTCTTACCTAATTTCTCTGGCTAAATTTCTTGTACTATAATGAATAAGAGTGATGAGAGTGAACACTCTTGTCCTGTTTCTGAACTTAGAAGAAATGCTTTAAATTTTCTAAATTCAGAATGATGTTGCCTATTGGTTTGTCATATATAGTCTTTATTATGTTGAGGCATTGGTCATTCTATACTTAATCTACTTAGGACTCTTATCATGAAGGGATGTGGAGTTTTATCAAAGACTTTTTCAGACTCTATTGAGATGATTATGTGATTTTATCCTTAATTCAACTTATATGCTATATTACATTTACTGTTTGCATATATTAAATATTGTTGCATCTTGAAATGTAACCATCTTGATTATCCTGAATGAAATTTTTATTTATTTATTTATTTTTTGTGGTACTGGGGTTCCTGGAAGCCCTTTTACCTCCGGGCTACACTCCCAAACCTATTTTTACATTTTTATTTGGAAACAGGGTCTCCTAAACCAGCGCGCGTGGCTGGCTTCGAACCTGCGCGATCCTCCTGTCTCTGCCTCCCAAGCGCGGGGATTACAAGCGTGCGCCACCACGCCCGGCCTGAATGAACTTTTTAATATGCTGGTGATATTGGTGATTGAACCCAGGAGCATTCTACCTTTGAGCTATACTCCTAGCCCTGTTTTTATTTCTTAATTTTGAAACAGGGTCTCACTAGGTTGATGAACAACTCACTGCTTGCTGAGGCTGTTCTTGACCCTGTGATCCTCCTTTTTCAATCTCTCGTGTACTAGAATCACAGGTGTCTGCCACATGCCCAGATTTAATGTGATGTTGTATTTGATTTTCTTCAATACTAGAGATTTAACCCAAGGCTTTGTACATGCTAGGTAAGTGGTCTACCACTGAGCCAAATCCTCAGCCCTTAGATTTAATTTGAAAACATTTTATTGAGGATTTTGAATCTATTATTCTCAAGACATGGTAGTAAACCCAGTACTTAGGAGGCTAAGCCAGGAGGATTGAAAGTTTGGGGCCAACCTCAGCAATTTAGCAAAACCCTGTTTCAAAATAAAAAATGAAAAAGGGCTGGGGATGTAGCTCAGATATAGAGCTTCTCCAGGTTCCATGGACAGTACCAAAAAAAGAAATGATATTGAATATCACAATATAATAAAAAGTGTCTAAACAGACTGGACATTGGCCCCAAAAAGCCTCTGATGGGGTGTAAATTTGACTTCCTGTCCCTTACACTTCATCCCTAACCCTGGCAGACAGAAGCTTTTCTTAACTCCCTCCCTCCCCAGATCCAGCATACTCACACAACGTTTTTTCTCCAAAAAGTCAAAATATAGCTTCTAAAGACTCACCAAGTAACCCAATGCTCCTTGTATCAAGCTCACAGGGCCAATGGTATTTTACCAAAAGTTTCCTAGTGCAAACAGATGCCTCTGATGTAAGGGTTGGCTCTGCCCAGCTCCAACAGTGGAAGAGAGGAAAGAACCATGAAGCCCAGGAGTAGAAACAAAGTTTCCTTCTTTTTGGAGAAAGAAAAAGTCCCAACACCATTTTCAACTTAAACTAAGCAATGGAACAAAATGTGGTACTGCAAATTTTATGTTTTAATGATCTTTATCTAAATGTGAATTAATGTTTGTAGTGGGTGTTATTTTAGTGCTTAATTCAAAACCTAAAGAATTAAGCTCCAATGTTGACTAAAAAGTCATTTAAAACAAATATTAGGGAGAGATTTCGTTTTTTTTTTTAATTTTCACTGTTCATATCTTAGCAAAGAATGAAACTCCAAACCCTCCAAGATGATTTTTATAAATTTAAACAGATTGATGTTCATTCCACTTAGTTTTAAGAAAATACATCGCTAAGTCATAATAGGTTGATGATTTCTGGTGCACAATCTATTTCAGTAAGACAATTACTGTAAAGCTATGATTGTTTTGGAAATGATGCTGATGTATATATCTGTGGTTCGGAAGCCTTTTTGTTTAGATATTTTGAAAGAGGTAAATACCTCAAAACTCTTTAAGGTATTGGTGTATTAATTTGTGTGCTTCTCTTGTTGAATAAATGGAAAGAGATTCAAGCCAGTGGTTTTAAAAGAAAGAGGAAATTACATACATACACCTTTAATAGATCCATTATCTGTAGTTAATGTTTGGTTCCATCCATTTACAAATGATTATCCTATTCTTATGTTACACATGATTATCCTGTTCTTATGTTATGCTTATAGCATAAGAACTATTATTAGTTTTTATGGCCTGTAATCCCAATATGTGGGAAGCTGAGATAAGAGGTCACAGGTTCAAGGCCAGACTCAGCAACTCAAGTAGACCCTCAAGAACTTAGCAAGATGCTATCTCAAAATATAAAAATAAAAAGGGCTAGGTGTAGTTAGGAGATAGAGTACCCCTGGGATCAATCTCCAGTACCCAAAGCAGAGAGAAGGATTGAAAATCCAAAAAGACAATTTGGATTTATTGCTTCCATTTAGGAGAAAAATCATTACTTTTGAGAGTCAAAGCTGAGACTGTTAAATACCTCCCCAGAAACACAAATGATAACATTTCACCTCATGTGCCCTTTCTTCATTCCTGTGCTTGAGCAAGTGGCAGTGCATCACTGACCTTCAAGGATGACTATTGAAAATGTTGAAAACATGTTTTAAGTTTTATAAGAGAAGCTCATGTATGTGTGAGGAACAAGTCTACAAAAAGATTACAGAGCAGCTACAGCGAGTTTACTGTGCCCCGCCACAGCTCCAGATCTGCACGCACAATAACCGTGAGTGTAATTGCGGCCCCTAAAGGAGAAATCCCTGTACTGCACTCCCAGAGACTTGCGTAGCTTTGATAATCTCATTGGGTCGAATATTTTGCAGTCCAACCTAGTGAAGGAGTAGCAGTGGCAGAGATACCACACCCTAGCTGCAGCTCCCTGTGGGAAAACACCCAGCGCAGCACCCCCACAGTCTCATGCAGCCTCAATTAACTTCCTGGGTATGAGACTTTGAAATACAACACAGTAAAGGAGTAGTGGTGGCTGAGATTACAACAGACTCTAGATACAGAGCACCCTAAGTGAAGTCATAGTGACCCAGGGAAGGCACAAAATTCTAAAATCATGGGAAAGAGGAACAACAATAGAACAATGAATGCCCACAACCCCACAACATCAGAACCTGATTACACAGAAATTCAGAGATCTCTAGAAGATCAAATCAGGAAAATAACTGTAGAAATAATAGAGGACTTTCAAAAAGAATTCAGAGAGAGTCAAAAAGAGATAAAGGATGCAATCATTGAAGTAAAGCCTTCAATTCAAAGTATAAACAATTTATTAGACCACATGGAGAATAGAATCTCGCTCCTAGAAGATGATCACTCCAAAAACAACACATAATTTATAACTTAGAAAATAATCTGACAGCAGGAATCTGACATTGAAGAAATATGGGCCCATTTTAAGAGAGCTAACCTAAGAATAATTGGAATAGAGGAGGGAAAAGAAGGTGAAACCAAAGGGATCAACAATCTCTTCAAGGAAGTAATAGCAGAAAATTTTCCAAACATAGAGCAAGAGATTGATACACAGGTCCAGGGAACTTATAGAACCCCTTTAGACAGGATCGGAGAAGAGGATCCCCACGCCACATAATTGTCAAAAAGACCAATGTGGAAGCCAAGCACAGAATCTTAAAGGCAACAAAAACAAAGGGCCAAGTGACATTCAGAGGCAAACCCATTAGAATCACTCCAGACTTCCCAAACCAAGTCATGAGAGCCAGAAGGGCTTGGAGTAACATATTCCAAACTCTGAAAGAAAACAACATCCAACCAAAAATTTCCTACCCAGCAAAACTATCTATCCAATTAGATGGGGAAATAAGAAGCTTCCATGACAAACAGAAACTGAAGGAAATTATGTCTTCAAAACCAGCACTAGAGAAAATACTCAAAGAGATTAACTACAAAGAAGAAATAGGTAATACACACAAGAACCAGAGAAACAAGATTTTCCATCCAGCAGACAACTAAGCAAAGAAGGATATATTCATGTGTTTATAGGTTAAAATCTTTGGAGATTCATTATTTATTTCAGTCTTTTCCCTATTTCTAAATTGTATTTCTAAATTGTATTGTTTGCTTTTACTGTTGCTAATTTTTAGGATTTCTATTTGGAATATTAATATACCTTCAGATGTAGCATTTGGAAATATTTTGTCCCATTCTATCAGTAACTTTTAACTCTGTTTACATTGTACAATATTTTTTTATTTTTTAGGAAATTTGTTTATTCTTTTGTTGCCTATGCCTTTGAAATCATATCCAAGAAATCACTGCCAATTTCAATGTTGTGAAGTCTTATGACCCAGGTTTTCTTCTAAAAGTTTATAGTCTTAAGATTTACATTTAGGTCTTTTATCTAGTTAGAGATAATATTTGTATATGGTGTTAGGTAAGGGACCAATCTTATTATTTTTGTGTAATTATTATATTTTAACTATTTAGTTCAGATTACTATTTCCTTCACCAAATGTTCTTGGAAACTTTGTCAAAAATAACTTGACCATATATGGAAGAATTTATTTCTAGGCTTTTTATTTTACTCCACTGGTTTATATATCTGCCTTTATAGCAGTACTACACCATTTCAATTATTGTAGCTCTATAAGGTTTGAAATCAGAAAATGTACATCTACTAGCTTTATTCTTTTATGAGAGTGTTTTGTGAATTTAGAGTTCATATTTCTTGTTAGGACAGACTTTCTGAAAAAAAATAAATGTACGATAGTTTTACCTTAAAAAAGAAAAGAAAAAAAATATCCTCTAGTAAGAAAGAAAGCAAAAAGAAATACTGAAATGTTATCGATAACTGATCAAAAGTTTGATATCAAACAGATGAATATGTTATGTGAGATTATCATTGTTAATTTTGGATAAATTGCTATAATATTAGATGTCAACCACTAAGCCAAGCATGGGAAGGAGGGATGGGGAGGGAATGGGATGGGGATTGGGTAGGGGCTAACTGGGCAAAGTGTGCATGTATGTCTACACAAGTTTTTATCCCATTATTATGTATGAATACAGTGTACCAATAAAAATGAATAAATAAATAATAATAAATAAATAATAAAAACAAAAACAAAAAAGATTCCATAAAACTTGCTGGGCATAAAATGAAGAAACTCAAGAAGGAACAAAGTGCTTCTTACTACTCAGCCTGAATAATACTTAAGGAAAGGTCCAGTTGCCACATCTGGATCCTAATGTGAGTAGTGAGGAAGGCTAGCAGGTCTTTAGGATGCTCTAGGAGAGTTTGTTTCTGGGGGAAGGTGGTTTATGGGGAGAATGATGTTTAAGATGAGATGAATATATTTTAAATCCACATTTACCACATTTATTATAGTTTGCCTCAGGGAAAGAATGAAAACATAAACCCCTGAAAAATACTCAAGGGCAATATGACTTTAAAACGCTAGTGACCTGAACATTATTGTCTGGACATTTCAATTAGTCTTATTAAAGAAGTGACAAAATATCACGATTGTATTATTTTTAAGAAGTGACATTAAGCCAGGCAGTGTGATGCATACCTTTCATCTCAGTGCTTGGGAAGCTGAGACAAGAGACTCACAGATTTGAGGACAACATGTAATTTAGCAAGATCCTGTTTCAAAATTAAAAAAAGAGCTGGGGGTGTAACTCAGAGGTAGAGTGCTGCTGAGCTCAGTCTACACTACCACCAGCCCCATTTTATGTTTTATTTTGAAACAGGGTCTCATTAAATTACTGAGGCGGGCTTTGAACCTGCAATGCTGCTTTCTCAGCCTTCCAAGTATGGAGGTTATAGGTGTGTAGTACTGTGCCTGGCTAGAAGTTTTTATTTTTATTTAGTGTTTTGGTGCTAGAAATGAAACCCAGGGTCTTATACATGCTTCACTACTAACCTATACCCCTAGCCTGTTTTCTTAAAGAGGCTTATCTCTGTGAATTACATGATGAAATACTTATGGATGAAATAATATTATAATTAGGACTTCAAAACTGTAGGCAAGGATTAAGGAGGTGGGTGTAAAAGATGAAACAAGTTTAGCCACAAGAGGTTAATAATTGAATCAAATGAAAGGTCCAAAGGGGTTCATTATATTATTCTGTCAACTTTTATAAATGTCTGATGTTTTCCACAATAAAGAGCTTGAACATTTCAAGATTTTTTAAACATTCAGAACAAAAGTTGGGGTCCGTGGCCAAGGATGCTAAAAAGGGTCTTAGCAGAAGTGAAAAACATTCCAAAATAGTATTCTATAATATTTGTTACCATAAATGAACTATTGCCAAGTGTGAATGGAAATGCCACTCTATTATTAAGTTCAAGTGGATGACTATATTCCAACAGTGTCTATCTCTGTCACCCATTATAGAAGGGAGGTGACCCAAATAGGAAGTGGCCCAGCTGAGGCTAATTGAGAGTAGCTGGCTGGCTGACTCAGGGCCGAGCTGGCCTGGCTTCCTCTTGAAACTGCACAAGCTGCCAATCCCAGGAGTTCCCCAGCTGAGAGTAGAAAAGAGGGACTTAAAGAAAGAACAGAAAAACAACCTTTTTAAAAAATAAAAGATGGAAATGATACTGGTGAGTTTTTTATAGGAAAGGATGAGAATTAAGATTAAGTACCCCAACATCATAAACATCCTCTACCATGAAATTTTTGCTCCTTAATTTCACATACATGTAGTTTGCCTTCTCTGTCCTATAACACATACTGGAATTCTAACTAATTAGCATGACATTTGTCAGGGCCTTCCTTTTACCAGAATTTTGCCATACTTTCTTCAGAGAAATTTTAGACTAATAACAAAATAGCTGAAAAATGTGTTTTTCTCCAAGCAATTCTGGACATTTTTACATTGCATTTGCAGTGATAGTTAAATATTGTATTTTAACAATAATCTATAGGTTAAAAGTCAGAAAACTGTTTCTATGAATAGTCAGACAGTAAATATTATTAGGCTTTGCAGGCCCAATGGTCTCAACTACAGCTTTTCTTTTCTTTTTTATACAAATTTTTATGGAAAATAAATGGTATACATTTAAACTGTACATGGTGCCCTCTCCCCCCTCCCCTGTTTTCCCTTCCACCCCTCCCACCAATGATTGTCCAGGGTAACCATTCCATATTCATACTTTTACACAAATTCAGTTGTAGACCCTCATTAATCAAGTTCAGCATTCCTCCTCTCCTATCTTTCCATTCAAGCTTTGCTGAGATTTCCCCTCCATTATCTGGAGTCCCTCTGGTATCCTCTATGTTCCCTAGTTTGGGCATATTAGAGGAAACATATGTCCCTTCTCTTTCTGTGCTTGGCTGATCTCACTTAACTAATGCTCTCCAGGACTTTCCATCTTCTTGCATATGACATGATTTTGCAAGAAGATGGAAAGTTCAGCTACAGCTTTTAACCACCACTGTAGTGGCCATGGATAACATATGAACAAAACGGTGTGGCTGTCTTCCAATAAAACTTTATTTTTAAAAAAGTTGGTAAATTGGGGATGGTGGCACACGCTTGTAATCCCAGCACTTGGGAGGCTGAGACAGGAGGATCGCACAGGTTCAAAGCCAGCCTCCCCTACTTAATAAGGCTCTCAGAAACTTAGTGAGACCCTGTTTCCAAATTAAGTATTAAAAAATAAGTCTGGAAGTATAACCCAGATGTAGAAAAGCCCCTGGGTTCCACCCCCAGTACCACCAAAAAATAAATAAATAAATAAATAAATAAATAAACAAACAAACAAACAAACAAACAGGTGGTAGGCCAATTTTCAGGTCTTTGCTGCTGACCCTGATGTTATGGATTAGATGTGGAGTTTTCTCCCCAAAGTTCATGTGTTGGAAGCCAGTCCCCCATGTGGCAAGGTTCAGAGATGGGGCATAGCTGAAGGAGGTGGGTCACTGGAGGCATGACTTTAAGGACTAAGTCTGTCCCTGGCCTCCTTCCTGTCTCTCTGTCTGTCTGTCTCTCTGTCTCTGTATCTCTGTGTGTCTCTCTCTCTCTTTCTCCCTTTCTCCTCTCTCCCCCTCTCTCCCTCCTTCTCTCTCTCTCCCTCTCTCTCCCTTTCCTGGCTGCCATGAGCTGAGCAGCTTTCTCTGCCATGCCCTTTTGCCATGATGTTCATGTCTGGAAGCCTGCTGACCCTGGATTGAACCTTTAAATAAAAGCCAAAATAAACCTTTCCCACTCTAAGTTGTACTTATCAGGTATTTTGGTCACAACAACAAATAACTAATTGCCATTCCTGATAATAAACCTTACTAGTAAAGGGCCTATATTAGTTTCCTATCGTTTTTGTACCAGATGACCATAAATTTCTTTTTTTTAATATTCTTTTATTGGTGCATTGAAATTATACACCATAATGAAGTTCAGAGTAATGGAGACATACATGCACACAGCACTTAATTACCATAAATTTAGTGGCTTAACACAAATAGATTATCTTATGGTTCCAGAAGGCACAAATATGAAATAGGTCTCTCTAGGTTAAAAATTAAGGTGTTAGCAGAACTGTTTCTTCTGGAGTCTTCAGAGAAGAATCTCTTTTTTTGTCTTTTCCAACTCCTATAGACTGCCAGAAGTCCTTTCCTCGTGGCCCCTTCCTCTATCTTTGAAGTTGACAGTGACCTTCAGAGTCCTTCTCCTGTCATATCACTCAGACCTCCTCTTCTGACTCACTCTTCCCCATAATATTGAGCCCACCTAGATAATCCAAGATAATCTCCCCATTTTAAAGCCAGCTGATTAGCCACCTTAATTCCATTTTGGCCTTACTTCTCCTTTGCCATGTACATAGTCATAGGTTCCAAAGGGTTCCCAAAGATTAGAGAAACATGAACATCTTTGGGGATTGGCATTATCCTGTCTATCACAAGGCTTAATAGGAAATGATCCATTCAGTAATCATACTCTAGTTATATTTTGCTTATTCTTGTTAGGTAGCTCATGTCATTGACAAGGGTATATAAGCAACATAAGAATATTACTTCCAGGTTCAAATGCAGAACAATTACCTCACTGTGATCCAGAGGACTGTGTATGTATAAATATACTGGGGAAGCAGCACAGGGGAACCACTGGAAGTGTGGGCTCTGGAATCCAGTGACTTTCATCCCTGCTCCTGTACATAAGGAACTTAGAATTAGTTTCCTCATGTACCAAATGGGAATAATAACATCCATCTTGCAGGGTATTGTAAATATTAAATTAGATAAATGGAAACCAACACACCCAATGTCTAGCCTGTCATTACTGCTGTTTCTGCAGAACTGTGGGATTCTACTTAGAGTTGAATTGTGTTCGTATGAACACAATAGCTACATGGAGAATATACACTGTGGCCTAATTTCCCTGCAAGGCAAATTCTAGTTCTATCCCCATTATAGCACTATAATTGGGTCCTAATTATGAGGTCAAAAGCAACACTTAGCCTTAAAATAGCACTATATATAAGCACCTAGTTACTAAAAACCTTTTGGGAATGATAATACCTCAAAATATTTACTCTCAAATTACTTGAGCAGACCATTCACTGGGTAAAGTGTGAGGGCTTGCCAAGAACAACCCTATCATGTGTTAAAAATAGATTTCAGAGGGCTGGGGGTGTAGCTCAGTGGTAGAGTGCTTACCTAGCATGCATAAGGTCCTAGGTTCTATCCCTAGCACTGAAAAAAAAACATGTTAGAAAGCCATTCAATAATACTGTAGCTTTTATAGTCTTAAGAAGTGGTGCTAAGTTACTTTTGCCAGAAAATGGAATCAAGTTTGTTCAAATATAAAAGCAAAATGTTCTTTCCCATTTTGAGAGTCAATCATCAGATGTTTTCAATAAGCACATTTTCAACTCTTTGGTGCATCATACACATCCTCCTGCCAGTGAAGTATTCTTAAATGTCTCCTTGGCATCTCTTAATTCTTTCTGTTCTAGCATTTTGACTGAACTTTTTTTAAAAAAAATCAAAGAATGAGCTGCTCAAGGCCACCAAAAATGCAAACAACAAACCTAAGTCCTATTTTGATACCTCCACCTCTGACACACTCATTTGTAGTGTTGAATGAAAACAAATGGTTCCCTCATAGAGAACTTCCATAATCTCAGGAGAAATATTGACATATCACATCTGAGTCATCCTTCTGTGGTCTGAATATCAGCTTCCAAAGCCCTCCGAACTACATCAGACACACACCTATTTTGTATTTATCCTGAATAACTTCAAGAGTGAGAATACCATCCTCAGATGAATACTAAAGTCAACATTGACATGGTTTTCCATGGACGTTCGTATAGACAAGAATTAGATGCTTTGTGGAAAATTATTCTGACGACGAATAGCTTTCTCCTTCCCCATCCCTAGGGCTTCCCATGTTTTTTTTGAGTTCTCCACTTCAGAGTAAATCCTTAAAGTGAAGCTGACTCATGTGGCCCATGATTAACTGTAACTTCTTTTCCTTTCTTCCTTCAGATCCTTTCCACGATGTGAATATTTCCTGTGGTAGCCAGCCAAGATTCCTCCACCAGTCAAACTAAACACAAGATAAATGCTGTGTTTGGTAAGCGAAAAGTCTTTGAAAGCAGCATGCAGATCTCCAGTGAATGTGGCAATAGGCTACTGTCTAACTGTATTTTTTAACCAAATTCAGCCGGGCATGGTGGCACACACTTGTAATCCCTGCGCTTGGGAGGCTGAGACAGGAATATCACACAGTTTCGAAGCCAGCCTCAGCTACTTAGTGAGGCTCTCAGCAACTTAGTGAGACCCTGTTTCCAAATAAAGTATAAAATAGATCTGGGAATATAACCTGGAGGTAGAATGCTCCTGGGTTGGAACCCCAGTACCACCAAAAAAAAAAAAATCAAAGAGTAATAAAATTATAAAGGTCACAAATGGGTGAAGTAGTTGTTGACTTCTTCACTAGCCTATTTAAATGTACAACAATGGGTTTGATAAATTGCTTATCAAAGTAGATTTATAGCTGGATGTGGTAGCCCACACCTATAATCCCAGCACTGGGAAGAATGAGACAGAAGTTTAACAGATTTGAGACCAGCCTCAGCAACTTAGTGAGACCCTCAGCAATTTATCAAGACTCTTTTGCAAAATAAAAAAGAAAAAGAAAAAGAGTTGGGGGTATAGGTCAGAGACAGAATGCCCCTGGGTTCAATCCCCACTACCACAAAATGTAGATATATAAAAATATAATCTAAAGGTAATCTTATGTCCAAGAAATGTATCTAATTTAACCAGATTTTACATTTAAGCCCTTGTATAAACCAGTTACAAGTATAAAATATACATTTTCAGTGCTGCATTGAAAAAATTATACCTTTTTCACATTTATTACTATTGTTGCATAACAAGACCTTATTCTTGTGTCTTTTCGCTTACATGTGTTAAAAGTATACAACTCAAAAGCCTCCATATTTTTAAAATGATAAAACCCATAGATAAAAGAAATATAAAATGAGCCCCAGATACTTCTGATAAAAAAGTGAAATGGCCTTTCTAGTACTTGGCACTAGTGAATCAAAAGGCTTAAAGATACATATCACCTTTCATCCAGAAATTACATTTCTTGATATTTATCCTAACAAAGCTGTTGGCAAGGCACAGGAAAATGCATACTTTTTTCATCACAGCATTGCTTACAGTATTAAAAGAAAATAAAAGCAAGCTTGGCATAGTGGTGCACACCTTTAATCCCATTATTTGGAAGGCTGAGACAGAGGATTACAGGTTCAAGTCTACCTTTACCAACCTAGCAAGACCCTCAGCAACTTACCAAGACTCTGTTTCAAAATAAAAAGTAAAATAAGACTAGAGTGTAACTCAGAGGTAGGAACCCCCCATTCAATTTCCACTTCCACAAAATAATAAAAAAGTGAAAAACAACCCATTCAAACATAGATAAATTAACTTATATAATCATATTATAGGATAAATGTAGTTGTGAAAAATCTGTTTTAAAAGAATTTGGGCTAAAAGATTTACAATATACTCTTTATATCTGAGCTACTTAAGAAACTATCTTTGTTTCTTTGGCCATTTATTGCCTTAAATATTCTTAGTGCCTTGCCCTAAGTACTTGGACCTGCCAGATGCCAGGTCCTTAATAGAGTTTGAAGGCACTGATCCATTAGGAGATGATATTTAATATAAAGCTGAATTTTTTTATATTTCTTTCCTTTGGATCTAAAGTTGGGTTTGAAACTAGAAACTTTACTGGAAACAAAGAAACACCTCTTAATGCTAAATAAATATTTAATTGGGTTTTCCAAAATATAGTTTCTACTCTAGTAGATCCTATTTCTGTGGCATATAGTTAGAGCACTGAGTCTCAACCTTGGCATCCCATTAGAATCGCTTGGGAGATTTTATGATTCCCAGAGTCTATGCAGCAGACAAATTAATCAGAATATCTGAGGACTGAATCCAGGCATCAGGATTTTTTACAGGTCCACAGATGATTTAAATATGTGGTCAATGTTGAAACCTTTGAGCTAGAGTGACTGTATTAGTTTATTATCCACACCAGGACACCTTTAAGAATTAAAAAAATGACACTGCAGCTCTGGGGCACTAGAGAAAGCCAGTTAGGTCTTTGCTACACTGTATAATCACTTCAATTTGGGCTGTTGAGAATGCTATACACTCCTATAAAATTTAAAAAGACTGAAAACAAATAACCCATCAAAAATGGGCAAGTGGACTAAATAGACACCTGACAAAAGAAGAAATTCAAATGGATAGTCAATAAATGTATAGAAAGATGTTCAACATCACTGGCAATCAGAGAGATGCAAATCAAAACTATCCTGAGATTTCACCTAACTGCAACTAGAATGGCAATCATTCAAAACACAAACAACAACAGATGCTGGTGAGGATGTGGAGAAGTGGGAACTCTAAAACATTGTTGGTGGGATTGCAAATTAGTAAAACTACTTTGGAAAACAGTATGGAGAATCCTCAGAAGAATAGGAACAAATTTACCATTGATCCAGCAATACCACTTCTGGATATCTACCCAAAAGATAGGAAACCAAACTACCAAACTAATGCATGTGTATCTATGTTCATAGCTGCACAATTCACCATTGCCAAACTATGGAACCAACTAAGATGTCCATCAACAGATGAATGGATTACAAAACTGTGGGATATGTACACAATGGAATTTTACTCAGCCATATAGAAGAAAAAATTGCCTTATTTGCGGAGAAATGAATGGAACTGGAAAATATGTGCTAAGTGAGATTAGCCACAAAAAGTAAAATATCAGATGATCTCCCTAACATGTGGAATCTAGGGAGAAAAAGGGTCATAAGAGGAACTCTAGACAAAGGGGAAACCATAAATGAGCAAATAAGGCAACCTAACCGAAGGGGATGGGCAGAGAGGAACATTCCCTAATGTACATGATGTACATTCACAAACATATCAAAGTCAATCACTAAACCAAACATGAAAAGGAGGAAGGGGGTAGAAAATGGGGTGAGAATTAGGGAAGGGCTAAATAAGTGATGCCTCTACCATCTTGTACTCCACTAAAATTTATGACTACAATGCACCAATAAAAAAAATAAGACTTATACATAAACTCCATACCCTTTGGGGAATCTCAATATTTCTGAAACCCCTTGAGAATCTTTTAAGTTACTTCTAATTCTATGAGTTTTCTTAAAAGAAAAATTGTAGGTGTCATCCTGGGGGTTGAACCTGACATGAAGGACTACCACTAAGCTAAAACCCCAGCCCCTTTTTATTATTTTTTTTATTTTGAAACAAGGTTTCACAACTTTATCCCATACTGGCTTCAAACCTGAGATCCCAGCCGGGCGTGGTGGCGCATGCTTGTAATCTCAGCGCTTGGGAGACAGAGACAGGAGGATCGCACAGGTTCGAAGCCAGCCATGCGCGCTGGCTTAGGAGACCCTGTTTCCAAATAAAAATGTAAAAATAGGTCTTGGAGAGTAGCCCAGAGGTAGAGGGCTTCCAGGAACCCCAGTACCACAAAAAAAAAAACCTGAGATCCTCCTGTCTCAGTCTCCCAAGTATTGGGATGACAGGAGTGTGCCAGTGCATCCAGATAAGTGTACATTTTGTACAATACTATTTATATAAAATCCTGTAACAGACAAAGCTAATCTATGGTGATAGAATTAAAAGCGAGATGAGAGAAATCAGTGCAGGGCATTGATTAGATGGGTGGATATAACTTAATTTTTTTGTACTGAAATTTGAACCTAGAGGCATTTTACCTCTAAACTCTACCCCCAGCCCTATTTTATTTTTTACTTTGAAAGAGGGTTTTATTAGGTTGCCAGGGGCCTCCATAAGCTGCTGAGGTTGGTCTTGAATCTGCAAGCCTCCTGTTTCAGCCTTGCAAAGCTATTACTTTAAATTATGTAGTCTTTCCTACAGTTTTACTTTCTGTTGTTTCAGTTACTCACAACCTTAATCTGAAAACATTATTGGTAAATTTCAGAAATAAATAATTCACAAATTTTGTGTGTGTGGTACTGGGAATTGAACCCAGGGGTATTCTGCTGCTGAGCTACGACCCCCAGCCCTATTTTTTCCTTTTATTTGGAAATAGGATCTTGCTGAGTTGCTGGCAGTCTCACTAAGTTGCTGAGGCTAGCTTTGAACCTGTGATCTTCCTATCTCAGACTCCCAAATACTGCGATTACAGACATGTACCTCCATACCCAGCTAATTCATGTTTTAAACTACGATACTGAGCATGATGACAAAAGTCTTATGTCATCCCACTCTCCTCTACCTGGGATGTGAATCATCTCCCCAGTGTGTCCATGTTGTATATGTTGTATATGTTACCTGCCCATGGCGAGAGAGAGAGAGAGAGAGAGAGAGAGAGAGAGAGAGAGAGGGAGAGATTGAGATTTGTTCACATAATTTATTGCTGTAAAATGTTATAATTAATGTACCTAATGTATAAATTAAAATTTATCACAGGCATGAGATATAGGAAAAACATAGTATACATGGAGCTCAGTACTATGTGCAGTTTCAAGCATCCCCTGGTGGTCTTAAACATATTCCCTGCAGATAAGGGAGGACTACTGTCTATTCACTTTTTTCATCAGAGAAAAGTACCACCCCAAATATAAAACCTGTTAAAGATACATGTGGACATTAAAGTGAGCTTTTATACCCATAATATTAATATTGAGGATTAATATTTGGGTTCTACAGTATATCAGGCTCTGTGTGAAGCATGTAACATAGAAGAATCAGACTTCCCCATAAAATCCTAGGTTATCCTAGCAACAAAATATAACTTTGCAAAATTTCTTATCAAACTCTTTCAAAAGCACTCATTTCATACATTTTAACAGCTAATGAAACTTTTAAGAAATTTTCATTTCTAGGTGAACTAATAGTTTTCCCATTAGTTCACCTTGAAAATGATGGTAATAACCATCCAATTGAGCACTAGAGCAAAGAAAGTATTTCTGCATAAATACCTGATGAATTTTGTGTTATCAAGACTATATTTGCCAGTCAAGGGCTTAAATTGGGGCCGAAATCTTAAATTTACATACGATAATGATAAGTGTTTCACCAGTGTGAAACAAAATAATAAGTTATCCTTTGAATCGCAATAAATCTTTTAATAGAATTTTATTTCAAGAATATAACAATCCAGGAAAGTTCCAGATGTTCATTTTACAAAGCCAAACTGAAGACTAGAACAAGAATAATCTATAAAACAGAAGTTGTTATTTGGAGGAGAAAAACAAAGTGTTTGAGAAAAGAAAAAATGGATTTAAGGTTGAAGAGATAAAGGTAGACAAATGGTTCTTAGGAGCAGAATATATTATATCTATACTTGTTGACCATATACATATGGCCCTTAGCACTTTTCATTTAGTGCAAAAATCTATCAATGATTTCAAGTATGTGCTTTTTACTGTCATTCCATATTTATATGGCATCTTTTGGAAAGAAATTTTTAAAAATTCTTCACTCTCAATTGCCAGTACTTCTTCCTTTTCCATAAAAGAAAGTGTAAACTTTTATCCTATTACTTGAAGCATTTTGTCATCTGACCCGAAGTTATCTAACTTTTATCTTCTACTTTTCCGCATTCCCTTTAGTCTAGTCAACTCTGTTTACTTAATGACTTCAAAGAGACTTGCTGATTCTCACCTCTTCCTGCTAGGGTGCAAAGGTAAAAGCATGAGTTGAGTTAATTCTCACTCCCCACTTACTAGCTATGTGACATGCTAATTAGCTGCATGAACTTGGACACCTCTCTTAATCTTCCTTAAGATGAATCTTCTTATCTATAAACTGAGAATACTAGTACCTACCTCTATTTTGATATTTGAGGACTCTATTATGCATTTTAAATGAGATGGTAGATGTGTCTAACATATCATATATGACCAGTATTACTTCCCTATCATGTTTCACCTTCTTCATTTTGGCATTAACTTTCCCTAACTCCTATCATTCCTTTACAGAATAACTCAAGTCCTGAATCTTGAAACCATATCAACCTACCCCTTTGTTACTCAACTGGCCCTTGATCTTGTTTCCTCATTGGTCTTGTAAATTCCACAGGGGAGAAACTATATTGTGTTCATCAGACATCAACCCATTGCAGGTTCGCTGTCTATCGTAATACAGTATTTCTTCATTAGGAAGGAGGAATTCAAACAGAACTCAGTGGTTGACAGGTCTCCACGTTCAGAAGGCCCCAAACTTGCTTTAATTGCTTAGCTGTTCCTGTCTTGGAATTCTTTTTTTTTTTCATATGGAGGATTGAACCCAGAGACATTCAACAGCCTCCCTTTACACTCCCAGACCTATTTTATAGTTTGTTTTATTTGGAAACAGGGTCTCTTAAGCCATCAAGGCTGGCTTTGAACCAGCGTGATCCTACTGTCTCCGCCTCCCAAGCGCGGAGATTACAAGCATGCGCCACCACGCCCGGCCAGCCCCTTATATTTTTAAACAGAGTCTTGCTTAGTTGTTAAGGGTCTTCCTAAATTGCTGAGGCTGGCCTTGAACCTGAGATACTGCTGTCTCAGCCTTCCCGGTGCTAGGATTACAGGCGTGCACTACCATGCTCAGTGACTTTATACTCTTAAATGAATAGGACCAGTACTGAGTAAAGAAATGAGACAACCTTAATAACTAAAAAGTCACTAGAAAGTTCTGAAATTCAACTAAGATTTTAATATCCCCTACACCCTGTGGCAAAGAGGGAATCAGCAGTCTATGGAAAGAGTTACTGGAAAAATAAAACTTTCCTTTATAGATCGCATTTGTATCCCATTAATGTTGAGACTACTCACTGGCCCTTTGAAATTGGAAAGTATAGCAAAGGGTATCAGAGCTGTGCCTGAGTTCAGTTAAACTTAAAATTTCATTCATTGTTCTTCAATTAAATGATATCTTGCCAGAAGTTAAATAACATTTTTAGAAGTCAGAAAGAAGCTTATTTACTAATAGATATTATCATCTGAGCAATATTTATGATTCATGAATGAACCACCAATATTTTATAGTTTGGAAAATTCTATCATCTGCTCCAAGAGATTTAGCAATCTCTACCTATCATAATGTCGTTTTTATAAAAATATTTTCATGAAAATTGGGAAATCAAATGTAAGTGAACATTCAAAAACTGTGTGCAATATCACAAATACAAAGGCTACCAAAGTAGCATTTAAGTGGCTAGATCATTTCTACACATGGCAAACACAATAACCACCACAGCACGACTTCTTTGCTTAAAAGCTGGCAAGTGTTCTTTAACACATAGGCAATTTTGGCATGGTTAAGATATTTTAACACCTCTTATTATGAGCAAAATATGTTTAAGGCTTGTTAAAGTGAATTCATGCAATTTTCAATATCTCTGTGGTCTAGCTTAGGGGACACATAGTTAAATACAAAGTTTGTAGATGAACTGACTAAATAATACCAGTTAAGAATGTCTTTAGCTTCATATAACCTGAGTCTACTGACTTATCCAATAGGGGTTTCTATTTCTCACACTGGAGGAGTCCAGAGGTCAGCAGCCCTACCTGCAAGACATCCAGGCACCTTCCACATTCAACCCCAACTTCCTTAAAGTATGGTTTCCCACACTGTGCTTCTTACTCAGTGGATTCATGGTGACTACTCCACCACCAGCTTGGGCCTCATTCCAGGCAGAAAGCATCAACAAGACAAGGAAGTGGGGACAACAATGCAAACATGTTGCCAGAAACCCCTGAGTGGCATCTGTATCAGCTAGAATGAGTCACTTGTCCTTACTTGGCTGCAGAAGGGATATAGAGGGCTATTTTTAGCTAGGAATATCACCTCCCAGAACAAAAGTCTGTATCATATAAGAAAAATCACCCACTGAGTAGGCATCTACTAGTATCTGCCCACCACACAGAGGTTAAGACAAGCCAAGAATTGTTTTCATTCTCTAAGTTGAATGTACACAGGATCTAATCTTATATCTAAAAACATGTAGGATTTTGATATTGTGTGAATATACTCTACTTTTCAGGATCAGTGTGAACTAGGCCTGGCTTCATGTGGATATTTTTATTTACAGTCATATTATCTTCTCGAATCCACCATAGAAATTAATGACAAGACAGATTTGGTGGTTCATTGTCATTTAAAAATGTCTCTGTAGCCGGGCATGGTGGCATACGCTTGTAATCCCCGCACTTGGGAGGCAGAGACAGGAGGATCATGCAGGTTTGAAGCCAGCCGCGCACGCTGGCTTAGGAGACCCTGTTTCCAAATAAAAATGTAAAAATAGGTCTGGGAGTGTAGCCCAGAGATAGAAGGGCTTCTAGGAACCCCAGTACCACCAAAAAAATGTCTCTGTAATAGTGTCTAGTAAGGCTAATCAACAATTGTTCCTTTAAGAGAGTCTTAGATGTGATGACAGTCCCTGGATCTATCTTGTTAAAGGTCCAAGGACCCAGGAGTAGGTCCTTCTGTCCTGGAAGTAAACACAATGGACTCTAGCCTGGTGTATAGCAGATCAATTCAGTTCAGTTTTCTGGACCCTTCAAGATCATCACTCGAGAAAATGATTTTATATCTGACTCAATGATTAGATTGAGATGGCAAACTGAACCCAGGTTCAGTCACTAGCTTTCCAGCCTCAAAGCTGTTGAGGTGACAGAAAAAATATATACACACAGTTTTGACAATAACATCACTGCTAGAAAAGAGGACTCCCTGAAAGACTTACAGAAAATGGGTAGAAAGAAGAACAAAGATTTTAGAAATGAAAATTTAGATTGCTGACATTTTCTGTCTGACAGCTCCCAATTACTCATAAGAAATTCTAATAGAGGAAATAAAGTGTGTTCCTAAGGCCTATGTTCTAAGCTAGAAGCACCTTCCAAGTTAGTAAGTTAAAAATCACAGAGAGCAGTGCTTTAAAGGCAAAGATAAATCATGGTAAGGTAGAATCACAACCAAAGTTTGACATTTGTAAAGGACATTGGTCAGACTTGCCTCATAATTTCAGAACTGCCCATTTGTTGGCCCAGAAGGAAAGAGGACATTGCCTGTATGGTGCTAGCAAATCACGTCTTCCTAGCCACAAAAGAATACCATGAGATCCCATGTGGTCCAAACGAGGCTGAAACTGTGATAAATGCCAAGACTACATTGGAAGCCTTACCAGAACCACTTGACATTTTCATACAGTTTCCAGCCCTTAGGCTTTTCAAGTCTTAGCTGGAAATCTTAGAAATAGAATTTCTCTCAGTGTTTTAAAATTTGTCTACCAAAACCTCTTTGTGATTTTGTGCTAAAAAAAAAAAGTCTGTAACCCAACAATATTTTGTTTCCAAATAAGAAATAAAAAGGGCTTAGGGGTGTCACTCAGAGGTAGAACACCCCTGAGTTCAATCCCTGGTACCAAAAAATTAAATAAACTTTTCAATAAATCAAACCTAATTCTGTAAACCAAATGAGTATGTAATGAAATTATTTAAAATCAAGCATATTCATTATCAGCCCATATTATTTGGCACGATGACAGTAAGTCTCCATTAAAGTGCAGAATATAAAAGCGAAACATATTGAAATGGTCAGAATTCAGCATTATCTGATTTCTTAATGAAGAACCATAGGGCATTTAGTTGGTTGAGAAACAATAGTTCCTTTGAATCACAAATTAACTCAATATTAGCTTAGTGTGGTTTTAGTGTGTTTAATATTTCATCAGAGTGGTAAGCCTGTCCGGTTAGAGAAAGGAAACCTGTGCTGTAATTCCAAGCCCATTGCTACATGCTTCCTGTCTTTGGATACATTGGTTAGTGTCTCTGAGCTTCAGTTTCCTCATATGTAATATTGCATGGAAATATCCTTGAAGACGTCTTTTCTACCTCCAAACTACTGTGGCTGCACTTCTCCTTTGTGTCCTCGGAGCTCTTTTTCTTTTTCTTTTCTTTTCTTTTCTTTTTTTTTTTTGTGATACTGGGCATCAAACCCAGGAACATTCTACCCCTGAAACCCCCAAGCCCTATTTTATCATTTATTTTTGAAACATGGTCTATTTAAGTTCCAGAGGGCCTCACTAAGTTGCTGAGGCTGGCCTTATGTCTGTGATTCTCCTGTCTCAGCCTCCCGAGTACTGGTGCTACAAGCAGGGCCACTCTGCCTGGTCTCAGGGCTTTTTTTGATTCCTGCACCTACTCTCTCTATCCCAGGCTTCTAGGCTACTCCTGATGTGTGTACCTCCTCCAGTGTCTAGGGTCAATCACTGAAACATCTACCCATTTCAGGATCCTGTCCCAGGGATACAGTGGAAACTTATTCTGGTGTATCTTGTCTCATTGCCTCAGAGCCAGTCTACATATGGATGCCCCTCTCTGAATTACAGTTCCTTTGCTAAAGGAGTTGAAACGATGCTGAGGATTTAAACTATTGTGCGCAGGCCAAGGGAGGAGAAAGATCAAGTTCTGTTGCATCTCCCATGTTGCTAGAGCCTGTACTTTGAGAACAAAGGGTTGTGATCTTACTTCTAACATGTTCATAAGGAGAGTTCTGGGGAGTGGAGATGGGATGTGTAGACATATTCAACTTGTTTTTTGGGGTGTGTGTGTGTGTGTGTGTGTGTGTGTGTGTGTGTGTGTGTTACTGGGTATTGAACCCAAGAACATTTTACTCCAAGATACACTCCTAGCCTTTTTATTTTTATTTGAAAGGTTTTTCCTATGATTTTTTTTTTTTGCTAAGTTGATGAGGATCTCAATAAGTTGCTGAGGTTGAACTCAAACCTGCAGTCCTCCTATCCCAGTGCCCAAGTTCCGGGATATGCCACCACACCTGGCTTTACCTGGGAATCTTTATGAGCTAAAACACAAAATAACTGCCATTCCTCTCATATTCCAATTTTTCTCTGTAAGGAATCCCTTTATTATTTTGTCTGTGACACCACAGGAAAGGAGCTTCACATAATGTGTATTTTACATGTATACATATACTCAGACACATGCACACATGCTTGCATATACATATATACCTACTTGCATGAAACTTACTACTGGTAAGGAATTTCAACTTTTTTGTCTTATTATAGTCTATTAAAAATTGCTAGCCAGGAGTCACCAAATTGATTTCCGGCTCCACTAATGCAGATGCCCCACAATGTGGCAAGCACTGCCCCCAGAGAGCTATCTTGTCCTACTGGGTGCTTTTCTCTCTCCCTGTGACACTGAAGAATCTGCCGAATGCCACTGCTGCTCAGATGGGCCTTTCCATGCTCAGCACAGCCACACATAGGACCAGAACTCTAGTCTGCAAGGAATTGAGGGAAGAATGCCTGGCTCTCCTTTGTATTTCAATGTATTAGAGGGCTTCCAAAGCATGCCACTGATATCTGAATCTTTTAAAGTTTCTGTGTTAATTCCTGCTTCTTATGGATGACCAAAATGCCTGAGAAATACAATTTAAAGGAGGAAAGATTTATTTTCAGAATTTTCCACCCATGCTTCTCCAGGCCTCATTCCTCTGAGCCTTAAGAAGGCAGAACATTATGGTGGAAGGGCATGGTGGAAGAAAGATGCTCAGCTCACAACAGCTGGGAAGTAGAGAAAAAGGGGTCAGGGACAACATATAATCCCCAAGGGTATGCACTCGGGGACCCACACCCTCTACTAGGTCCCACCTCCTACAGTTTCTACCACTCCCAGATGTCATCAGCTATAAATCCATCAGTTAATTAATCCATGGATGAGGTCAGGATCCTTGTGATTCAGTCACTTGCCCAAATCTCTGCCTCTGAACATTGATAAGATGGAGACCAAGCCTTCAGTGCATGACTCTTTCGGGGACACTTCATATTTAAACCATAACCGGTTCTTAGTGAAGTAGCTCTTATGGATTTCATTGATTGCACATTACCTCACAAAACTGTCTCCACTAGAGTTTTAAAGTTAGGAAACTTTAAAAAACAGTATGGAGGATCCTCAGAAGAATGGGAATGAACTTACCATATGATCCAGCAATACCACTTCTGGGTATCTACCCAAAAGAAAGGAAACCAAACTAGCAAACTAATGCATGTGTATCTATGTTCATAGCTGCACAATTCACCATAGCCAAACTATGGAACCAGCCAAGGTGTCCATCAACAGATGAATGCATTACAAAACTGTGGGATATGTGCACAATGGAATTTTACTCAGCCATTAAAGAAAACTCAATTACATCATTTTCAGGGAAATGGATAGAACTGGAGGACATTATGCTAAGTGAGATTAGTCAGTCACAAAAAATAAGAAAGCAGATGCTTTCCCTAATATGTGAGAGGGAGAAATGGGTCATAGGAGGAGTTCTAGACAAAGAAGGAGATTCTATAGATAAGCAAATAAGGCAACCTGAGGGGATGGGAGGGGGAAGAGGGAAATTCTCTAATGCACATGATGTACTTTAACAAACATATTGATATCAATCACTAAGCCAAACATGAGAAGGAGGGAGGGGGTGGGAATTGGGTAAGGGCTAATTGGGTGGTGTGTGCATATATGTCTCCATCATCATCTCGTATTCCAATAAGATGTATGACTACAATGCACCAATTAAAAAAAGTTAGGAAATCTGTAGCCAGGCATGGTACTGCACATTTGTAATCCCAGTACTTGGGAGGCTGAGACAGGAGGATTGCAGGTTCGAGATCAGCCTCAGCAACTTAGCAAGGCCCTCCCTCCACAACTTAGTGAGACCCTGTTTTAAAATAAAATAAATAAATAGGGTGTAGCTCAGAGGTAGAAAGCTCCTGGGTTCAATCCACAGTAACACACACACACACACACACACACACACACACACACACACAGAAAAAGAAAGAAAATATAAGCGACAGTCAAGCTGTGCTCAAAATTGCTTGTCATCCTTTAGCTCTTGGATTGCTTCTCCTGCTTGAGGACAAAGGTTTTGCACTGCATCAAGCTCTTTGTGTCAGGAGATTCCTTGGCCCACGTGTATCAGGCATCTGGTGGGCATAACTCCCACTTTGCCTAACTTGCAAAAGTTTCCTCAATCTCAAAGACATTGATAGGCATTGGAAAAGGTGGCTTTCTGTGTAGCTGAGTGTGGTTGGCACATACCTATAAAGGAGCCTCCGAGAGAAGACTGGAGGAGGCATCAGTGAGTGAGCCTCAACAGCTTAGCTGGACCTTGCAGAAAGACAAGAAGGACTTGCTGTGATGCCCTCCCCAGCTTCCCAAGGCTGTTGATAGTTCTTCTCTGCCTCCATAACATTTTCTTTATATACCTTCATTATAGAATTCTCATGGTTTAGAGTTGTTTCTGTCTATATTTGTGAAATCATCTGGTATAAAGATCATGTTTTCCTAATCTTTATATCCTTAGCCACTGACATGAGACCTTTGCTATTGTAGACAGAAATAGGCACAGTCAGGCATAATCCCAGTAATAGGGAGGCTGAAACAGGAGGAACACAGGTTTGAGGCTAACCTCAGCAATTTAATGAGACTCTCAACAACCCAGTGAAACCCTGTTTCAAAATGAAAACCAAAAACAGTTGGGGCTTTATCTCAAAGACGGAATGCCCCTGGGTTCAATCTCCAGTAACAAAACAAAACAAAATGGCACTGAAAAAGACAGCAATGCTGGGGGCTTTTGCCCCAATCACTGGGATGTTAAGCTCATCTGCTCACTTTGCAGGAAGGTATGTGAAATGAGGTAATGCTGTGGATCCTAACGTAGAATCATTAGGTACTCATGTTGTTTTTCAAGATCAAAGGGGGTTTCAATTAAATCTGCCAAGCATAATAGTGAGAATGTATCCATATGTCTAGAAGAATTGATGACAAACCAAACAGATAAACTCCCTACATCTCTAGACCTTTCTGTTTAGCAGGGGAGACAGACAACCAAGTAGGGACAAGGAGATGTGACTGGGGATGCACAGGTGACCATAAAAGAATATAAAGCCCCCTATGGAAAATAGGGGGTATCAGTGGAGGTAAAATGGGAGGGATGACCCCATGACAAAGATGGTGAGGGCAAAGAAGGGGGAAAAGAATCTACCAGGAAAAGGTATAGCAGGTATGAAGCCTGAAAGGTATGGTATAATACAAGAAGTAATGAAAGCCCTGTATGCAGTGTTGACGTGAACATGAGCAAGTAGTGAGAGGTGAAGCTGGACAGATAGGCATAGACAGGCCAGATTTGGGGGAAGGTACTGAAGAATAAACTCAGGGGCACTCTACCACTGACCTACACCTCCAACCCTTTTTCTATTTTTAATTTTGCAAAGCTCTCACTCAGTGGCTGAGGCTGGTCTCAAACCTGAAATCTTCCTGTCTCAACCTCCCCAGGACTGAGATTATAGGTGTGTGCCTCTATACCTAGTCATAAGCCAGATCTTAAATGATATACACACCACGGAAAGAAGTGTGAAATCTTGCCCAATGATAATGGAAAGCCAATCAATGATTTTAGGCCAAACTATGGCCTGATTAGATTTGCATTTTAGAAAAGAAAACGGATTCGACAATTTTCTAGGCCAGAGAATCCAAGCAAGAATAGTGGCTAGGAGGTACCATGGTTCATCTAGCTGGGCCATAGGGATTGAATTCTCCTGTCTATCCAGGTACCATATGAGTATACTAATTCCTTGGAAGTAAGAAAAATAAAGAACAAAATAAGGGATGTAGACTTTAAAAGGGAATACTGAGCAATAAAGCTACTTTATCATCAGATTTCTTCTGGAAACTTCTAAGGTAGGTTTGGGATCATCAATGGCAATACCAAGCCATCCGACATTCCTGCCCCGACACTGTGTCGTTGCCTCTAGCTGTGAAATAGACCTTAAATCTCTTAAAGGACTGAACAACAAATCCTGCCCTCTCAACCCCGGAAGGTCAGCAACCAAGTTCATCATTGTATGCAGTTGGAGCCCACCATGATGTCGGTATATCACACCCTGTTCCCAATCCTAATCTAGTTCTCCATCAAGTGTGCAAGCAAGGAGTTGAGCATTTCAGGACTAAACTGGCCTTCAAGCCTATCTAGTATAGACCCCAGACTGATCTTTCCTGAAAACCAGACTATCCAGCTATGGCGGTCCTTCAATCAACTCTCTTTCTCTTGTTTCTTCTGAATCTCTATGGAATTCTGTGATGATTGATGTCCTGCTTCCCATGAGGATTGCTGTTCTCACCTCTTAATAACGTCTCCTGGAAATAGAAGGAGGGAAACCCCGGGAGGAAGAGGCGTAGACAGAACTGGTGCTATTTTTAGGGACTGGATCTGAATTCTGAAGGCACTTCTGGAAGCTGCTGGAGCCCTGCACTTACAGCTTACTCCATGCTCAGAGCATCTGAAGGACACTGTGGCCAAGGGGAACTTAGGTCTCATGTATAGCTGGAAGCCAGAGCACAGGTTAAAGAAGCACGGATGAGAAGTGATGGCCCTGAGGTCAACTCTGCCAGAGAGCACTGAAAACCCATTGTTGTTCTCACTTTACTTCACTTTCCAAAAATGTTTCCAGCGAATCTTGGACACGTGGTAGCATCTCATCTAGGGAAAACAGAGACACTAGAATGGGAGTCTAAGAGAATCTGTCTTTGCAGCTGCACTGCCTTCACAGCACAGGTGTACAGAGTGTCATTGACCCCAGAAATCTGATGCCTGGGGTTTGACACTCATTCTTTCATCCTGACTCAATGATCTCAGGGTGTGGGTATATTCTGCCTCACTCCCCCTTTTTCCTTTACCCCAAACCCTGGATTTCAGCTATCTATGAAAAACAGCACAGTGAGGCAGAATTCATGCTGCTGTTTCTTATTTGCTTTTAATTTTATTTTTAAAATACTTTTTGGTGCTTTATTTTTGCAGTACTCGAGATGATCCCAGAGGTGTTCTACCACTGAGCTACACTCCCAGCCATATTTGATTTTTTTAAATTTTGAAATAGGGCCTCACTAAGTTGTTGAGGCCTCAAACCTTTGATCCTCCTGTCTCAGCCTCCCAAGTATAAGGATTGCAGTTCTGCACTACCACACCCAGCTCGGTACATTTTAATATACATCATAGTGAGGTTCAAAGTGATACAAACACGCAGGCATACAGCACTCAGTGTATTTCCTCACCCAGAATCCCACCCTGTTCCCCCCTCTTCCCTTCCCATACATGTTAGCTGGATTGGTAGTGATACTTTCATATATGGACTTAGCATTATTTGACCTTTTTCCTTCCTCAACTGTTGCCCCTTTCAGAAGTCGCCCCCCCCCAAAAAAAACAGAAAAAAAGGGAAGCCAAATTTTGAAAAATCTTCCAGAACCTCATTGATCCAAATTTTAGTGTGATTTGGCAAGAAATGCAGGAGAACATGTTCCAGTGTTTTAACCTGCACAGAATTGCCAGAGTAGCTATTGTTTGACTTGTAAAATTATTAATGAAATGTGGAAAAAAGGGTGGTAACTGTGAAGCCTGCTGCAATGTCTAGATGCAAGGGTGTGGGTGGGGAGGTGGAGCATCAAGGGAGACAACACAGAATTTCCTTGTCTTTAGTTTCACAGAGACTCAGTATTTCTGCTGTGGCATGACTACATGGGAGCTAAGATATTGATAAGAGATATTGATTGCTTTAAAATTTAAAACTCATGTTCTAGGCTTTATGCATGAGACATTCCTACTTAAGTGTGCCAAAAGAAAAGATATGAAGCTGAGTGTGCTGTTGCACACTTGTAATGCTAGTACTTGGGAGCCTGAGACAGGAGGGTTGCAAGTTCAAGGATAGCCTCAGCAACTTAGTGAGACCCTCAGCAACTTAGCCAGATTCTATTTCAAAATAAAGAATAAAAAGTGCTAGGGGTATAGCTTAGAGGTAGAATTTCCCTGAGTTCAATCCCCAGCACCAAAAAAAAAAAAAAAAGACGATTCACAGATGTAACCAACATGGTTTGCAAGGGCTAGCTGTACTATTCATTATGATACTCACTAGCTCCTGTGGCTATTCAATCAAAATTACCTAAGAATAAAAATTCCATCCTTGAGTCATACCAAGAACATTTCAAATGCTCAAAAGAAAAAAATGTGGCTACGGGTTTGCACACTGGATAGCACAAATATATGTTTCCAATACCAAAGAAAGTTCAATTGGAAAGCACAGGACTAGAAATTCTACACCAGCAGGGGAGTGAAAGAGTTAGGGAAATGTGCATGAGACCTGGGAACACTCAAGAAATAATATACTATCTATTGTACAACTCCTACTCCCAGCCTATCTGATTGTGAGGTCCTTGCTGTGTCTGACTCATCCTTATCTACAAGAAAAATTGGGGGGAGGACCAAGAGCACAGAAAGGAGGTGAAGAGTTCAGAGTTAGACATGATAGGTTTGAAAAACACAAGAGATACCAAAAAAGACGTGTTCCCAGGCCATTGGTTCCTAACCCTAGTTTTGTATTAGAAATTACTGTGGCAATTTCAAAACATGCAGGTAGAGCTGGACGGGGGGCTCAGTGGCAGAGCACTTGGCTAGTATGTGCAACACCCTGGGTTTGATGCCAACCTCAGGAAAAATAAAAACTTAAGTCTACACAGATAACCAGGTGTGGTGGTGCACAGCTTTAATCACAATACTTGAGAGGTTCAGGGAAGATCACAAGTTCAAGGCTAGCCTCAGCAATTTAGTGAGACCATGCTTCAAAATTAAAGAAAAATAGATCAAGAGCTGGAGCTGCAGCTCAGTGGTAGAATGTCCCTTGGTTCAATCTCAGATACCAAAAGAAAAAAAATCTACATAAATGCATGGGCCTTGCTCTAAGTCGAGTGTACCAGAATCCCCAGAGGTGTGGCACTTACACCTATGTGTTTTTCCTAGGTGATTATGAACTTTAGTCAAGGTTGACTCTGAGTAGAAATACATACATACATATATACATATAATATATATATATACATATATATGTGATATCATTGACCCCCAAGTAGAAAAATATAGAAATATGGAACTTGAGAAAGAGGTTGTGCTGGAATTTAAATGTAAAAGTCATCATCATGAAAACTAGTTAAATGAAAGAGAATCTATGCATGCACTCACAGAGATTGAATAGTAAAAACAAGAGAGAACCAAGCACAAGCCCTAAAATGGAAAGAAGCAAAATCAATAAAGGAGCCTAAGAAGTGGAGGTCAGAGAACTAAGAAGGAACATAAGTGTACTTTTAGGTGCAAGTAATAGAATACCTAGCTCACACCCACTTAAATAATCAGGAAACCACTTCTGTCACACAGAAAGAAATTCATTAACCTGGGTTTTAGGTAGAGAACATCAGAGTTTCAACTTACTTTGCTGTAATTTGTACAGAATGGTGTTGGTTCATTCCTCAGGCTGGAAGACCGGCTGCAGAGTTCTTAAAATATATATATCTGTTACCTAGGAGACCAGAATCACCCTGATTGGTACAAACTGTTAACATTTGGGTTTGAATGAGCATTGAGGTGTTAATCCAGTAACCAGGAGAGAAGAGAAGCAGAAATGATGGATGTCAGAGAAGCCAAAGAGGAAATAATGGGCTAGCTAAATCAAATGCTTGCATAGAGATGAATGGGCATGCCTTGCACATAGTGCAATTGAATTTTTTAGCTGGCCATGATGGTGCACAACCTAACAAGACCCTGTTTCAAAATAATTTTTTTAAAAAGGGCTGGGATGTATCTCTGAGGTACAATGCCTTTGAGTTCATTCCCCAGTTACCATAAAAACAACTGATTTTGGGTAGTACTGGGAATTGAACCCCAGGACATCCTACCTCTGAGCTATACCCTAGCCCTTTTTACTTATTTTATTTTGAGTCAGAATGTTGCTAAATTACAGAGGATCTCGCTAAACTGCTGAATCAGATCTCAAATCTGTGATCCTCCTGTCTCAGCCTCCCAAGCATTGGGATTACAAGTGTGCACCGTTATGCCTGATAAATTTGATTAGTTTTAATAAAATATATTATTTGATGGCTAACAGTTATTTACTAGCCTTATATAGTGGTAGCTACAGTATAAAACAGCTCAAAATTATAGAATGTCACTCTAAGAAACAAATAGGATCATAGATTTTTATTTTAAAGGAAAGCCCAAAAAGAATGGAAGGTCAAGAGAACCAAAAAGAAGGTTTCAAGTTGCTATTAACAACACAGAAGAAGATGGCAATGGAGAAAAACGGCGTTTACGAGTCCCGCTAACAATCGATCTCTGTTACCACAAAATCAGCACCTTTCATAGGCAGAAAACACCATCAGCAGAGAAATAAAAAACGTAAATACAAGGGACAGAGAAAAAGAGGGCTGGAAGAACAACCAGACACCAGAAAAGAAAGCAGCCTGCAGTGCCACAGACAGAGCCGCGGCATGGAGCCGCGCCAGCGTCATCTACCCACGCAGCACCAGGCTCCAGAGAGGAGGGGGACTCAGAACTGAGCTCAAAACCAGAGAGGAGATACGCTGGCCTCACGGCTGAGGATGCAGCAGCAGTGCCATACTGCCGGTGGCAGCGGCGACTTAACTGAATGGCTCCCTCAACAAGCCATCAGGCTCCAGAGAGGAGGGGTGGACAGCCAGCTGAGGTGAGCAGCTGCAGAACAGCTGGGTAGAATTCAGCAGCTTTCTCGGTGCAAGGAGCATCTAAAGCTCTTAGGGGCTGGGATCAGCACACCCTGCAGAGACTCAGAGTGGAGCTCAAAACCAGAGAAGAAATACGCTAGCCTCATGGCCGAGGGTGTGACAGCAGCGCCATATTGCCAGCAGTGGCAGCAGCGAGTTCACAAAGTCCACTAGAGCTCCATCAGCGCACTAAACAACCGTGAGTCAAATTGCAGCCCCTAAAGGAGAAATCCCAGTATTTCAGTCCCAGGGACTTGCACAGATTGTCTCCCTGAGTCGGAGAGTTTTGCAGTCCAACCCAGTGGGTGAGTGGCGGTGGCAGAGATATCACACCACAGGTGCAGCTCCCCATGGGAGAACGCCCAGCCTGGCACCCCCATGGTCTAAAGTAGCCTCGATTGACTCCCTGGGTCAGAGACTTTGCAATACAACCCAGTAAAGGAGTAGTGGTGCCTGAGATACAACAAACTCGAGATCAGAGCACCTTAAGTGAAATCATACTGACCCAGGGAAGAACCCAGAGAAGGCAAAACTTCCGAAATCATGGGAAAGAGAAATAATAATGGAGCAATGAATGCCCACAACCCCACAACATCAAAACCTGATAAAACAGAAATTCAGAGAACTCTAGAAGATCAAATCAGGAATATAACTGTAGAAATAATACAGGACTTTTGAAAAGAATTCAGAGTCAAAAAGATATAAAGGAGGCAATCATGGAAGAAAAGGCCTCAATTCAAAGTATAAACAACATATTAGACCACATAGAGAATAGAATCTCAATCCTAGAAGATGATCACTCCAAAAAATAGTCTCTAATTTAGAAAAAAAAATCTGGCAGCAAGAATTTGACATTGAAGAAATATGGGCCCATTTTAAGAGAGCTAACCTAAGAATAATTGGAATAGAGGAGGCAAAAGAAAGTGAAACCAAAGGGATCAATAATCTCTTCAAGGAAGTGATAGCAGAAAATTTTCCAAACATAGAGCAAGAGGTCGATACACAGGTCCAGGAAACTTATAGAACTCCCTTTAGACAGGATCGGAGAAGAGGATCCCCACGCCACATAATTGTCAAAATGACCAATGTGAAAGCCAAACACAGAATCTTAAAGGCAACAAAAACAAACGGCCAAGTGACATTCAGAGGCAAACCAATTAGAATCACTCCAGACTTCCCAAACCAAGTCATGAAAGCCAGAAGGGCTTGGAGTAACATATCCAAACTCTGAAAGAAAACAACGTCCAACCAAAAATTTCCTACCCAGCAAAACTTTCTATCAAAATTAGATGGGGAAATAATAAGCTTCCATGACAAACAGAAACTGAAGGAATTTATGTCTTCAAAACCAGCGCTAGAGAAAATACTCAAGGAGATTAGCTGCAAAGAAGAAATAGGTAATACACGCCAGAACCAAAGAAACAAGATTTCCCCTACAACAGACAACTAAGCAAAGAAGAATAAACAGTATCTCAAACAGAAATAAAATCTTGACATGTTAGAAATTAAAAATTATCTCTCTATAATCACACTGAATGTAAACGGCCTCAACTCCCCAATAAAAAGACATAAAGTGGCAAAATGGATTAAAAACCAGAATCCATCCATCTGCTTCTTACAAGAAACACACCTTACAAGTAAATATAGGAACAAACTCAAGGTAAAGGGCTGGAGCAAGGTAATCCATGCCAATGGAACTCGAAGACAAGCAGAAGTATCAACAATGATATCAGACAAGTTAGACTTCAAACCCAAACTTATTAGAAGAGACAAATAAGGTCATATTTTACTGGTAAAAGGAATACTCCAGCAAGAGGAAATAACAATAATCAACATCTATGTCCCAAACATAGGTGCAGCTACTTTCATAAATCAAACTCTTTGTGACATGAAGTCACACAAAAATCCCAATACAATAATACTGGGAGACTTCAACACACCTCTCACAACACTAGACCAATATTCCAGACAAAAGGTCAGTAAAGATTCCTCAGAACTAAAGAACACCATTAACCAAATGGACCTGTTGGACACATATAAAATATTGCACCCAACTATGGCAGAGTTTACATTTGTCTCAGCTGCTCACGGAACCTTCTCCAAAATTGATCACATCCTGGGACACAAAATGAGCACTAGCAAATTTAAAAAATGTTACATACTTCCCTGTGTCATTTCAGACCATAATGAAATGAAACTAGAAATCAACTATAAGAAGACCCAGAGAAACAAAATAAACATGTGGAGACTGAACACCACACTTCTGAATGAAGAATGGGTCATAGAAGATGTAAGAGGTGAAATCAAGAAATTTCTAGAAACAAATAAAAATAAAGATACAACATATCAAAACCTGTGGAACACTTTGAAGGCAGTATTAAGAGGAAAATTTATAGCACTGAGTGCTCACGTAAGAAAAACAGAAAATCTTCAAATAAATAACCTAATGACACACCTCAAAGCCCTTGAAAAGTAGGAACAATTGAACTTCAAAGCCAGTAGAAGATGGGAAATTATTAAAATTAGAGCAGAAATTAATGAAATAGAGAATAAAAAACAATACAGAAAATCAACAAAACCAAAAGCTGGTTTCTTGAAAAAATTAACAAGATAGGTAAACCACTAGCCAACCTAACAAAAAAAAGAGAGAATCAACCCAAATTATGAAGATAAGGGATGTAAAAGGAGAAATTACTACTGACAGAGCAGAAATCCAGAGGATTATCCAAAACTACTTTGAAAAACTATACTCCAACAAAATGGAAAATCTGGAGAATATCGACAACTTGCTAGATAAATACAACCTTCCTAAACTGAGTCAAGAAGATATAGAACATTTAAACCAACCAATAATCAAAGAGATTGAAACAACAATAAAAAGCTTAGCATCAAAGAAAATCCCAGGACCAGATGGTTTCCCAAGTGAATTCTATAAAACCTTTATAGAAGAGCAAACCCCAACACTCCTCAAACTATTTCGGGAAATAGAAAAAACCGGGACTCTCCCAAATACATCCTATGAAGCCAACATCACACTAAAACCCAAACCGAATAAAGACAGTTCAAGGAAGGAAAACTACAGGCCTATATCTCTGATGAACTTGGATGCAAAACTATTACAATACTAGCAACACGGATTCAAAACCACATAAAGAAAATCATACACCATGACCAGGTAGGGTTCATCCCAGGGATGCAAGGCTGGTTCAATATACGAAAATCAATCCATGTAATTCATCATATAAACAGAATCAAAGACAAAAATCACATGATCATCTCAATAGACACTGAAAAAGCATTTGATAAAATTCAACATCCATTTATGATAAAAAACACTGCAGAGAATTGGAATAGAAGGAACATATCTCAACATTATTAAGGAAATCTACAATAAGCCCACTGCCAACATCATATTAAATGGGGAAAAACTTCAAGAATTCCCCCTAAAAACAGGAACGAGACAAGGATGTCCATTATTACCACTTCTCTTCAATAAAGTACTAGAGACTCTAGCCAGAGCAATAAGGCAAGAAAAGGAAATCAGAGGAGTACAAATAGGAAATGAAGAACTCAAACTTTCACTATTTGCAGATGACATGATACTATATTTAGAAAACCCAACAAACTCAACCAAAAGACTTATAGAACTGATCAACAAATTCAGCAGAGTATCTGGATACAAAATCAATCTTAAAAAATCAGAAACTTGCCAGGCGTGGTGGCGCACACTTGTAATTGCCGCGCTTGGGAGGTGGAAACAGGAGGATCACGCAGGTTTGAAGCCAATCATCCTGGCTTAAAGAGACCCTGTTTCCAAATTTTAAAAAGTATAAAAATAGGTCTGGGAGCGTAGCCCGGATGTAGAAGGGCTTCCAGGAACCCCAGTACCATAAAAAAAAAATTCAGAAGCTTTCCTGTACACCAACCATAAATCCACTGGAAAAGAAGTTCAGAAAACACTTGCACTCAGGATCTCCCACAAGAAAATAAAATACTTAGGAATAAACTTAACCAAGGAGGTAAAAGATCTCTACAAAGAAAATTATAAAACACTGAAAAAAGAAATTGAAGAATATCTTAGAAGATGGAAGGATCTTTCATGTTCATTGATTGGCAGAATAAATATCATTAAAATGGGAGAGGGCACCAAATATAGTTTAAATGTATACTATTTATGTTCAATAAAAAAATTTAAAAAAAATGGTCATCCTTCCAAAAGTGATCTACAGATTTAATGCAATGCCCATTAAACTACCAAGATCATTCCTCACAGACATAGATAAATCAGTCCTTAAATTCATCTGGAATAACAAAAAGCCCAGAATAGCCAAGGTAGTTGTCAGCAACAAAAACCATGCAGGAAGAATTACAATACCTGACTTTAATCTATACTACAAACCCTTGTAATAAAAACAGCATGGTACTGGCAAAAAAAACAGATACATAGACCAATGGAGCAGAATAGAAGACCCAGAAACAAGTCCACACACTTTCAGCCAATTGATTTTTGACAAATGGGCCAAAAATATACACTGGAGAAAAGATAGCCTGTTCAACAAATGGCATTGGCAAAACTGGTTAACCATATGCAAAAAATTGGAAATTAATCCCACTTTATCACCCTGTACAAAAGTCAATTCAAGACTTGGAAATCAAACTAGAGACCTTGAAGCTCCTTGAAGAGAGCATAGGTCCAACACTGCAACACATAGGCACAGATAAACACTTTCTCAACATGACCCCAAAGGCACAACAAATTAAAAGGCAAATCAACACGTGGGATTGCATGAAACTGAAGAGCTTCTGTTCAGCAAAGGAAACCATCAAGAACCTCAATCGAGAGCCAACAGAATGGGAGATTTCTGCCACCTACAACACAGATAGAAGACTAATATCTAGAATATACAGAGAACTCAAGACACTCAACACTAAGAAAACAAAGCATCCATTAACAAAATGGGCAAACGAACTAAATAGACACTTCACAAAAGAAGAAATTCAACTGGCCAATAAATGCATGAAAAAATGCTCAACATCACTGGCAATCAGAGAGATGCAAATCAAAACTACCTTGAGATTTCACCTAATTCCAACTAGAATGGCAATCATTCAAAACACAAACAACAGATGCTGGTGAGGATGTGGAGAGGTGGGAACTCTAAGACATTGTTGGTGGGATTGCAAATTAGTGCAACCACTTTGGAAAACAGTATGGAGAATCCTCAGAAGAATGGGAACAAATCTACCATTTGATCCAGCAATACCACTTCTGGGTATCTACCCAAAAGATAGGAAACCAAAATACCAAACTAATGCATGTGTATCTATGTTCATAGCTGCACAATTCACCATAGCCAAACTATGGAACCAGCCAAGATGTCCATCAACAGATGAATGAATTACAAAACTGTGGGATATGTGCACAATGGAATTTTACTCAGCCATTAAAAAACTCAATTACATCATTTTCAGGGAAATGGATGGAACTGGAGGACATTATGCTAAGTGAGATTAGTCAGTCACAAAAAATAAGAAAGGGAGACTTCCGGGAAGATGGCGACCAAGAAGAGCGGGGCTTAAGAGTCCCCCTAACAACCAATCTCCATTACCACAAAAAGAGCGCCTTTCATAGCCAGAAAACACCATCACCAGAAAAACAAAAAAACCACCAGGCTCCAGAGAGAAAGCGGATTGAGGACAGAGCTCAGGGCCACAGAGGAGACACACGCGCCCGAGGACGCGGCAGCAGCGCCATACTGCCGGCGGCAGCGGCGAACTCAGCGGACGGCTACAGCAAGCCGAGGTGAGCCGATGCGGAACAGCCAGGCGGGATCTTTCGGCGCAGACAGCATTTAAAGCTCCCAGTGGCTGAGCTCAGCACACGCTGCAGGGATTCAGGGTGGAAACCAAAACCAGAGAAGAAAAAATACGCCAGCCTCATGGCCGAGGGCGTGGCAGAGGCGCCATATTGCCACCGGCGGCGGCAGCAGCAGTGAATTCACCGAGTCCAGTACAGCTACATCTACGTACTCAAGAACAGTGAGTCAAATTGCGGGCCACAGAGGAGAAATCCCAGTATTGTGCCTCCTGGGACTTGACCCAGTGAGGGAGTGGTGGTGGCAGAGATATCACACCATAGGAGAGCGTGCAACCTGGCACCCCCCATAGTTTAAAGCAGCCTCTATCAACTCCCTGGGTCGGAGACTCTGTGATACAACC
The DNA here is from genome assembly GCF_963383645.1 of Muscardinus avellanarius. Classification (NCBI taxonomy): domain Eukaryota; kingdom Metazoa; phylum Chordata; class Mammalia; order Rodentia; family Gliridae; genus Muscardinus; species Muscardinus avellanarius. Next base: position 13,084,537 of record NC_137792.1, read on the forward strand.
CAGTAAAGGAGTAGTAGGGTCTGAGATAATACAGACTCGAGATCCAGAGCACCTTAAGTGAAGCCATAGTGACCCAAGGGAAGAACCCAGAGAAGGCACAAACCTCCGAAATCATGGGAAAGAGGAATAACACTGAAGTAATGAATGTGCACAACCCCACAACATCAGAACCTGATAAAACAGAAAATCAGAGATTTCTAGAAGATCAAATCAGGAAAATAACTGTAGAAATAATAGAGGTGCTTCAAAAAGAACTCAGAGAGAGCCAAAAAGAGATAAAGGATGCAATTAATGAAGTAAAGGCCTCAATTCAAAGCACAAACAACCGATTAGACCACATGGAGAACAGAATCTCGCTCTTAGAAGATGAGCAATCCAAAAATGAAGGCATAGTTTCTAATCTAGAAAAAGATATCCAACAGCAGGAATCTGACATTGAAGAAATATGGGCCCATCTTAAGAGAGCTAACCTAAGAATAATTGGAATAGAGGAGGGAAAAGAAAGTGATACCAAAGGGATCAACAATCTCTTCAAGGAAGTAATAGCAGAAAATTTTCCAAATATAGAGCAAGAGGTTGATACACAGATCCAGGAAACTTATAGAACTCCCTTTAGACAGGATCGGAGAAGAGGATCCCCACGCCATATAATTGTCAAAATGACCAATGTGGAAGCCAAGCAGAGAATCTTAAAGGCAACAAAAACAAAGGGCCAAGTGACATTCAGAGGCAAACCAATTAGAATCACTCCAGACTTCCCAAACCAAGTCATGAGAGCCAGAAGGGCTTGGAGTAACATATTCCAAACTCTGAAAGAAAACAACTTCCAGCCAAAAATTTCCTATCCAGCAAAACTTTCTATCAAATTAGATGGAGAAATAAGAAGCTTCCATGACAAACAGAAACTGAAGGAATTTATGTCTTCAAAACCAGCGCTAGAGAAAATACTCAAAGAGATTAACTACAAAGAAGAAATAGGTAACACTCACCAGAACCAGAGAAACAAGAGTTTCCATCCAACAGACAACTAAGATTGGTTATCTGTGGAGATTCATTATTTATGTTAGTCTTTTACCTATCTCTAAATTGTATTGTTTGCCTTTATTGTTGTTAATTTTTAGGATTTCTAGTTGGAATATTAATATACCTTCAGATATAGCATTTGGAAATATTTTATCCCATTCTATTAGTAACTTTTAACTCTGTTTACATTGTCTTTGGATATACAATATTTTCTTTTATTTTTTAGGGAGTTTGTATGTTCTTCTGTTGCCTGTGCCATTGAAATCATATCCAAGAAATCACTGCCAATTTCAATGTTGTGAGGTTTTATGACCCAGATTTTCTCCTAAAAGTTTATAGTCTTAAGATTTATATTTAGGTCTTTTATCTAGTTTGAGTTAATACTTGTATGTGGGATTAGGTAAGGGTCCAATTTTATTCTTTTCCATGTAATTATTATTTTTCAACAATACTTAGTTAAAAGATTATTATTCCCACCACCAAATGTTCGTGGAAACCTTGTCAAAAATAACTTGACAATATAGGGAAGAAGTTAGCTCTAGGCTTGTATTTAACTCCAATGGTCTATATATCTGCCTTTAGAACAGTACTACACTGTTTCAATTATTGTAGCTTTATATGGTTTGAAATCAGAAAATATACATCTTCTAGCTTTGTTTTTGCTTCGAGATTGTTTTGGGTATCTAGAGTCCATATTCCATATCAGGATAGATTTTTTTCTGAAAAATAAATATATGATAGTTTCACCTAAAAAAAAGAAAAAAATATTCTCTGGTAAGAAAGAAAGCAAAAAGAAATATTGAAATGTTATCTTTAAGTCATCAAAAGCTTGGTATCAGACAAATGAAACTGTTATGTGAGATTATCATTTTTAATTTTGGGTCAATTGCTATAATACTAGATGTCAACTACTAAGCCAAGCATAGGAGGGGGGGATAGGGAGAGAATGGGGTGGGGATCGGGTGGGGGCTGACTGGGCATTGTGTGCATGTATGTCTACAAAAGTATGTATCCCACTATGATGTATGAATACAGTGCACCAATAAAAATAAATATGAAAAAAAAAATAAAAAAAAAAAAAATAAAAATAAAAAAAAACAAAAAATAAGAAAGCATATGCTTTCCCTAATATGTGAGAGTTAGGGAGAAATGGGTCATAGGAGGAACTCTAGATGAAAAAGGAAATCCTATAGAGGAGCAAACAAGACAACCTAAAGGAGGAGAAAGGAGGGGGGAGGAGGAAAATCTTTAAAACACACAATGTACTTAAACATATCCAAGTCAACCACTAAGCCAAGCAAGGGAAGGACGGATGGAGAGGGAATGGGGTAGGAATTGGGTAGGGGTTAAATCAGTGATGTGTACATGTATGTACACACAAGTTTTTTACCTCAATATGGTGTATGAATATAATACACCAATAAAAATAAAAAAACACGGAAGACACCCAGAATCATACCTAAACCCCCCAAAAATGTTAAAATAGCTTGGCATGGTGGCACATGCCTGCAATCTCAGTACTTGGGAGGCTAAGACAAGAGGATGGTTTGCAGCCAACCTCAGCAACTTTGTGAGGCCCTCCACAACTTAGTGAAACCCTTTTTAAATATTTTTAAAAATAAAATAGGGCTGAGAGTGTAGCTCAGAAGTAGAGTGCCCCTGAGTTCAATCCCTAGTACCAAATGTGCATGTGCACACACATACACACACACAAACACACACACGCATGCACACACACACACATACACATATATACAATTTTAAAATAGTTAATCACAGAGCACATATTCCAAAGACCCAGACTTAAGAGCAACCAATTTGTGACTTATGGTCAATTTAAAGAAGTTCAGTGTCTTGGTTTACTTAGTGTTGTCAAGGCAGCCCCATAGCCTTGAAAATTTTGGCAAAGTATTCGTTGGCCAACAGAGAAGCCATCTCTCAGAGGCCTCGGTTGGCCATTACCCACTATGTAGATCAGTTCCTTGATGCTATTCTCAGAACCAATTTTCCAACAGATGCTAAATTAATGAAAACACATGGAGAATTGGAAGATAATTTATTTTCCGTCTGTTTTCACCTGTACTCAATTGAGAATATCGGATCATAGCCCAGGCAATATATGACAGAGGCCAAAGACTACTCCACCCGTATTTTCTAAAGTGGCCGTGGTGCCAATTTTAACATTACAGCTGCAAATAATGAGACTCCAGAGTCATAAGGCATGATCTCATTCTCTGACATACATGTGAAGCTTATAGAAGACCAGTGTGCTGTCATGGATGTCGCTGGGCTTACTCAAGCTCATGTGACCCAACTGCATTTCCTACAGGCTCCTCTGTACATTCTCCCCTCCCTTCTCCAGCTGGGAATTGCATAAACTGTTTCCAAGGGACCAAAATGTAAGAACCATATACTAGCAGGTTTGGTAAGAAGTAGGGAAGCCACGTCATCTCTGCTTGCTTAGTCTGGTAGTTTCATTTTTGTCTTTCTCAGTGGGAAATTTAATAACAAAGTGCTGCAGTTTAGATTTTGAATATCCCCCAAAGGCCCATGTGCTTGGTCCCCAGCCTGTGGTGCTAATGAGAGGTAGGAGAATCTTTAGGCAGTGAGGCCTAGCAGCAGGAAGGTAGGTCATTAGGAATGTTTCCTTTTGAAGGGGATATTGGCACCCTGGCCTCATCTTGGTTCCCTCTCTCCTCCTCCCTCCTCCTCCTCCTCCTCCTTCTTTTTTCTTCTTCTTCTTCTTCTTCTTCTTCTTCTTCTTCTTCTTCTTCTTCTTCTTCTTCTTCTTCTGTCACTAGGTGAGCATCTTTTCTCCACCATGTTGTGTTATCTTTATCACAGGCACAAGAGGGCCAAGTGGCAATGCTCTGAAACCTCTTGAACCATGCACCACAATAAACCTTTTCTCCTGTGATTATCTCAGATATTTTGTCATAGTGATAGAAAACTGACTAGCACATAAAATATACTGAACATGTCCATTGAAAACTCTTCTTTTTAAACAACCCAATCAAGAAATGGGCAAATGAACTAAATAGACACTTCACAAAAGAAGAGATACAAAGGGCTAATAGATACATGAAAAGATGTTCTTCATCACTGGCCATCAGGGAGATGCAAATCAGAACTACACTGAGATTCCATCTAACCCCAGTCAGAGTGGCAAGCATAAAGGAATCAAACAACAACAAATGCTGGCGAGGATGTGGGGAAAGAGGAACTCTCTTACACTGTTGGTGGGAGTGCAAACTAGTTCAGCCACTATGGAGATCTGTGTGGAGATTCCTAAGAAAGGTGGGAATAGATCCACCATATGATCCAGCTATACCACTCCTGAGTATCTTTCCAAAGGGGTTGAATTCAGAGAAATACAGCAACATATGCATACCTATGTTCATAGCAGCACAATTTGTAATAGCCAAAATATGGAACCAACCCAGATCACCATCAACAGATGAATGGATAGCAAAACTGTGGGAAATACACACAATGGAATTCTATTCAGCCATAAAGAAGAACAAAATTATATAATTTGCAAGAAGATGGAAAGCCCTGGAGAGCATCATGTTAAGTAAGATCAGCCAAGCACAGAAGGAGAAGATACACATGTTTCCTCTAATATGCCCAAACTAGAAAACACAAAGGATACCAGTAGGACCCCAGATATTAGAGGGGAAATACTAGCTAAGTTTTAATGGAAAGATAGGAGAGGAGAAAGGCCGATCTGGATTAATGAGGGTCTACACCTGAACATGTGTAAAATTATGAATAAGACATGGTTAACCTGGACAACCATTGGTGGGGGGGAGGGGGCGGGGGGGAGAGGGTACCAAATATAGTATAAATGTATACTACATATGTTCAATAAAAAATTGTTAAAAAAATAAATAAGCAAAGATCTATGAATTAAAAATAGCCAGAATACCTTTATTTTCAGGATTTTTATGCCAAACCCCCAAAGATTAAAAGCCCAAACTGAAAAAAAAAAGAAAAGTCTTCTTTTTAAAAAATCGCCCAGTTCACCCCTACCTGATCCCCACCCGGTTCCCTCCCCATCCCTGCTTCCCATGCTTGGATTAGTGGTTGACATCTAGTTTTATAGCGATTTATCCAATATTAACGATGATAATCTCACATAACAGTTTCATTTGTCTGATACAAAGCTTTTGGTGACTTAAAGATAACATTTCAATATTTCTTTTTGCTTTCTTTCTTACCAGAGAATATTTTTTTCTTATTTTTAGGTGAAACTATCATACATTTATTTATTAATTTTTCAGAAAAAATCTATCCTGATATGGAATATGGACTCTAGATACCCAAAACCATCTCGAAGAAGAACAAAGCTAGAAGATGTATATTTTCTGATTTCAAACCATATAAAGCTACAATAATTGAACCAGTGTAGTACTGTTCTAAAGGCAGATATATAAATCATTGGAGTTAAATAAAAGCCTAGAGATAAATTCTTCCCTATATTGTCAAGTTATTTTTGACAAGGTTTCCACGAACATTTGATGGAGAGAATACTAAATACTTTTAACTAAATATTGTTGAAAAATAATAATTACATGAAAAAGAATAAAATTGGACCCTTACCTAATCCCATATACAAGTATTAACTCAAAATAGATAAAAGACCTAAATATAAATCTTAAGACTATAAACTTTTAGAAGAAAATCTGGGTCATAAGACCTCACAACATTGAAATTGGCAGTGATTTCTTGGATATGATTTCAATGGCACAGGCAACAAAAGGGTAAACAAACTCCCTAAAAAATAAAAAAATTGTATATCCAAAGACAATGTAAACAGAGTTAAAAGTTACTGATAGAATGGGATAAAATATTTCCAAATGCTATATCTGAAGGTATATTAATATTCCAACTAGAAATCCTAAAAAATAGCAACAATAACGGCAAACAATACCCTTTAGAAATAGGTAAAAGACTAACATAAGTAATGAATTTCCACAGATAACCAATCTTAGTTGTCTGTTGAATGGAAAATCTTGTTTCTCTGGTTCTGGTGGGTGTTACCTATTTCTTCTTTGTAGTTAATCTCTTTGAGTATTTTCTCTAGTGCTGATTTTGAAGACATGAATTCCTTCAGTTTCTGTTTGTCATGGAAGCTTCCTATTTTTCCATCTAATTTGATAGAAAGTATGGCTGGGTAGGAAATTTTGGGCTGGAAGTTGTTTTCTTTCAGAGTTTGGAATATGTTACTCCAAGCCCTTCTGGCTCTCATGACTTGGTTTGGGAAGTCTGGAGTGATTCTAATTGGTTTGCCTCTGAATGTCACTTGGCCCTTTGTTTTTGTTGCCTTTAAGATTCTCTGCTTGGCTTCCACATTGGTCATTTTGACAATTATGTGGCGTGAGGATCCTCTTCTCTGATCCTCTCTAAAGGTAGTTCTATAAATTTTCTGGACCTGTGTATCGACCTCTTGCTCTACATTTGGAAATTTTTCTGCTATTACTTCCTTGAAGAGATTGTTGATCCCTTTGGTTTCACCTTCTTTTCCCTCCTCTATTCCAATTATTCTTAGGTTAGCTCTCTTAAAATGGACCCATATTTCTTCAATGTCAGATTCCTGCTGTCGGATATTTTTTTCTAATTTAGAAACTATGCATTCATTTTTGGAGTGATCATCTTCTAGGAGCGAGATTCTGTTCTCCATGTGGTCTAATCAGTTGTTTGTACTTTGAATTGAGGCCTTTACTTCATTAATTACATCTTTTATCTCTTTTTGGCTCTCTCTGAATTCTTTTCGAAACACCTCTATTATTTCTACAGTTATTTTCCTGATTTGATCTTCTAGAAATCTCTGAATTTCTGTTTTATCGGGTTCTGATGTTGTGGGGTTGTGGGCATTCATTGCTCCAGTGTTATTCCTCTTTCCCATGATTCCGGAAGTTTGTGCCTTCTCTGGGTTCTTCCCTTAGGTCACTAAGACTTTACTTAGGGTGATCTGGATCTCGAGTCTGTGGTATCTCAGACCCCACTACTCCTTTACTGGGTTGTATCGCAGAGTCTCAGACCCAGGGAGTCAATCGAGGCTGCTTTAGACCATGGGGGTGCCAGGTTGGGCGTTCTCCTACGGTTTGATATCTCTGCCACCGCCACTCCCCCACTGGGTCAAGTCTCTGGGAGTGCAGTACTGGGATTTCTTCTCTAGGGGCCGCAATTTGACTCACTGTTGTTGAGTGCGCTGATGGAGATGTAGTGGCCTCGGTGAATTCGCTGCTGCTGCCATATTGGTGGCAATATGGCGCTGCTGCCACGCCCTTGGCTGTGAGGCTGGCGTATTTCTTCTCTGGTTTTGCGCTCCGCTCTGAGTCCCCGCAGGGTGTGCTGAGCCCAGCCACTGGGAGCTTTAGATGCTCCCTGCACCGAATCCTGCCCAGCTGTTCCGCAACGGCTCACCTTGGCTCGCTGTCCGCCGCTCCTCTCTGGAGCCTGGTGGGCTGTTGAGTGAGTTTGTCTGGAGCCATCCGGTGAACTCGCCGCTGCCGCCGGCAGTAAGGCACTGTTGCCGCGTCCTCGGCCGTGAGACTGGCGTATCTCCTCTGTGGCTCTGAGCTCCGTTCTGAGTCCCCCTCCTCTCTGGGGCCTGGTGCTGCAAGGGAAGATGGCACCCACCACTCCGTGCCGTGGCTCTAGCCGCAGCACTGCGATCTGGTTTCTTTCTGGTATCTCGTTTTTCCAGCCCTCTTTTTTTCTGTCCCTTGTAATTACATTTTTTGTTTCTCTGCTGATGGTATTTTCTGACTATGAAAGGCGCTGATTTTGTAGTAATAGAGATTGGTTGTTAGCGGGGCTCGAAAGCCCCGCTTTTCTCTGTCGCCATCTTCCCGGAAGTCCAAAAGTTTTTGAATGCTAGTCAAATTCCATGCTGTCCTTCCCTCTTTGTTCAAACACTTTCAAGTGTTTGTTGAATACCTTACAAATGTGTTTTGTTTTCATACTTTACAAACGTCCCACTTAATGCATAAATGGCACCAGCCAGGTGCAGTTGTGCATGCCTGTAATCCCAGTACTTGGGAGGCTGAGACAGGAGAATAGCAGATTTAAGGACAGTCTCAGTAACATAGCAAGACTCTCAGCAACCTAGCAAGACCCTCTTACAAACAAAAAATAAAGCCGGGCGTGGTGGCGTACACTTGTAATCCCAGCATTTGGGATCCTGAGACCAGAGGATCGTGGTTTGCAGCCAGCCTCAGCTACTTAGTGAGGCTCTTTGCAACTCAGTAAGACCCTGTTTTAAAATAAAGTAAAAAATAGGACAGGGTATGTAACTTGAAGGTAGAATTCCCCTGGGTTCTATTACCAGTACCACAAAAAAAAAAGAAAAAGAAAAAGAAAAAGGAGAAGGAGAAGGAAGAGAAGGAGAAGGAGAAGGGCTGAGAGTGTAGCTTGGAGATAGAATCCCCCTGGGTTTAATACCCAGTGACAAAATATAAAAGAAAGCACACAATCTAGGAAAAAATATCCGACAGCAGGAATCTGATATTGAAGAAATATGGGCCCATTTTAAGAGAGCTAACCTAAGAATAATTGGAATAGAGGAGGGAAAAGAAAGTGAAACCAAAGGGATCAACAATCTCTTCAAGGAAGTAATAGCAGAAAATTTTCCAAACATAGAGCAAGAGGTTGATACACAGGTCCAGGAAACTAATAGAACTCCCTTTAGACAGGATCGGAGAAGAGGATCCCCACGCCACATAATTGTCAAAATGACCAATGTGGAAGCCAAGCAGAGAATCTTAAAGGCAACAAAAACAAAGGGCCAAGTGACATTCAGAGGCAAACCAATTAGAATCACTCCAGACTTCCCAAACCAAGTCATGAGAGCCAGAAGGGCTTGGAGTAACATATTCCAAACTCTGAAAGAAAACAACTTCCAGCCAAAAATTTCCTACCCAGCAAAACTTTCTATCAAATTAGATGGAAAAATAGGAAGCTTCCATGACAAACAGAAACTGAAGGAATTTATGTCTTCAAAACCAGCACTAGAGAAAATACTCAAAGAGATTAACTACAAAGAAGAAATAGGTAACACACATCAGAACTAGAGAAACAAGATTTTCCATCCAACAGACAACTAAGATTGGTTATCTGTGGAAATTCATTACTTATGTTAGTCTTTTACCTATTTCTAAAGGGTATTGTTTGCCTTTATTGTTGTTAATTTTTAGGATTTCTAGTTGGAATATTAATATACCTTCAGATATAGCATTTGGAAATATTTTATCCCATTTTATTAGTAACTTTTAACTCTGTTTACATTGTCTTTGGATATACAATATGTTTTTTTATTTTTTAGGGAGTTTGTATACTCTTCTGTTGCCTGTGCCATTAAAATCATATCCAAGAAATCACTGCCAATTTCAATATCGTGAGGTTTTATGACCCAGATTTTCTCCTAAAAGTTTATAGTCTTAAGATTTATATTTAGGTCTTTTATCTATTTTGAGTTAATATTTGTATATGGGATTAGGTAAGGGTCCGACTTTATTCTTTTCCATGTAATTATTATGTTTCAACAATATTTAGTTAAAATATTATTATTTCTACCACCAAATGTTCGTGGAAACCTTGTCAAAAATAACTTGACAATATAGGGAAGAATTTAGCTCTAGGCTTTTATTTAACTCCAATGGTTTATATATCTGCCTTTAGAATAGTACTACACTGTTTCAATTATTGTAGCTTTATATGGTTTGAAATCAGAAAATATATCTCTTCTAGCTTTGTTCTTTTTCAAGATCATTTTGGGTATCTAGAGTCCATATTCCATATTAGGATAGAGTTTTTTTCTGAAAAATAAATATATAAATATATGATAGTCTCACCAAAAAAAATAGAAAAAAATATTCTCTGGTAAGAAAGAAAGTAAAAGAAATATTGAAATGTTATCTTTAAGTCATCAAAAGCTTGGTATCAGACAAATGAAACTGTTATGTGAGATTATCATTTTTAATTTTGGATAAATTGCTGTAATACTAGATGTCAACCACTAAGCCAAGCATGGGAGGGAGGGATGGGGAGAGAATGGAGTGGGGATCGGGTGGGGGCTGACTGGGCAATGTGTGCATGTATGTCTACAAAAGTTTGTATCCCACTATGATGTATAAATACAGTGCACCAATAAAAAATAAATAAATAAATAAATAAATAAAAATGAAAAAAACACAAAAGGTTTAAATTTTCTTATTCTTATTGGTTACTTTTATTGTTGTTTTTTGGTACATTATAATTATGCATCATAGTGAGATTCAAGGTGATACATTTATATGTACACACAGCACTTGTTAGATTTCCTTCTACATTTCACACTGCTCCACCCCACTTTCTGTATGTTAGTGAGATTGGTAGTGCTAACCTCACATATGGACATAACATTATTTGAACTGTTCTCTTCCTCAAGCCTCATTTTTCCCTTCTCCACCTCCCTTCTCCAACCCCCTTCCACTATTTTACTGGTCTCTTCTCTCATTTAACTGAAGTCCCTTTTATTTCTTATTTTCTCACTAGCTTCTATATATGAGAAAAACACATAACCCTTGACTTTCTGAGATTAGCTGATTTTACTTAGAATACTATTTTCTAGTTCCATTCATTTTCCTGTAAATGACATAATTTTGTTCTTCTTTGTGACTGAATAGAATTCCAATGTGTAAATATACCATATTTTCTTTATTCATTAATCTGAGAGCCTCACTAAGTAGCTGAGGCTGGCCACAAACATGTATCATCCTCCTGTCTCAGCCTCCCAAGTACTGGAATTACAAGCATGCACCACCGTGCTTGGCTGGAATAAAACTGATTTTTATATATTGATCTTGTATCTTACACCATTGCTGTTCAAACATCTAAAGGTTATCACAACTTGGAAGCTGAATTATCAGTTTTATTTTATTCAATAAATCATTTCTGGTTTGAAATCTTCAGTATTGTTTTTCTTCTCCCTCCCCTCTTCCTTTCTTCTTTCCTTCCTTTCATCTTTCTTTCCTCCCATCCTTCCTTTCATGGTGCTGAGGATAGAACCAGAGACATTCTACTTCTGAGCTACACCCCCAAGCCAATTTTATTTTTTATTTGGAAACAAAGTCTTGCTAAGTTATTGAGAACCTTGCTACATTGCTAAGGCTGGCTGTGAACCTATGATCCTCCTGTCTCAGCCTCTCAAATACTGAGATTACAGACACGCACCACCACACCCAGCCAATATTCCTCTTTCTGTGGACATCTTATTTTATTTTACTTTGCAAATCTGGGAATTGAACCAAGGCTTTGTGCATACTAGGCAAGGGCTCAACCACTAAGCTACACGCCCAGCCCCCTAACCTGGTATATTTAGAGGACAGCTTGGCTGAGTATAAAATGCATCAGCCACACTTTATTTTGCTAAGAATGATGATAAATATTGCTCTGTTTCCTTCTGAGCTTGGTATGGCTACATAGAAGAATTAGACCAGGAATTTAATCATTTCCCTCTTTTTGTAGTTGCCTTGTTTCTTTCTACCTGAATGCTTGAATGAAATTCAATTATAACATCTGTATCTTCTCCCTAGAAAAAGGAATGTCCTTTCAATCCACAGTACAGTTATCAATCTCAATAAATGTAAAATTGACAATACTTTAATCTAGTATGCATATTTCAATTTTGTCAATTGATCCATTAATCTTGTTTATAGCATTTTCTCCTGTAATTTGAGATAATCTAGAAACTTAAGTGTTCTATTAACTTATCATATTCTTAACTATACTTCTCTTAGCCTTTGCCTCTTCTGACATTGACATTTTAAAAGAATACAGAAGCCAGGTGTGGTGGCACATGCTTATAATCCCACTACTTTGGAGGCTGAGACAGGAGGATCGCAGTTCAAAGCCAGCCTCAGCAACATAGCAAGACTCTCCTAATGAGACACTGTTTTAAAACCAAAAGTAAAAGAGGGATGGAGACTGTCTGTCTGTCTGTCTGTCTGTCTCTCTCTCTCTCTCTCTCTCTCTCTCACACACACACACACACACACACACACACACACACACACAAACCACTACACACCTTTTGCTTTTTTTAATAGAATATTCCTTAGATTCCAGGTTTTTTTCCAACCTAAATGCTATATAAGTGTTATACAAAGAATACAGACCTTTTGCTTTTTTATTTTTTTATTTTTATGTGGATCATATTGAAAATGGCACACATTCAGACTGTGCCTGGTGCCCTATCCCCTGTCTACTTCTCCTTCCCCCTCCCAATAATGAGTGTCCAAATTAACCATGCTATATTCATACTTTTACACACATTCGGATGTAGCTCCTCCATTAATCAACCTCATCCTTCTTCCTCTCCTATCCTTCCATTTCAGCTTTGCTGAGATTTCCCCTCCATCCTCTGGAGTCCCTCTGGTATTACCACTGCTCCCTAGCTTGGGCATATTAGAGAAAACATATGTCCCTTCTCTTTCTGTGCTTGACTGATCTCACTTAACATAATGTTCTCTAGTTCCTTCCACCTTCTTGTGAAGGACATGATTTTCTTTTTTATAGCTGAGTAGAATTCCATTGTGTCTATTTCCCATAATCTTGTAATCCATTCATCTGTCGAACCTCAATCAGAGTGGCAAGCATAAGGAAATCAAATAACAAATGCTTCCGAGGATGTGGGAAAAGAGGAACTCTTTTACACTGTTAGTGGGAATGCAAACTAGTTCAACCACTATGAAGGTGTGTGGAGATTCCTTAGAAAACTGGGAATAGATCCACCATATGATCCGGCTTTACCACTCCTGGGTATTTGTCCAAAGGGGTTGAAATCAGAGAACTACATTAACATATGCATACCCATGCTCATAGCAGCACGTTCGTAATAGCCAAAATATGGAACAAGCCTAGGTCTCCATCAACAGATGAATGGATTGCAAAATTATGGGAAAGACCTTTTGTTTTTACAATAGAATGTGATTTTTTTAATTCTTATAGGATTAAACTCTAGATGAGGAAGGAGATACTATAGATGAGCAAATAAGGCAACCTAAGGGGATGAAAGAGGGGAAGAGGGAAATTCTCTAGTGTTCATGATGTACATTAACAAAAATATCAAAGTCAATCACTATGCCAAGCATGAGAAGGAGGGAGGGAGAGAGAATGGGGGGGGGCATTGGGTAAGGGCTAACTGGGTGATGTGTGCATGTATGCCTCCGCCATCTTGTATCCCATTAAGACATATGAATACAATTTGCCAATAAAAAATTTAAAAAATATATTGGTGCATTGTAGTCATACATCTTAACGGGGTACAACATGTAGAGGCATACATGCACACATCACTCATTTAACCCTTCCCCAATTCTCTCCTTCCTCATGTTTGGCTTAGTGATTGACTTTGATATGTTTATGAATGTCTATTATGTACATTAGGGAGTTTCCCTCTTCCCCCTGCCATCCTATTTAGGTTGCCTAATTTGCTCATCTCTGATTTCTCCTTCTTCATCTAGAGTTCCTCCTATGACCCCTTTTTTCCCTAGCTTCCGTATATTAGGGAGAACATTTGATTTTTTTAATAGAATATTCCTTAGATTCTGGCTTTCATTCCCAACCAAAATACTATAAGCCAGGTAATGGTAGCACATGCTTGTAATCCCAGCATTTGGGAGACTGAGACAGGAGGATCATGGTTCACAGCCAGCTTCAGCTACTTAGTGAGGCCCTTTGCAACTCAGTGAGACTCTGTTTCAAAATAAAAAATAGGACTTGGGGTGTAGCTCGGAGGTAAAATGCCCCTGGGTCCCCAGTACAGAAAAAAAAAAGAATCCAAACTACTATACAAGTGGTATTGCATCCTTCTTGAGGTTTCACTTTCATCTAATGTCTGTCTAACCCTAATTTGTGAGATTAACTTTGATCCCTAGTTAAGATGTTACCCAATTCTATTTAGTTATTAATGATCTACTTTTTGGTACAGGATATTGAAAACATGGAAACTGGTCCTTCAAGCTGTACCCTAACCCTTTTTACTTAAGTTTTATTTTGAAACAAGATCTTGCTAAGTTGCTGGCGTCTCACTAAGTTGCTGAGGGTGACCACAAACCTAAGATCCTCCTCTCTCAGGCTCCCAAATACTGGTATTACAGGTGTGCACCACTGTGCCTGAATATTAATGTTCTAACTATATACCTCAAAGGTTTTTCTCCATCATTAATTTGATATCATACCTTGAGCTCATTCTTTTTGCTATTTCTAATTCACTTAGTCATTGTCTAACAATATTATTCTGGTCCTCAATTTGTTTCTTTAACTCTGACACCTCCCTTTGTAGACACACCTGTTGTTTCATAATTCCAACTTCTTTTTCGTCTTAATTTTCTCATTCTCAGTGTTGCCAGTTGCCAGTTGCCAGGCATGGTGGTGCCCACCTGTAATCCTGATCCAACCTGTAATTGGAAGTCAGAAATCAGGAGGATTACAGACTCAAGGAAAGTCATAGCAACATAGCGAGACTCACAGCAACCTAGTAAGACCCTGTTTCAAAGAAAAAATAAAAAGGGCTGGGGGTGTATCTCAGAGGTAGAATGCTCCTGGGTTTAATCCACAGTAGCACACAAAAAAGATGTTGGCAGCTATCTGGACCTTTCAATTTTTCTCACATGGTGTGAGTAAGTTACCAAGTCTCTAACATTTATTTCGCTTTCTTTTTTAAAGCTCAAACTCAGGATCCAAATGAGGTATTCTGTTTACTTTTCTCTATCCTGATGATATGGTGATGTGATAGGGGTACAGGTAGAGAGTACAATTAGAGTTCTGTGTTCCCTTTGTCATGGACGTGGGCTCTCTTTACAAAATGATGTTCCAGCACATAACAAATAGCCAGCCTCTTTTACATTATTTTGTTGAGGTTTTTGTTGTTGTTTTTCTTTTGGGATGGGAGGTATTAGGATTGAGCTCAGGGGCATTCTATCTCTGAGGTACACCCCCAGCCTTTTGGGGTTTTTGTTTTCGAAACAGAATCTCACCACGTTGTTGATGCTGGCTTCGAACCTTGATCCTCCTATCTCAACCTTTCTAGTTCTGGAATTACAGGTGGGCACCACCATACCTGACTATCTTATTCATTACTGTGAAAGGAAACTTTAAAGGTTTGGGTTTGGGTGAAAGTACCTCAATGTACCCAAGAGCATGTGAGCTGGTCAAATATATACAATTTATTTCATCATCTTTTTTACAAAAAGGTTCCATTTTAGGAACTTGAGAGTTTTTTTTTAACAGATTACTTACTAAATGATTCCTTACTAAATTGAATCATAGATTTTAGTCAATATTTCCAATAATGCAGTTGTTCTCAGCCCTGTCTGGACATTCATATCACCTGGGGAGCTTTTAAAAATATCAGTGCCAGGACTGCACTCCAAAAATTCTGATTGCATTGGCCTAGGGTGGGGCCACACCATTAGGAGTTTTGAAAAACTCCCCAGGTGATTCTAATTGGCAGCCAAGGTTGGGAATCCCTATCATAATGTAACATTTAGCATTTTATTAATAATACTCCAGAGAATCTACCAAAGTGAATATATTAGCCCCCTAAGATGATAATAAATAGGACAATTTGTAAAGATCCTGGAGATATTTAAAGAAAAATAGGTGATAATCATAATGTAATTAAGCTCCTTTTTGGCTGGGCCTTGACAGGTTCTATAATTTTAAAAAACCTATGCAATGCATTGGTAAAAAAAAAAAAAACCTATGCACTGAGTTATGGAGTAAAGGTTATTACATATAATAATAGCTTTAAGTAGCATAATAAAAAGTAGTATGTTCTCAGTTTTTTCTTTTCCAAGTTCAGGATTGTTCATGACCAGGATACTGGCATGTCCATTTATTCATTAGGCTGAATGAACCTTCTACAATAAATCCCATGGCTGTGCATGGTAGCACATACCTGTAAACCCAGTACTTGGGAGGCTGAGACAGGTTCAAGGCCAGCCTCAGCAACTTAGCAGGGCTATCAGCAACTTAAGGAGACCCTGTTTCAAAATACAAAAATAAGAGGGTTAGACCTGAGGATCACGGTTCACAGATAGCCTCAGCAACTTAGCGAGGGCCTCTGCAACTTAGTGAAACCCTGTTTCAAAATAAAGAATAAAAATAGAGCTGGATGTTTATCTTGGAGGTAGAATGCCCCTGAGTTCCATCCCCAATACCACACAAAAAAAATAAAGTACAGCAGTTGTAGAATGGCCTTGAGTTCAGTCTCCAGCACCCCCACTCACAATTACACTTTCTGAAAAAATTATTTCTCAGGAGTTCAAATTAAAATTATTAATAAAATTGTAAGGGGAGGTCTCAAAATTATTTAAATAAAGTTCCTCCAAGGGCTTGATTACAAAGTACTTAATAGACTTATCAGATGCTATAACTATCTGATTACCAAAACAGGATCCCTAAAGATCTCTTCTACTATTCAAGATATATTTAATTATTAAATGTACTTAAAATAATACAGACATATTGTCTATACTTATCAGAACTGTTCTGGTTGCAGATAAATCCAGTTAAACTAAAGTTAAAGAGGAAATGAATTAATTGGATCAAATAACTAAAAAGTTCCGAGACCTACTTCAGGCAAAGTTGGATTTAGAGGCTCAAACAAGACTATCGGAAATTGGTCTTGTTCTTTTCTCTCTCCTCGATGCTTTACCTCTATGTAAAGAGTCCATTCTCAGGCAGAGTATCTCCTTGTGATAGCAGAATGGCTAACTGTAGCTCTAGACTTCCACATAACACTTTATTTTTTTTATTTTTTTTTATTTTTTTTGGTGGTGGTACTGGGGTTCCTGGAAGCCCTTCTACCTCGGGGCTACACTCCCAGACCTATTTTTACATTTTTATTTGGAAACAGGGTCTCCTAAGCCAGCGCGCGCGGCTGGCTTCGAACCTGCGCGATCCTCCTGTCTCCGCCTCCCAAGCGCGGGGATTACAAGCGTGCGCCACCACGCCTGGCTCCACATAACACTTTAGAACATGCAGAAGTTCTTCCATCTCAAGAACTCTAACAAAAAGGCCAGGCGTGGCGGTGTGTGTGTAATCCCACGACTTGGAAGCCTGAGACAGGAGCATCTCAGGTTCAAGGCCAGCCCCAGCAACATAGTGAGAATCTCATCAACCTAGCAAGACCTTGTTTCCAAACAAAAAATAAAGTGGGATGGGTGTGTAGCTCAGAGGTAGAATGGCCCTGAGTTCAGAGTTAAAAATTAAATTAAATTAAATTAAAATTAAAATAAAGCTGGGCATGGTGGCACACACTTGTAATCCCAGCATTGAGGAGACTGAGACCAGAGGATCGCAGTTTGCGGACAGCCTCAGCTACATAGTGAGGCCCTCCTCAATTTAGCGAGTCCCTGTTTCAAAATAAAGAATAAAAAATAGTATTGGGTTTGTAGCTCAGAGGTAGAATGCCCCTGGGTTCCATTACCAGACCCGCAAAAAAAGAAATCATGGAATTGAGTCTTACTGGCTTTGGTCATGTGCCCTTCCTTGAATGAATCCTCATATCCACTGGGGTGCAGTACTCTGATTGGCCAGGCTTGGCTCATATACCCATCCCTGGAACTGGGGTGAAGTCAACTGTACCTAAATTATATGATTGAGGATGAGGCAGAATGTAGTTACCCAAAAAGAATTTGCTATGGAAGATTTAAAATGGATTCTGAGCAAAGATTGTAGCTCACTACAATTTCAAAAAATACTTCAAATTAAATTTCCCTGCCTCACTTTCTTCCAACTTTTTCCTTAGCCAGAACCAGCCAGGCTTTATGATATCTTAAAAATTATTTCATCTTTCAAAATTCAAAAGTAGAGCAGGCATGGTGGTACAAGCCTGAGAGGTTGAGAAGGGAGGATCCCAGGTTTCAGGCCAGCCTCCACAACTGACTTAGTGAGACCCTGTTCCAAAATAAAAAATAAAATAGAGCTGGGATATAGCTCAGAATTAGAATGCCCCTGGGTTCAATCCCCAGGACTTTGGTACTGTGATTAAACATCTGATAAGAGTTAGGTATTTAAATAGTAAATGCTAAAGGGATTGGCCTTTATGAGGCCATTAGTAAATTTTGGTATATTACCTTTTTATTAGCCTGAACTAGAGCTAAAATTTATTTGGTATGAGGAGTTTTTAAGACACTGCTTTCTAAACACTCTTTAGCCACAGACAAAAAAGGGCTCGTGTCCAAGTTTTTCTTGAACCCAAAGCAGATGTCTTGAGATTATTTTCAAACTCAAAGGAGGAACCCCCTGAATGGATTGCAGATGTAAATAGATTCTACCTCAGAAACACCATCAGCTTCCCACAGTTCTGAGGTGGGCTGCTGGAAGGCAGTCAGGGGCTGGTATTGAAAGAGTTCATGGTTTGTATTTTGTTAGTCCCAGTCTTCATGGCAACCAACTGGCTCTTCATAAAGCCCGGAGCCAGCAGACTTGTAATGGAATACATTCCTCCGGGTGAGTCAAAGCCTTTTTCAAAAGGAAGCAATCACACTGTTATGAAAAGAAATTATAAACTCCTATGAACTGCCCAGGATTGAAATAAGCAACTCTCTCTTTTCAGACTCCATTTCTCCCTCCTCCCACATGTTTTGGATGATAAGTAAGTTGGCTCTGCCTCGTTTCTGATGGGACTGCCCATCACATGTTTGATGCGTGGCTGGCCGGCCTGCCCGCTCACTAAGTTTCCAGTGAGGATCAGTGAGAAAGCAAGGGAACAGTGGCGCACCCCAGGCTCCACGGATGGGGCTAACGCTGTTCCTGAATGTCTGTAACACTGAGAAAAGGAAGTCCCGCGACTCACTCATGCCAGCCCTGAGCCATTAGAAGCGACTCCTGTGACACGCTAATGCTCTGCTCATTCGAAAAACCCAAGCAAGAGCCTGGCGTGGTGGTGCACGCTTGTCATCCCAGCATTCGGGAGGCTGAGACCGGAGGATCGTGGTTCGCGGACAGCCTCGGCTACTTAGTGAGGCCCTCTGCAACTCGGTGAGACCCGGTTTCAAAATAAAGAATAATTAAAAAAAAAAAAAACAGGGCTGGGAGTGTAGCATGGAGGCAGAATGCTTCTGGTTTAAATCCCCAGTTCCACAAAAATAAAATAAATAAATAAAAATTAAAAAAGAAAAATAAGCTGGGCATGGTGGCCCACACTTGTAATCCCAGTACTTGGGAGGCTGAGACAGGAGGATCATGGTTCGTGGCCAGCCTCAGCTACTTAGTGAGGCCCTCTGCAACTCAATGAGACCCGGTTTCAAAATAAAGAATAAAAAGTAGGGCAGGGGGTGTGGCTCAGAGGTCAGTTATTCTCCCAGAGCTTCCCGCTCCATTGAAGAGCCAGAAAGTATATGCCAGGAGAACATAGTGTGGATGTTTTTTGTTTGTTTGTTTTTGAGGTACTGAGGCTGGAATCCAGGAGCGTTCCACCTCTGAGCGACACCCCCAGCCCTACTTTTTATTCTTTATTTTTGAAACAGGGTCTCACTGAGTTGCAAAGGCCTCACTAAGTAACTGAGGCTGTCCTCGAACCGCGATCCTCCTGTCTCAGCCTCCTCAATGTGTGGACTCTGGAGCCGGTTGGACCGGGATGCAATCCCAGTCCTGCTGCTCCATCGCTGTGGGAACCTGGGGTGTGTTACTAAAAGCTTTGCAGGTCCTCATTTCCCAGATGGAGATATTCATATCTGCCTCATAGAATGATAAGGAAGATTTAATATGATAAAGCTAATAAAATCACGTAGCGGCCATCACTACATGGTAAGAGGTAATTAAGTGCCTGGTATTGTCCTGCACGCTATTCCCTTTGGGGTGTGACCATCATTACTTTCTTGCTGCTCCTTCTTGAAATCATTTCTACTTTATTAAATTCTTTGGTCATCTTCTTTTCTTTTTTTGAAGGGGGGGGGGTAGTGGTACCAGGGATCGAACCCAGGGGCGTTCTACCTCCAAGTTACATCACCAGCCCTATTTTTTATTTTGAAACAGGATCTCACTAAGTTGTGGAGGGCCTCACTAACTTGCTGAGGCTAGCCTCAAATCTGTGATCCTCCTGTCTCAGCCTCCGGAGTACTGGGATTATAGACAGGTACCACTCTACCCAGCTATTTCTTTAATCTTCTTCATGTAATCTCTTGCTTTCAAAGACTTCTGTAATACTCCTGTTTTGATCCCCACCTTTTCTACCATCTCATTGATTAGAATAATGGTTTATCCTCAAATTTAGATCCCATAAGAGATTTTAGCATTTTTATTACTTTTTATTTCATGTTATTATTGACCATTACTGGAGTAAGCTGGCCCCAACTGACCACTAGAGGTATATAAATCTGTGTGTGTGTGTGTGTGTGTGTGTGTGTGTGTGTGTGTGTGTAAGACAGACAGAGAGAGAGAGAGAGAGAGAGAGAGAGAGAGAGAGAGAGAAGTATAGAAAAAGAGACAAACACATACACAGTAGGAATTGGACCTTCATCCCCGACCCTAGTTTATTTTTCATTTTGAAACAGGGTCTCAATAGGTTATCAGGCACTGACCTTGAGCCTGCAATCCTCCTGACTCAGCTTCCTCACTACAGGGATGACAGGCCTCACCGTTGTATGATGGGATTTCGCTGGCTTGGAAATGACCAAGTTCTCATTGGAGTTTCTGGCGGGACATATAGTGAGGGGCAGCCACAGTAGCCATGCATGCCTTGACATCCTCACTTGGCAGGGAGTTGGACTTGGCCCAAGAAAACCAAGCTGCACCACAACTTCACCAGTAAGTTTTCCCCACCATTTATCCATTATTTGAACGACCTGGTTGATTGTTTTTTATTTTGTAACTGTGTCTCACCACATTGCTTGGGACCTCAATAAGTCACTGAGGCTGGCCTTGAACCTGCAATTCTCCCATCTCAGCCTCCCAAGTACTGAGATTATGGGTGTGCACCACCTTACCCAGTCAACCTGGTTAAAGTCCTGTAGCTCAGGTCTATCTGAGCTCATTTTAGCACTGTCAACCTGAGTAGTCCAATTTTTGCTTCTAGGAATGCTCCTTTGGAGAGGGGCAGACATTTCATCAGACTCTCAAGTGCTCTTTCAAACTCCTGAATTGCTTAGGCCCTTGAGCCGATTCTTCTAATAGAATCAGAAGAACAATATTTGAAGCTGCAAATTTGCATGGGCTTAGCTTTGAGAAGAAATGCCGTCTTTCCTTGGGATAATTAATTGGGGGAAGCTGGCATTTCCTTCCACCTGGTCACATTTTTGTTCTCCATTTTTTAGAGCCTGACTATCTCATTCCAGTATTAGTTTCCAGCATCTTTATTAATATTAATACTAGGTTGAGTTTTATTTGTCATAAAAGGTTTTAGAGTCTTTAGCTTTTTTTATTCTTCCTGGAGCCTACTTCTCCAACATGGAGTAAGTCTTCACAAAAGGGTTTTTGACAAGTACACCACATCCCTTGGTAACAAGCATGATAAGAAATACAATCTCTTGGCCTTTTATCTCACCAGCAAACCTCAATAGTCTGATGGGAGGGGGTGGAATATAGTAGTCAGTTCCCAGAACAGATTTTTTCCTCCTTACTCAAAGACACCTTGAGGACCTCATGTTCAAGCCAGAACTATTCTGGGCAGAAAGGAGATAGGACATTTGATACCTTTGTGTCTGGGAAAATCCTTCCCAAATAGCACTAGATTCGCATCTCTTCTCTGCATTCGCTAATGGCAAAGGTTCTAATTACACCGCCCTTGCCTTTCTCCCCACTCTGAACCTAAGATCACTTCCTTTTGCTCTGGGCATCTCTTTCATTAGAACCACGATTTGAAAATAAAATGCTTTTGATTAGAGAAGCAATTTAATAGAAGACGCCATGTGCTTCAAAACTATTTCCTTCCATCCGACCAACTAGCCTGGTTTCTATTTTGAAAAACACTGATTACGTGCTGCATTAAAACTGCTGTTTTTACAAAATGCCCCAAAGTCTAAGGTAATTATGTTTAGTGAGTGGTTTATAGTGATATCAGTAAACGTAGGGGTACCAATCAGAATCAGAATAAGGGTTTTAAATTTCAAAGTTATGAATATCATTTAACATCAATTTCCTCACTAATAGAGCTGCAATTTTACCCAGAGAGGAGTTTCTTAACCTTAGTACTATTAGCATTTAGGCCAAACCATTTTTTTTGGGTTGGGGGACAAAGGAGAGGTGCATTGTGGGACTCATAATAGTGATCCTTACCCACTAGATGCAAATATTATCCTCGTTCCAGTTAGGAACAGCCCAAACTGTCTCCAGACACTGCCAAATGCCCCCTGGGAGGCACCGCCACCCCTGATTGAGACAGCCTGCTGTCTTTCCCTCGCTTGCTTCTCTGAACTATAAAAATGTTAGAGACTGATGTAAACTAACAACACATCGGGTCTCGGAATGTACTATTTTGCTTCTCTTATAAAATCCTTCACTTTTCTCACTTGAGATTTTTTAGGAAGACAATTAAATTTCCAAATATAGTTGCAATATATAAACATTGGTCTCTGGCAGGTCTCGCCGCTCTGCTAGGGATCGGCAAGAAAAGGACTTTTCATGAGGTTTTCCAGCAGTGTGCAGGGCCCCTATTTGGCCTGATCCACTAAGGGCCAGGGTAAAACTACTCATTAGCAAGTGACTAATCCACAGGCCTATTAGTTGAAGTAGTTAGAGAAGGGAAAAGAAGTGTAATGTTTCCTGTGTACTGTTTTCTCTTTTAAAGCATAATGCACAGTAGTCTAATGAGGGGCCACATCCAAGTTGTTTTACAAATTGTCAAATTTGTTCTGGTACTAACTTTTCTTTTTTTTTTTTTTGGTACTAGAGATTAAACTCAGGAGTATTCTACATCCAAGCTACACCCCCAACCCCATATAGTACACACACACACACACACACACACACACACACACACACACTATATATATATATATATGTACATATATGTATATTAATTTTTTACCCTAACCTTATTTTTATTTTTTATTTTTTTAACAATTTTTTATTGAACATAAATAGTTTACATTTAAACTATATTTGGTGCCCTCTCCCCCCCCACCCCCGTTTTCCCTTCCCCTCCCACCAATGGTTGTCCAGGTTAACCATGTCTTATTCATAATTTTACACATGTTCAGATGTAGACCCTCATTAATTAAGATCAGCCTCCCTCCTCTCCTATCTTTCCATTCAAACTTTGCTGGTATTTCCCTTCCATTATCTGGAGTCCCACTGGTATCCTCTGTGTTTCCTAGTTTGGGCATATTAGAGGAAACATATGTACCTTCTCCTTCTGTTCTTGGCTGATCTCACTTAACATGATGTTCTCCAGGGCTTTCCATCTTCTTGCAAATGATATAATTTTGTTCTTCTTTATGGCTGAATAGAATTCGATTGTGTGTATTTCCCACAGTTTTGCTATCCATTCATCTGTTGATGGTGATCTGGGTTGGTTCCATATTTAGGCTATTACAAATTGATATATATTAATTTTTAAACAAAGTTTCACTAAATTGCTGAGGCTGGCTTCAAATCTGCAACCTCCTGTCTCAACTTCCCAAGCACTGGGATTCCAGGCATGATACTTGCTTTTGACTT
Source organism: Muscardinus avellanarius (assembly GCF_963383645.1). NCBI lineage: Eukaryota > Metazoa > Chordata > Mammalia > Rodentia > Gliridae > Muscardinus > Muscardinus avellanarius. Next base: position 13,108,213 of record NC_137792.1, read on the forward strand.
CATACAGACCAGCCCACCATCCCATCCACTCCACATACAACTGCCACCAACAGGGTTCTGGCTAGAAACAAATGCCCCAGGCAATTAGGACAGATGGGGGAGAGTTTAGTGAAGGGAACTTTTGCAGGGGCATCATCAGAGTTCAGGGAGATTCTTGAGGGGAGTGTGGTCGGGTGGAACAAGTAATAGCAGGGACCTTGTAGCAAGCCTTGTCACTACATCTTAGTGGCCAAATCCAACCAGAAGAGGCAAGCGAGAGAGCCTGGAGCTCCCTGAGTGGAGAGGATAGTGGAGAACGGGTGGAGAGAATGGATGTAAGGAGCAAATAGAAGATATGAAACATACACTGCAATTCCAAGTGAACATCAGAAACCCTCAGAAGAAGAAAGAGCATCATATGTGCATGCATGTGTGCGTGCATGCCCCATATAGCATTGGGGAATTGAACCCAGGTGCATTCTGCCTCCGAGCTACACACCCAGCCCTTCTTTATTTTTTATTTTGCAACAGGTTCTTGCTAGGTTGCTGAGAGTCTCACTAAGTTACTGAGCCTGGCCTCAAACCTGAGATCCTCCTGTCTCAGCCTCCCAACTACTAGGATTACAAGCATGCACCACCACACCTGGCATGAACATCAATTGAAAACTCTCCATTGGTAATTCCCCTACATCCTTTGGGGTTTACACCAGCTGCCTTAAAGTATGATGGGTTTTTTCCAAGCTCCCTGATCTCCTGTAAAGGGTTCCATGGCTGAACAGCCCAGAAATAGCCCCACCTTCTTCAATCACCATTCCATTCTGAGCTTTCCACTGGTCTTCTGGTTTGCACATGAGACATAAAAAATCTGTTTTCTCCAAACTTGGTATCTGTGGCCTCTTGGGCTTGATGTGATTTTTTTATAAAGTAGACCTTTTATTCAGTTTTATTGATATATGACTGACAAGTAACAACCATTTCACCTCGGAAAGCATATGTATATATCCATATATATACCCCAGGTATATTCCTAGGGTGCTTCCAGATCATGCCAGGCTTTGTAGACATGGGAAGACATAGAGGTTTCATTCTAAGTGGGAGGAAAACTTAGTGGATGATTTTAAACAGAGGAATGATAGGATTTAACTTGCACAGATCACTCTGGTGTCTGTATGGAGAAAAGATGGCCCAGGACTAAAGCAGAGAGACTATAGAAATAGTCTCAGCCACAGAACAAGGTTGTGCATGCCTGTCATCCCAGTACTTTGGAGACTGAGATAGGAGGATTGCAAGTCCGAGGTTAATCTCAGCAATTGAGCAAGGCCCTCTACAACTTGAGACCATGTTTCAAAATAAAAATTCAAAAGGGCTGAGGGTGCAGCTTGGAGGCAGAATCCCCCTGGGTTCAATCCCCAATACCAAAAAGAAAGAAAGAAAAATTTTCTAGGCAAGGAATAATGAAAATGCTACAATGAACATGGGATTGCAGATATCTCTTCAAGATTATGATTTAATTTTCTTCAGATATATACCTAGAAATGGGATAGCTAGATATTATGGTAGTTCTGCATTTTATGTTTTGAGGGATTTTTATACTGTTTTCTAGAATAGCTGAACCAATTTGCCAACAGTGTACAAGGGTCCCCATTTTCCTCATCCTTACTCAAACACCTTTTGCTTTTTGGTAATAGCCATTCTAACAGGCATAAGATGATGTCTTGTGGCAGTTTTGATTTGCATTTCTCTGACAATCAGTGATGTTAAGCACCTCTTCTTATAGGTTGATCAATATGTATTCATTGAAGAAATGTCTATGCATTTCTTTAGCCTGGCTTTTCTGTTATTGGGTCCTTTATCAGCTATATGATTTGCAAAGATTTTCCCCTCTCTGTAGTTGCCTCTTCACTCTGTTGTTTCCTTTTCCTGTGCAGAAGCTTTTTAGTTAGACACAACCCCACCTCGTTTTTGTTTTCTTTACCTGTGCTTTTGGGGCCATAGCCAAAGAACGATTGCCTGGACCAGTGGCAAGAACATCTCCTGTTCTCTTCTAGTAGGTTTTCAGCTTCAAGTCTTCCGCATGTGGCCACCCAACTTTCCTGCTGCCATTTATTGAAGAGCCTATCCTTTCCCCATCGTGCATTCTTGGTACCCTTGTTAATGATCAGTTGACTGATCGTTATCTTTGGGTTTATTTCTGAGCTCCTTATTCTGTTCCATTGGTCTCTATGTCTGTTTTTATGCCAGTACCATATCATCTTAATTACCATAGCCTTGTGCAACATTTTGAAATCAGGAAATGTGATGCCACCACCTTTCCCCTTTGCTCTTCTTTCTCAAAATTTCTTTCGTCATTTCAAGTCTTTTGTGTTCCGGTATGAATTATAGGTTTGCTATTACTATTGCTCTGAAAAATGTCATTCCAATTTTGAAAAGAATGGCACTGGATAAATAGATTGCTTTGGGTAATATGGACATTTTAACAACATTATTTTTCCAATCTTTGAACACAAGATATCTTAAGCTAGAAATGGTGGTGCATGCCTGGAATCCCAGTACTTGGGAAGCTGAGACCGGAGGGTTATAAATTCAAAGCCAATCTCAGCAATTTAATGAGACTTAGCAACTCAACAAGACCATTTTTATTTTTATTTTTTATTTTTGTGGTCCCAGGGGCATTCTACCTCCAAGATACACCCCCAGCCCTATTTTATTTTTTATTTTTAAACAGGTTCTAAGTTTTGGAAGGCCTCACTAAGTAGCCCTATGATCCATCTGGCAAGACCCTGTTTCAAATTAAAAATTAAAGAGGGCTCAGAGTATAGCTCATAGGGAAAATTCCCCTGAGTTCAATCTCCAGTCCCTCCCCTCCAAAAAGATATCTTTACTAAAAAATTGAAGAAGACACAAATAAATGGCAAATATGTATTTTGGGGGTAACTGGAGACTGAGCTCAGGGGTATTATGTCTCTGAGCTATACCCCCAGCCGTATTTTTTATTCTTTGCTTTGAAACATGGTCTCACTAAGTTGTGGAGAGCCTCACTAAGTAGCTGAGGCTGGCTGCGAATCTTGCAATCCTCCTGTCTCAGCCTCCCAAGTACTTGGAAATACAAGCATGTACTACCACACCCAGATTTCAATTTTTCTTTCACTAATGTTTTATAGTTTTGAGCATACTGATCTTTTGTCTCCTTGGTTAAATTTATTCCTAAATTTAAATTTAACCAATTTAAAATTTAAATTGGTTAAATTTAAAATTGGTTAACTTTATTATTATTATTATTATTATTATTATTATTATTATTATTATTAATTTGATTCTGGGAATTGATCCCAAAAACATTCTGCCTCTGAACTATAACCCCAACCATTTTAATGAGACATAGGGTTTCCCTATGTTGCTGAGGGACTCACTAATTTCTGAGGCTATCCTTGAAACTGCAATCTTCCTGTTTCAGCCTCTCAAGCACTAAGATTACAAGCATGTGCCACTGTGCCAGGCTAGTATTTTGTTGTTTTTAATGCTATTGTATGTGGAATTGTTTTCTTAATTTTTCATATAGTTTTGTGCTAATATATAAAACGCAACTGATTTGGGCATATCTATTTTGTGTCCTGCAAATTTATTGAATTTATTAATTATTTCAGTTATATGTTTTATGTTAGAGTCCTCAAGGTTTTCTATAGATAAGATTGTTATTTGAAAACTGAGACAATTGCCCTTCCTTTCCAGATTAGATGATTTTTATTTCTTTTTCTTACCCAATTGCTCGGGCTAGGACTTCCAGTAATCTTTGAACAGAAGTGGGGACAGTGGACATCTTAGTCTTGTTCCTGATTTTAGAAGACAAATGCTCAGCTTTATACCTTTGGGTATGATGTTAGCTGTGGACCTCTCCTATGTAGCTGTTATTAGCTTGAGGTACATCCCCTTTATGTTTAGTATGTCAGAGTGTTTTTATATCATAAAATGATGCTAGAGCTGGGCATGGTGACACAGGCTTATCATCCCAATATTTGAGTTTAACGCAGAAGGATCGCAGGTTCTAAGCCAGCCTCAGCAACTTTGTGAGACTCTGTTTGCAAATAAAAATAAAATAGATCCTCTGGGAGTGTAGCCCAGAGGTAGAAGGCCCCTGGATTACATCCCAGTACCACCAAAAAACTGATGCTAAGTGCCGTTAAATGCTTTTCCTACATCTATTGAGATGACCATATGATTCTGTCACTGTGGTGACATTTATTAACTTGCATGTGTTGGAATATTCTTACATGCCACAGATAAATCCTACTTCAGAATGTTGTATGATCCTTTCTGTATACTGTTAAACTTGTTTTGAAGCCAGGTGTGGTGTTGCACACTTATAATCCCAGTACTTGAGAGACTAAGAAGAATAGTAGGTTTGCAGACAACCTCCACAACTTAGGCCCTGATTTGAAATAAAAGAATAAAATAGGTTTGGGGGTACAATGGCCCTGGGTTCCATCCCCAGTACCACAAAACATCTTGGTTTACTAGGATTTTATTGAAGATCCTTGCATTTATGTTAACCAGAGATATTGTCATGTAAGCTTCTTTTCTCATGATGTCCTTGTCTGGCTTTGGCTCAGGGTAATGCTGGCTCCATAAAATGAGTTTGGAAGCGTTCCCTCCTCTTCAATTTTTAGGAGGGTTTGAACAGGTTTACATTAATTCCTCTTTTGTTAGCATTCACCAGTGAGGCCATCTAATAGTAAGCTTTCCTTTTTGGGGGAGTTTCTGCTTACTGATTCAATTGCCTTACTCATTGGTCTGTTCAGATTTTCTATTTCTTCATTATTCAGTCTAGTTATGTTGTATGTTTCTAGGAATTTGTCCATTTCTTGTAATTTATCCAATGTGGTATATAATTATATCTACTGTAATGTTTCCTCTTTCATTTATCATTTTACTTATTTGAGTCTTTTGTCTAACTTGTCAGAAACCATCTCATTTTTATTGATCATTTCCATCATTACTAGAGTCTCTATTTTATTTTTGCTCTAATTTGTATTTTCCCTTTGTGCTAAATTTTGGCTTAGTTTACTCTTCTTTTTCTAGTTCCTTGATGAATAAAAATTAAGATATATATTTGAGCGAGATGTGGTGGTATATACCTGTAATCCAAATGCTTGGGAGGCTGAGACAGGAGAATCAGAGGTTCCAGGCCAGCCTCAGCAAGTAGTGAAACTCCATCAACCTAGCTAGACCCTCTTTCAAAATTAAATATATAATAGGGTTGTAGGTGTAGCTTGGAGGTAAAATACCCCTCAATTTAATGCCCATTATCAGAAAAATAAAAAGATATTTGTGTGAGAATATCTTTTTTCATAACATAGGCATTTGTTGCTAGATATTTCCGTGTGTGTGTATGTGTATGTGTGTGTGTGTGTGTGTGTGTGTGTGTGTGTGTGTTTTAGTGTTTAACTGGAGATTGAACCCAAGGACATTCTACATCTGATTTACACCCACAGCTCTTTTTATTTTTTTATTTTGAAATAGGGCCTCTCTAAGTTGCCGAGGCTGGCCTTAAAACTGTGATCCTCCTGTCTCCGCCTCCCTAGAACTAGAATTACAGGTGTGTGCAATTATGCCCAGTATGAACATTAATTTTGATTGTCTAGGCAAGGTGTTGTGAGATTTCTCCACTTCATAGCTAGTCTTCCCTCCCTTTCAACTATTAAGCAATCTTCACAGAGACACTTGAATACCATGTAAATATCCTGTTCCTCAAATGTTCCAGATTAAAGGACACTGAGAAAAATGCTAACTCAATGCAATGCTTTACCCTAGACTGGATTTTGTAGTAGAGGAGAAAAATGCTGTAAATGGCATTATTGGATCTACTGATAAAATTGAAAGTAGTAGTTAAACATCACCATGAAAATTTCTGACATTGGTAACTGAAGTGTTGTTATGTGAGAGGATATCTTTTCTTAGGAAGTGTGCACTGAAACTGTCTCTAAGTTTAAAATAATATTGAAATAAGATTTTTTTTTTGAAAAAGAAAGTGCACAGGCTGGGAGTGGTGGCACATATCTGTAATACCAGTATTTGGAAAATTGATACAGGAGGATCATAGATTCAAGCCCAGCCTCAGCAATTTATCAAGAAAACCACAAAAAAACAAAATAAACAAAATAAACAAAATAAAAAATAAAATAGGGCTGGTAGTGTTCTATCTCTGGATAGAACACCCCTGAGTTCAATCACTAGTACCAATAAAATCAAGTAAAAAGAAAGCTCACAAAACCTGAAATGCCAAGGTAGGGTGGGGACACAAGGCAACAAGGCCATTGCCCAAACCATTACTAATTTGCTCCAACAAATAATCTATTGACTACCATGAATAATAATGCTGCCTCTCCTTCTGTCGATGTCTTCTAATAGACATAAAAACCTATTGCTGTTACTTATTTAGCAGGAGTGAAATTGCTCATTCATAGAATGTATATAAATTTTGTTTTTCCAAAGTAGTTGTACCACTGATACTTCCACCAACACCATATAGGAGGCCTAGCTTTCCCCATCTGCATCAGTATTTGCTGTGCTAGTCTTCCTTTTATGTTTGAGCTCTTCTAATGGGTATGTAATGATGCTTCATTGAATTCGATTTGTACCTTGGCATTAATTTGAAGTACACAATGAGTAAGTCATGGCTGCTGTTTCAGGGCCAGCCTTGGGGCAACTGCTTCAATAACGAAATGACTAGAAGAGCATTGTAATGTTTTGAAGTTAGAATGTCCCCCTAGCCATCATGAAAACAAGGCTTGGAAGTGGGGCTTGATTGCTGGGGAAGGAATACTGCCTGTGTGGCTTTGTGGCTTTGAAGATTATATATGGTTTCTCATTTCTCTTTCTCTCTCTCTCTCTCTTTCTTCTTCTTCTTCTTCTTCTTCTTCTTCTTCTTCTTCTTCTTCTTCTTCTTCTTCTCTCTCTCTCTCTCTCTCTCTCTCTCTCTCTCTCTCTCTCTCTCTCTCTCTCCTCTGTGATGTGAGAGCAGAACCAGGCTCAATCCTTCTCTCTGTTTCCCATAGCCATGCCCTGAGCTTCACAGACCAGGCCTGCCATGGACAGAAACTCTGAAATCACCAAAAACTGTGAGCAAATAAATCTTCCTTTCTCTATGTTGTATGATCAGTTGTTTTGAATTATAGCAGTTACAATCATGATTGAGATAAGCATCATAACGAATAATATGAAAATACTTGTATTACCAATGAAGTATGATGTTGGCTGCAGTGTTTTTGTTTGTTGCTTGTTTTTTACTTGTTTTGGTTTTTTGTTTGTTTTGCTACTGGGGATTGAACCCAAGGGGATTCCACCACCAAGCAACACCTACAGCACTTTTTTTTTGGTGGTACTGGGGGTGGAACCCAGGGGCTTTTCTACTTCTGGGCTATACTCCCAGACCTATTTTATACTTTATTTGGAAACAGAGTCTCACTAAGTTGATGAGAGTCTCATTCTAGCTGAGGATGGCTTCAAACCTATGCGATCCTCCTGAGTTCAACCCCCAGAACCACACACACACACAAAAAAGGAAAGAAGGAAGGAAGGAAGGAAGGAAGGAAGGAAGGAAGGAAGGAAAGAAGAAAGGAATGAAGGAAGGAAGGAGTTGTTTCCACTTTGAGGTCTTTTCTAATCCCAGAATTAATAAGAGGATCGCACAGGTTCAAAGGCAGCCTCAGCTACTTAGGGAGGCTCAGCAACTTAGTGAGACCCTGTTTCCAAATACAAAAATATAAATGGGTCTGGGAGTATAGCCCAGAGGTAGAAAGCTGCTGGGTTCCACCCCCAGTACCACCAAAAACAACACTGTTAAAGCAAACTTTTCAATGTTTCAGGAAGCTTCTTTGGATTTTTGCTATTTTTTTTTCTGTTTAAGGGCAATTTTATTATATAAACATGCAGAGTAAATATAGATTAATAGAATTGTTGTGGTAATTGCTATAAAACTATTTCCTCACATATATCTAAATAAAGCCAGATTGCTAATTTGGGGCTTTACATCTTCAAAACAGCTCCTGAATTTTCTTTAAGATTTCTGGACGGGCATGGTGGTGCACGTTTGTAATCCCTGCGCTTGGGAGGTGGAGACAGTAGGATCACGCAGGTTTGAAGCCAGCCTTGTTGGCGTAAGAGAGCCTGTTTCCAAATAAAATATAAAATAGGTCTGGGAGTGTAGCCCGGAGGTAGAAGGGTTTCATCCCCAGTACCACAAAAAAAAAAAAAAGTTTTCTGGGCTGAGCATGTAGCTCAGTTGTAGAGCACATGTTTAACACGTATGATGTCTTGGGTTTAAGTCCCAGCACCAGAAAGAAAAAAGAAAAGAAAAACATTTCTGTTAAGATTGTGACTACTTCCTTGGGGGATAATTTAAATACAGTAAGTAGGGTACGTACAAATCTTAAGAGTTGGCTTGATGAATTTCTACATATGTCTATGCCTGAGGATGTACCATTGAAATCAAGATATTGAACTTTCCAGCTTCTAGCCTCTTTTCAGTCAATACAACCTTCCAGAAATAACCACTATTCTCAGTTCTTTTACCACGAATTATTTTGCCTGCTCTATCTGGCTTTTGTTTGATCTAATTAATATCTATGGGATTCATCTGTTACTGAATGTCCTCTACTTCCTACTTATATTTTACCTTAATCAAAACTAAAATGATGCGGGGGTATATGAACTTGATGTTCGGTCAGCACTCTCACCACTGTGATTGAAACACCTGACATGCACAGTTTAGAGAAAGAAAGATATATTTCCTAAGGGTTCTAGAGACTTCAGTCCGTGTTATACTGGCTTCTGCCAGGGCTACAGGTCTTGAGGGTAGGATGGCGAGGAGCAGAGAGAGGCAGCAGGGAGCTGTGTCAGCTCATGGCAGGGTGAGAGAAGAGCAGGAAGCTCTAGCAGTGTTTCCCTAGAAATACTGTCCCTAGCCATGACCCACGGACCTCTCCCCAGCACCCAAGTCCTTCCTCCCGCATGGCCACCTTGTCTACTATGTGAGGTCTGGCTGACATTCAAAATCTAAACCATAAATCTTGGTTATTTATTTGAAAATGGTATATCTGAGAGCTACCTATTAGGGTTTAGAGAAGAATTCAATTTACAGGTAGATGTATCCATATAGGCTTTGTGATTTGATAATAATAGACAATAAGTATAACAAGAAACACTACAGTGGTGGAACCAAAAGCCACGGCGCTTCTCTGGACAGAAAGAAAATGCCATCTTGGGAAAGCCTTTTATTCAGGCCTGTGGGCATGCCCTTTGCCGGCCACTGTTGCCCCCTTTCCTGGTATAAAAAGGGGCTCATCACACTTCCTCACCCCGACTGCCACTGAGCTGAATGGAGACTATTACTGTCTTTGTTCAGCTCATGAGGAAGACATTCCTTTCCCTAGATTTGTGAGATCTGTGTGGTTTGGATCAGCTGAAAGGGTAGGCTCCCCAAAGCCCCATTCATCCCTGTGAGCCTGCCCCACCAAGTCTTGAGAAAGCCAAGCTCCATCTGAGTGGTGCCCCTGATTTCTGTCATCTGGAGGTAGAAGGATCCTCGCGGCCAGGGAAAGCTCTGTGCTGGCCACGTATCTGAGACCTGAAGGAGCTTAAACAGCTCCAGAAGGAACCTGCAATTAATTATGCCTCACAAATTACCCTTAGTGCACGACCAGCTCTTTTCGGGCGCTGGCCGAGGCGCTGTGTGTGACTTTGGCAGGCCTACCTGACTGAGTTACATATCCGTAGGGGAGCGGAGAACACCAGTGTCGTTTGGAAGGACCTCACTCTTTGCAGGAGATGAGAGCATCGCCGGCCAGGACATTTGGCAGTCGAGTCACACCCTCCTGGGCACAATCAGCTCATCTTTTAGTCATCTGCAGTATGGAAAGTTTGGCTGCCTAGTGAAAGGGATGGAATGAGTGATTTTTCTTGTGCTCTGTTGGGCTGGGATAGGCCTCTAGCATCTTCCTTTAATAAAGCACAGGCCCTATTCTGCCCACTGGCTGGGAGCTAGAGGTGGGACAGCCATAAGGAAGATGTCCTAAGGGCAGGTGGCAAGCCACCCACATGCGCAGTAGAGGGATGGGAGTCAGGCTGTTCAATTCAAATGCTGGCTCCATCGGGTACTTGCAGAGTGACTTAGCTCCTTTGGGCTTCGTTTCCCTAGTGAGAATGTGTGGATCCTGTCACCCAAGCCATAGAAGTGTTGTGAGATGATCAGTATGGGTTCCTGAGCTTCTCGTGCATCGCAATGCATACTGCTTAATGTCATAGGAGCAACTCAGCCCCCAAATTCAAACATGAAAAATAAGTTTTGAAGCTGGGCATGGTAGTACATGCCTGTAATCCTAGTATTTGGGAGACTGAGACAGGAGGATCGCAGGTTTGAGGCTTGACTCAGTAATTTAGCAAGGCCTTCAGTAAATTTGCAAGACTGGCTCAAAGTAAAAAACTTTAAAAAGGGCTGGGGGTATAGGTCAGAGGTAGAATATCCCTGGGTTTGATCCCTGGTACTACTACTAATAATACTACTACTACTAACACTAATAATAATAAATAGTTTAACTTAATTTCATTTTGGGGCACCCACCTTGCCACAATGGGGGGAAATTGGAACTCGGCTATTGAGCCTTCTCCATCCCAGAGCAATGAAGCCATTTCAAGGTCATCCATCAGTTTCCTACACTGGACAAGTCCTTGCTTCCTTTCAAGTCCAGTTATTTCCAAAGTACACTTGAGTCACGAGACTCAGACAAGATTGGGTCCCTTATCCCTGGGACCCAGTGCCCCTTATGTACCACATAGCTAAGCCCTCCAAAGTCTTGCCTCCTTCCTCGGACAAGGCAGAGGGATTGTGAGGCTGTAGGCTCTTCCCCTCCCCCGGGGCCTCATAATAGAATATGCTATTGTAGGCTATGTACACTACAACTGTCAGAATAGAATATGCTATTGTAGGCTATGTACACTACAACTGGTCCCTAATTAAATTCACTAGGCCATGCTAACTAAAAACAATAAGGGATATTTTTCCAGTGTTGTGATGAAATAAAACAGCTAATAAATCTGTTAGGAATCAAAACTGTGTCATTTTTACAATGCCCAAGATAATTATTGTGGGGAGGATATTGAGGATGGAACCCAGGGGTATTCTACCTTTGACCTGCACCCCCAGCCCTATTTTATTTTTTATTTTTGAAGCAGGATCTCACTGAGTTGATGACAGCCTCACTCTAAGTTGCTGAAGCTGGCCTCAAACCTACAATTCTCCTGTCTCAACCTCCCAAGTAATAGAATTACAGACATGTACAACCATGCCCGCTTGATAACTATGTGTTTATGTGATATGCACAACAGAGGCACAACTTGATTTTATCTGAAAGTCACATTTTTTCTTTATTTTTAAAGCTTCTTATTTAGAAAAAAATTGGTACTGGGAATTGAACTCAGGGGCATTTTACTTCTGAGTAATACTCCAAACTCCAGCCCTTTGCATTTTTTTATTTTTATTATTTATTTATTTATTTATTTATTTATTTGGTGGTACTGGGGTTCCTGGAAGTCCTTCTACCTCCAGGCTATACTCCAAGACCTATTTTATATTTTTATTTGGAAACAGGGTCTCTTAAGCCAGCGCTGCTAGCTTCGAGGCGCAGCTGGCTTTGAACCTGTGCAATCCTCCTGTCTCAGCCTCCCAAGCGCGGGGATTACAAGCGTGCGTCACCACGCCCGGCTGTATTTTTTATTTTGAAACAGGGTCTTGCTGTTAGGTTGCTAAGAGCCTCATTAAGTTGCTGAGGCTGTCCTTGAACCTGCGATCGTCCTGTCACAGCCTCCAAGCACTGGGATTACAGATGTGTACCACCACTACACCCAGCTTAGAAAATTTAATAGTTCCAGAAAATCTAGAAAAAATCATGTAATAAGTACTTGTATACCACTGACCTGGGTCCACACATTGATAACATCTCATCATGCTCTCGCTCTCTGTCACTCTCAACGTCTGAATCTTAAATATTCTTCCAGGCCTGGGGAAGAAGCAGGTGGAACGTGCAAAGTGGATAGATCAAGACTGCTTCGTGAAAGCTTGGTTTATAAAGGATTGCACAAACTTTTCTGGATCCCATGACAAGGAGCTGGGAGATCATGACAGGAACCCACCAACCTTGGTTTCTTCATTTCTTTGTTTCTTTCTTACTTTGTTTTGGGTTTTTTGGTGGTACTGGGGATGGAACCCTTCTACCTCGGGGCTACACTCCCAGACCTATTTTATAATTTTTTTTATTTGGAAACAGGGTCTCTTAAACCAGCAAGGCTGGCTTCGAACCTGCGTGATCCTCCTGTCTCTGTCTCCGCCTCCGAAGCGCGGGGATTACAAGTGTGCGCCACCACGCTCGGCTTTTGTTTTGTTTATTGTACCGGGGATTGAACCTAGATGCATTTTACCTCAAAGCTACACCCCCAGCCCTTTTTATTTTATTTTTTTACTTTGAACAGGGTTTCACTAGTTTGCTAAAAGTCTCACCATTGCTGAGGCTGTCCTTGTACCTGAAATTCTCCTGTCTCAGCCTCTCAAGTGCTGGGATTCCAGTCATGCACCAACAGCCCAGCTCAGCTCCTGTTTCCTGCTCGTGACACCCTTCGGACGAACCCAACAGTGGGGCAGAGAGCAGTTCCTGCCAATCAGCCTCGTGGACCACAGAGAGGAAGGAGAAGTCAGTGATCAGAACTGTCAAATCCGTGCTCACAGACCTAAGCACAAGAGTCCGCAATGACCTCTGCCCTGTGCCTGGAGGATGCTTAGCAACAATAAGGACCTCGTGCCCCTTTCTCCTTCCACGTGCTCACAACCCAAACTGCACCCCCAACATTTCGTGGAAACAAAAATCATTCCCAGTCAAGACCCACAGGTCTTAACCTAAAATCACTAATGGCCACGAAGTGAAATGAGACTCTCAGAATGTGTTTCAGATTCACATGATTTTGGTTGAAACCTTTAGAAGAAATTAAAAGATGCCAGCGTTGCACCTAAGATAATATTTATTGGGCAGATGAAGCCACTTCTTCGAATGTCTACAATAGCACACAACAGGCTCCAAGACCCAGACGGACCTTTATGTTGTTCGATCTCTAAGAGGTTTTGATTTTCCGAAGCCTCAAAAGCACTCACATCCTCACGGTACGCAAGGAACACAAGGTGACACAGTGCCCTGAAATGTTCCAGAACAGACATGCCCTAAGTCTCATCACCTTTAGGGATTGGCTGTGGTTCCGTGGACAGAGCGTTCACAGATGCAAGCAATGCCAGAGATTTCCCGCGGGCTCAGCCCCAGCAGGGGAGATTCCATTGACTTACTGAGCATCTACTTCGTACCCAGCAACTGTTCTGCTCTGGGGATATTTAGGTGAACCCCATGGTCAAATTGCCCTTGAGGCTGCCAGAAGCCGAAGCTCCAGGGAATGACACAGTGACTAATGATGCAGTCTGCGAAGGCCAAGGCTTGCACGCCCATTTTTTATTTTTAAGCAGGCGAACAGCCAGGAAGTAGGGCATTTTGCAACTTCCTTGGGAGGCACAGCCAAGCAGCCCCAGGAGTGCCCAGCTGTGCAAGAGACATGGCCCCAGACCAATGCCTACGATTCCCCATAGTATTGTTTTACCCCTAATCAGTGGCTGCTGCATGCCTGCAGCACCGCTACTAAAGGTTTCTTTGGGGTTTAGGTTTGTAGTTTAAAATACAATGCAAACTACCTTCCTAAAGGCAAACCATGAGGCAGCCATGGAGATCAGGCCCAAAGGAGCAGTGTGACCTGAGCTTCAAGAGAGGCCAACCAGGACAAAAGAGCAGGCTTTGTGACTTAGAAGCAGCTGGGTGAGTGCAACTGGAAGTGACAGAGTCTACAAAATGATGACCACTGAGCGGACAGGTTTAGACGGGGTGAGGGGGCAGAGCAGGAGGAAGCCATGGATAAAAACCCAACTGGAAGCTCCCTCTTAGAACAGCCCCGGGGGCCCCTAAAAGCAAATTTCCCATGCTCCTTGATCAAGCCATTGAATACAAAAGCCAAGTTCCAAAACAATTAAGTTACTAAAATACTTTTGAAAACATAATCAAACTGAATTTCCTTACTGAATGTATTCTTTTTTTGTGTGTGTGGTACTGGGGTTCCTGGAAGCCCTTCTACCTCCGGGCTACACTCCCAGACCTATTTTATATTTTTTGAAACAGGGTCTCTTACGCCAGCGTGGCTGGCTTCAAACCTGCGCGATCCTCCTGTCTCCGCCTCCCAAGCGCAGGGATTACAAGTGTGCGCCACCACGCCTGGCTATGTATTCTTTTTTTTTAAAAAAACTTTGCTAAATATTTTTGTACTAGGGATTGAACAGAGAGTTATTTAACCTCTAACCCCCTTTAACCTCTGAATAACACAGCATTATTCAACCTCTAACCCCACAGCCGTTTTTATTTTGAAACAGGGTCTCCCTAAATTGCTGAGGATCTGGCTAAATTGGTGAGACTGGCCTTGATCCTATGATCCTCCTATCTCAGCCTCCCATGTACTGAGATTACAGGTGTGCACCACCATGCCTGGCTGGATTGATTTTGTGTGTGAGTGTGTGTGTGTGTGTGTGTGTGTGTGTGTGTGTGTGTGTGTATTACTGGGATTGAACCCAGGGGCATTCTTCCCCCAAGCTACATTCAGCAACCCTTTTTATGTATGTATGTATGTATGTATGTATTTTGGTGGTACTGGGGTTCCTGGAAACCCATCTACCTCTGGACTACACTCCCAGACCTATTTTATATTTTATTTGGAAACAGGGTCTCTTAAGCCAACACGGCTGGCTTCGAACCTGCGCAATCCTCCTGTCTCCGTCTCCCAAGCGTGGGGATTATAAGTGTGCGCCACCATACCTGGGTATTTTTTTTATTTTGAAACAGGGTCTCCCTAAGTTACGAAGGGTCTGGCTGAGTGGCTGAGGTTGGCCTTAGACCTGTCATCTTCCTGTTCCGGCCTTCCAAGTACTGGTATTGCATGTGTGTGCCACCACATCCAGCCTTCTTATCTTTTAATTAGCTATTTTTATCTCAACTTGGAGGCATTTAAATCAATATCATTGGCTATTTTGGTCTTGATCACATTTTTCTCTACATTTCACACTAATTTTCCAACCTCAGGATACAAAAGCCCTGGGGAGAAAGGTCCAAATCCCAAGTTTTTTATTTTATTCATATTTACTTCCTTTTACTCATTTGCTTTTCACTGACCTCTTGCAGTTTTATTTACTTAACTTATTTCATAAATATTTGTTGAATTTCTATTATCCATTAACTACTTTAGTTGACACTGGAGAGACAAAAAATAGGTTATCTGTTTTCTACCCAAGACCATCTGCTAGTGATGGGAAGAATACAAATACAAGTCTTTAATGCAAAGCATAAGCACTATAATCATGATATATTCAAAGTGCTGAAACTATAGGTAGCAATTGTAGTTTACAATTTAAATCATTATTCACTATCATTAGTTCATCACATGCTAATTAATATTATTTTCACTTAAATTCCAATAAAAATCCATTGACAAAGTAAATTTTTATTTTTTATGTTAGTGTGCTATCTGATGGAATTTTCTTGTAACTGCAGAGCTTTTTCCCTAAGTATTTTGTAATTGCAGTTTCAGCTTTTATTTCTTGTGTTAGCGTGCCATCTTGTGGTTGCTGTATGTAATTGCAACATGCAGATTTTATTTTTTTGTTTTACTGCCATCTAGTGGATAAATTTGTCATTGCATGACTTTTTCATCTATATCTATCTATCTATCTATCTATCTATCTATCTATCTATCTATCTGTATATCGATACTAGGCAACCCAGGGGCATTCTACCTCCAATGTATATTTTTATTTGTTAAGAAACTGGGTCTCATCAGGTTGCTGAGATTCTTGCTAAATTGCTAAGGCTGGCCTTTAACCTAAGAGCCTGTCTGCCTGACAAGTACTGAATTCTAGGCAAGTGCCACCAGGCCTATCTAGAGTTTCCTTTGTATGTTAAACTGTCTTCTGTGTGATTATCTTCCAATCCCAGAGCAAATCCTTTCACTATTAATCAGGCTATAATATCGAGTGCAAATTTCATGCAACGGCATAAATATATTTTTCTTCTTACTCTGTTTACAACACTACCCTGTGGAATTTGCCTGCAATTTCACATCAGAGTTTTTCCTATGATTTTGCTTAGAAGACCATTCAGCACAGTGCTCATGTAATCACAAATCAGTTCCGTTTTCCCCCTGCTCAGGGTAGAGTGCCACCATGTAGAATTTACCTATTAGTCCATATTAGATGTGTTTCCCACTTCTCAGATTAGTATGCCACTTGGTAGAAAATGTCATGTAATTCTAGAACAGATGTTTTCCTTACCACGGATGCTTTTCAATTTGTAGGAAGTGACCCTGTGAATCCTTTTCTTGGATATAGTTTCAGCTGCAACGAAGTCCCCATGGGAGAGTGAGATTTCCTACATGACATCATTTTCCCCCAAGTTTGAATCCCTCTGATTTGTATGTCAAGATCGAGGTCTACTGTTTTGCCTTCTTGCTTGCTTGCTTACTTTGATACTGTGGATTGAGCCCAGAGGAATTCTATCTCTAAGATACACCCCCAGCCCCATTTCATTTTTCATTTTGAAACAGGATCTTGCTAAGTTGCAGAGGGCTCACAGAAGTCCTGAGTCTGGCCTAGAACCCCCAATCCTCCTGTGCAACCAAGACCAGCTCACCACCAGGTGGCAGGCTAACATAACATTAGCTGTGCTGCAATTATAGTAAGAGTCCACCAGGTGGCATAGTACACCCACCATATTTAGACTGCTTTACAAGGTTATACTATTAAGAAGAAATGAAAGCCACTTGGTATTTTAAAATATGTATACTTGAAAGTGCACACCAGAGCCATGATGGAGTCATTTGTTTGTACCTAGAATTTCTGTGAGTGGAATAGCTGAGTTTGTAGACTGAATTGGGGTATTAAATCGGTGATTCAAATACCACTCACAAAGCCAGTTGTGGTGGTGCACACTTGTAATCCCCGCACTTGGGAAATCCCCGCGCTTGGGAGGCGGAGACAGGAGTATCAGGGTTTGAAGCCAGCCACACTGGCGTAAGAGACCCTGTTACAAAAATATAAAACAGGTCTGGGAGTGTAGCCCGGGAGGTAGAAGGGCTTCCAGGAACCCCAGTACCACAAAACAAAACAAAACAAAAACAAAACAATTACCACTCACAGCATTGCCACTGGTGATAGGATTTTTTCACAATGGTAAATAATGTCTGGAAAACTCCAGAACAAAACCTCTTAAGTTCATTATCTTTCTTCAGTTTGCTAACTAAGCACCGCTGTATTCCTTGCAAATCTATAGCACCTAGCTTCAGATAATTATAGTCAGCTTTCTTTCCTTTTTTCTTTCATTCTTTTCTTTCTTTCTTTCCTTTCTGTCCTTTCTTTCTTTCTTTGGTTCTAGGGAGTGTACCCAAGGGTGTTATACCTCCTAGCCATACTCACAGGCTTTTTTTTTTTAATTTTGAAACAGCGTCTCAACAAATTGATGAGAATCTTGCTAAGTTGTGGAGGCTACACCAGACCTCATTTTCCTCCTATCTCAGCCTCCCAAGAACTGGGAATACAAATGTGGGACACCATAAGAGGCTAAGGTGATTTGCTTTATAGAAGAGACTTTTGCAATTTTTTTATTCTTTCTTTTTTTCAATTTATTTTTATTGGTGCATTGTAATCATATATCACATTGGAATACAAGACTTGAGAGGATATACAAGCACACATCATCAAATTAGCCCTCATCCAGCCCCCATCCCATTCCCTCCCCCTCCCTCAATCCCATGCTTGTTTGGTGATTAACTTTGATACATTTGTTTATGTACCTTCTGCGTTTTAAAGAGACTCCATCCTCCCCTATTCCATACCCTCTGATTGGTCACCTTAATTGCTTCACTATATGGCCCTTTCTATAGCTCGACCTCTTCCTGTTGCCCCTTTCCTCCTAGTTATTGCTGATTAGGGGAAGCATCTTATTTTTTTCTGCAATATTTCTCTGTGCATGCCGCGTTGCAAGTACCGATCCCACTCTTGACGGCCCCAGTAGTGGCCTGGCTACCCGGTGGACTGATCCAGACCTCGCTGGCTCAAGCAGCGGCCTTGCCTCATGGGAGGCCCCGATTCTGGTCTCGCTGGCCCCGACACCAGCCTAACCCTTCAGCTGGCTCCAATCCCGGCCTTGGTGACCCCAGCACCGGCCTAGCCTCAAGGCAGGCTCCGATCCTGGCCTCGGAGGCCTCAGTAGCAGCCTTGCCTCACGGCAGGCTCTGATCTCGGCCTCACTGACCTCAGCAACAGCCTAACTCCTCAGCAGGCTCTGATCCTGGCCTCAGAGACCTCAGCAGTGGCCTTGCCTCACAGAAGGCTCCGATGCCAGCTGCTGGCCCTGGCACAAGCCTAAACCCTCAACAGGCTCCGATCCCGGCCTCGGAGGCCCCAGCACTGGCCTTGCCTCACGGCAGGCTCCAATGCTGGTCGCTGGCCACAGCATCGGCTTAACCCCTCAGCAGGCTCCGATCCTGGCCTTGGAGGCCCCAGTAGTGGCCTTGCCTCACGGCAGGCTCCAATGCCGGCCATTGGCCCCAGCACCGGCCTAACCCCTTGGCAGGCTCCGATCCCGGCCTCGGAGGCCCCAGCACCAGCCTTGCCACACAGCAGGCTCCAATCCCAGCCTCGCTGGCCCCGGCACCAGCCTAACCCCTCGGCAGGCTCCGATGCCGGCCATTGGCCCCAGCATCGGCCTAACCCCTTGGCAGGCTCTGATCCCGGCCTCGGAGGCCCCAGCACCAGCCTTGCCTCACAGCAGGCTCCGATCCCAGTCATGCTGGCCCGGGCACTGGCCTAACCCCTCAGCAGGCTCCGATCCCAGCCTTGGGGGCCCCAGCACCAGCCTTGCCTCATGGCAGGCTCCGATGCCGGCCTTGCTGGCCCCAGCACCAGCCTAACCCCTCAGCAGGCTCCGATTCCGACCTCGGAGGCCTCAGTAGCAGCCTTGCCTCACAGAAGGCTCCGATGCTGGCCTCTGGCCCCGGCACCAGCCTAACCTCTCGGCAGGCTCTGATCCTGGCCTCTGAGGCCCCAGCACCAACCTTGCCTCACAGTAAGCTCCAATCCCTGCCTTGCTGGCCCCAGCAATGGCCTAACCCCTCTGCAGGCTCCAATACTGGCCTTGCTGGCCCCAATCCCTCAGCAAGATCCGATCCTGGCCGCGGAGGCCCCAGTAATGGCCTTGCCTCACGGCAGGCTCCAATTTCAGCCATTGGCTCCGGCACCGGCCTAACCCCTCGGCAGGCCCTGATCCTGGCCTCAGAGTCTCCAGCACCGGCCTTGCCTCACAGCAGGCTCT
Source organism: Muscardinus avellanarius (assembly GCF_963383645.1). Classification (NCBI taxonomy): domain Eukaryota; kingdom Metazoa; phylum Chordata; class Mammalia; order Rodentia; family Gliridae; genus Muscardinus; species Muscardinus avellanarius. The sequence continues at coordinate 13,127,676 of NC_137792.1, forward strand.
GATCCCGGCCCGCTGGCCCAGGCACCAGCCTCACCCCTCAGCAGGCTCCAATGTGAGCACCCTCTTTGCCCAGCCATTTGTCCCCCATTTTTGAGGGTGTGTGGTGGTAGCATTCTGCCTCTGGGATTATTATTTCAAAGGTTCCAGTTGTAATGCATCAGATCTCTGCCTCCCCTGAGTACTGGCCACTGCCATTGCCACTGCTTCCACCATTTCAAATCTTTCCCAAGCTCTTTTTCCACTCTGAATGTTGTCCAGTTTTCCTAAGCATGCGCGGCGGTAGCATTCGACATTTGGTGTAATTTCTCCAAAAAAATAAGGTTGGTAGGATCCGATTTCTGCTTCTCCTGAATACAAGTCTCCACCGCCATCGCAGAGACCGCTTTCAACACTGCCTTTCTCCTTGGTCTCTGCTAACCTCTCTCCTTACAGGTGATATCCAAGATTCTTAACAATGTAGAGAAGAAGCAGTCCTCCTTCACGGAGAATTTATACAAAAGTTCCAGTTCATCTGGATAAGTTTTGTCTGCATCTCCAGTATCTTGGCATCCGCCTCGGCTTTCTTGACCCCTCTCCGATATTTTTCTTTTTTCGTTTTCTTTTCCTTTTTTTTTTAATAAGAGAAGACAGTATGTGTGGTTTGAGGAGGTAGTGGGATCAGGCACTCAGTAACACTGTTACCCGGCCCGGTTTCCCCATGGGTCCAGTGTGCTCCACACTACTCCGCCTGGGGCCCAGAGTCCTGTGACCTGGGCCCCAGCTCTTCCAGGGGTCCGGCATGCCCCACCCAACCCCTGCCCAGGACCCAGAGTCTGACGACTGGGCCCAGTTTCTCCAGGGGTCTGGTGTGCTCCACATGATCCCGCCCGGGGCCCAGAGTCCTGTGACCCAGGCCCCAGCTGTTCCGGGGTCCGGCGTGCCCCGCTCGACCCCTGCCCGGGACCCAGGGTCTGACGACCAGGCCCGGTTTCTCCAGGGGTCTGGCATGCACTGCACGTGCCGGCCCGGGGCCCAGAGTCCTGCGACCCGGGTCCCGGCTGTTCCAGGTTCCGGCATGCCCCGCCCGACCCCTGCCTGGGACCCAGGGTCTTTTTTTCTCTTTTTGCTATTGAGGATTGAACCCAGGGGCATTCTACCTCCAAGGTTCACTCCAGCCCTATTTTTTATTCTTTATTTTGAAACAGGCTCTCACTGATTAGAAAGGACCTCACTAATTAGCTGAGGCTGGCTGGCAATTTGATCCTCCTGTCCCAGCCTCCCAAATGCTGGGATTACAAGTATGCAATCCCACACCTGGCTGCATTTCTTGAAAACGCCCTATATCTATTGTTTGTGGTTGTTTTGGTTATGGATACGAGGGTAAGAAAAGACACAGTTCATATACTGTGAGAGTGAGGAAACTAGAAGACCTTTATTGAGGTGCTAGGGATTGAATCCAGGGCATTCTAGCTCCCAGCTATACCTCCAGCTATATATATTTTTAATTTGGAAACCAAGTCTTTCTAAATTGCTAAGGCTGGCCTTGAACCTGTAGTTCTCCTGTCTCAGCCTCCCAAGTACTGAAATGACAGAAAGATATTTATTTTGCAGGTAAAGATTATGAATTAAGGCTGAAAGTTTGTCATTTTCTTTCTGGTCCCCACCTTAAAAAAAAAAAAAAAAAAAAAAAAACCTAGTTGGCTTTGCCTTAAAATGTTGTGGAACCCCTTTGCACAAATAAAATGGGTTATTCAGCCAGGCATGGTGGCAAAGGCCTATAATCCTTCAGAAGTTCAAGGTCAGCCTCAACAACTTATTGAGGCCCTCCACAACTTAGGAAGATCCAGTTTCAAAATAAAATGGGGCTGGGTAGTAACTCAGAGGAAGAATGCCCCTGGGTCCAACCCCCTGTGTTCTATACATACACATGAATGCACATGTTTTTCTAAGTACCTGAAATCTAAAGATATTATGGAATAAGGTTTTAAACTTTCTATGAAGACAGTAATTAACAGTGATTTACAGAATAAGGACTCTAGCTTTTTAAGAACTCTTTAAAACAGATCTGATAGGATTACTTTCTATAGGTAAGCTGATTTTCTTTGATTGGATAATGATAGGACTAAAGGATTGTGTTTATTAGCTCCAATCTATTGTACGGATTGGATTGCTTTGCTCATATTAATAATTTGTATTTTTCTGGCCTAAGAACAAATCTTTCCAAAAATCTTCTGTAGCTTATAACTGGCTAAAAATGGGTTCCCCAGCCAGGTAAGGTGGTTTACACCTGTAATCTCAATATTTAAGAGGTTGAGACAGGAGGATTGCAGGTTTGGGGCCAGCCTCTGCAACTTAGTGAGATTCTCCACAACTTAGTGAGACCCTGTTTCCAAATAAAACTAAAATGAAGCTGGGGCTATGGCTCCGAGCTTCAATGCCTATGGGTTTACTCCCCAGTGCCCCTTGACATACACAAAAGAGGGGGTCCCCTCCAACCTGAGACCAATCATATAGAAGAACAGGACAAGGTAACCTTTCTGTGGGACAAGAAGCTTGTCAAATAATCTTCAGAGGAAACAATATCTTCAGGGAAGTTTCCCAGAGATGAGGGAAAGATTATATGGAGTCACTTGTCCAAACCCCCAAAATAAACCCTGGAAGGTTCTGGAAAGAGAGTTATTATGAAAACTAACACTGAAGTCTCTCCCTTAGGTGAAGTTGTTAAATGTTTGACGTTCTCCTTCAGGTACAAACCTGTGACTTCTAGTTCTTGATGGGAACCACCGATGTACTGCCAGCCCAAGGGCATGGAGTCCAAACTCCCTTTAGATGCAGAGTTGATGAAAAATGGCGGGAATTAGAACAAGCTCCCCTAAAATTGACCACCTCCTGATAACTTAGTTTTCTGCGTCTTCCATTGGTTAGAGGAGAAGCTGAAGGGTCCCTGACCTGAGGTGCCAAGAAAGCTAAGAACCATAAGCTTTCTGGCTACCTGAATCTACACATGTATATTTCCTAACCACCTTCTTCCTCTTTCTCTTCCTCTTTGTTTGTCCATTCCCCTCCTCCTCCTCCTCCTCCTCCTCCTCCTCCTCCTCCTCCTCCTCCTTCTTCTTCTTCTTCTTCTTCTTCTTCTTCTTCTTCTTCTTCTTCTTCTTCTTTCTCTCTCTCTACCTCTGAGCAATACACCCAGCCTTTATTTTTTTTAAAGAGACTTGCTAAGTTGCTGAGGCTGGTCTCAAATATGATCCTTCTGTCTCAGCCTCCTAAGTACTGGGATCACAGGCATGCACCACCAGACCCAACTAATAGTATAATGTGGAATGTCTAATCTTTGATGTCTGGTGTCTGCACTGTCCTTTTTGTCTTGAGAAGAATACAATGACCCCTGTGTAGGCATCACCCAGCATTAACAATGGCCAAATCACAGCGCATCTTGTTGCTTCCATAAGAATCCGACAAAACACCCTGGCACTGCCACCACTACTACTGGGTCATTTTAGAGGCTCCCGTACATCCTATCACCTCCACCATAAAAGCTTCAATATTTGTGGTAAAGTGCCTGTTTGGAATGTGCAAGGACCAACACTGCAAGCAAAACACTTTAGTGTGTATCTAAAAAAGATAAAGACTCTTTAAAAAAAGAAATTTTAATACCATTTGTACATCTCAAAACATCTTTAATACCATCAAATGTGCAGATGATGTCGAAGTTGTCAGAATTATCCAATATCTTTTTATTTACACTTGCTTTCTTTGAATCAGGATCTAACCAAGATACAACCATTGTATTTGGTTAATACGTCTCATTTAAATGCCGGGCATGGTGGCACATGCCTGGAATCCCAAGGCATGGGAGGCTGAGTCAGAAGAATCGCAGGTTCAAGACCAGCTTGAGCAATTTAATGAGAGTCTCAGCAACCTAAAGAAACCCTGTTTCAGAACAAAAATTAAAAGAATTGTGGAGAGAGTGTGGCTCAGGAGTAGAATGTCCCTGGGTTCAATCCCCAGTACCACACACAAAAAACTATCCCTCATCAACTGTTTACCTCAAAAGTCAGTCAGTACAGGAAAGTCAGGGTGAATTTGTGATTCTTTTCCTTTATTAATTTTCAGAATAATTGCTCCTAAAAGAATCCAACAAACAGTAGATTAGTCGTTGCTTCTAGGTCTTTCCAGGCAAGAGAGTTGGGAGATATGTATACACACACACACACACACACACGTACAAATGTGTGCTTTTATTTTGCTTTTGCAGTACTAGAGATTGAACCCAGGGTCTCATGCATGCTAGACAAAAACTCTTCCAGTGCTTATATTCCAGCCCTGTAGAGAATATATATATATATATTATTATTATTTTAAGAAAGGCAGACTGCCACATGCAGCGCCTCATTTGGATGTGTCTGGCGTCTTGGAAGCTTGACTACCCTATGTTCTCCTACAAATGGACCTTGAGAGCTTGTTTGGAGGTTCTAGCAGGGAAGTGCAGCTACTCATATACCCATGACTGAAGACCAGTCCTCCTCTATTCGGGGAAGGTCGTCCTCTTCAACCGAGCTCGCAACTTTGAGAGGGAGGCACATGGAGTGGTGAGGGAGGAAGGGGACACCCGCCTAGCCAGCCAGATCAGCTGAATCAACCCTGGCGATCAATGGGGTGACAGATGTCGCAGCCAGATCGCCCTCACATCCATGAGAATATATTTTAAGAGGAAAATAATTAGGAGATTATACTAATATTTCCAATTCAAATTCAGGACCACTAAGATTTTGTTTCATGGATTTCATATTTGTGTCTCTTTTATGCTAAAAGTCCTGGTTCCTAATGGCACTAACAAAATCACACATTTACTCTGTGTGTGTGTGTATGTGTGTGTGTGTGCATGCGGACATGAATATATGTAATCTGTGATAATAATAACACTGATAGGGCTATCACTCCCCAGCACCAGAAACAATAATAATAATATTAGGAACATTAATAACTGAAAATAATATGGTTCCAGGCAGTTCATTTTGTCCTGAGGATACATCCTACCAAAGAGGCACAGTCACATTCGTATGGCACTAACTTGAGGTCATTCCTCCAGGCCTATGCTAACAACTTGATATATGGTTATCTTAGTTCACTGCATTGCATTTTCATTTTTATTTTATTGTATACTATGGTTATATAAAACATTTATATGGTTCTAAAGCCCAAAAAACCCCAACCATAATCCTTCCACCAGCATGGCATCTGGCACAGCAAAGACATTCACAAATATTTGCTGACTTTCATTACATGCATATAATTGCTCTGTCTAAATTCATGCACTAGAGGGTGGGGCGGTCCCACCAAGAAAAGCAAAAGGCCTGTTAAAGGCCATGGCTTGAGCCTAGTATGGTAGTGCATGCCTGTAATCCCAGGACTTGGGAGACTGAGACAGAAGGATTGCAGGTCCGAGGTCAGCCTCAGTAACTTAGTGAGACCCTGAGCAATTTAGAAAGACCTTCTTTCAAGTAAATAAAATAGGGATGGGGTGGAGCTGCAAGGTAGTATGCCTCTGGGGTCAATCCCCAGTACCCTGGAAAAAAGAGCCCCCCTCCTCACCACAGGACCGAGGGGCCTATCTTATTGGAGAGGGGATGGCTTCTTGGATGCCATAGTTCGCTTAACTGCTATTTCTAGGTTAACTGTGCATTAGGGAAAGCGGATAACTCAGCCAAGGCATATGGAGCAATTGTGATATATTTTCTACACTCTATCCTCTGCTGCATTGACCATGGAGAGAGGTTACAGCATCCTTTATTCTGGGCTCTATCTAGAGTTATCACAGAAAGAGTCCTTGGCCAACCCATGATGGACACATAACACGAGTGGAAAGTCAACCTTTGTTGTACTAATCCATTGATAATTTGAGGCTATTTAGTTACAGCAACATAACCTAGTCCATCCTAATACAGTAGCCCAGTCCTTGAGAAATATCTATCCACCCATTAAATCTTGTGTCTTAAATCTTTATAGTATTTGGGCAGCGATAACACACAAGAGATGTAACAAGGCTTCTGCTTTTTTCAACTATGAAGCGTGAAGTAACTCATCCATAATCTGCTGCTGTCTACAACTGTGAGTCCCTACCAAAGAAAAAATGCAAAAGCTAGCAAAAACTCAAAGAACAAATAAGTACTAAGACTGAATTTAGATGGGGAATTGAATTTTGGATTCTCAATCAAACAGAACACTGTGTGTGTGTGTGTGTGTGTGTGTGTGTGTGTGTGTGTGTGTGTGTGTGTGTGTGTGTTACTGGGGGTTGAGCCCTGCCCGGGTCATTCTATCTCGTATATATAGTAGTACAGGGGATTGAACCCAGGGATATTCTACCTCCAAGTTATACTACCAAGCTATTTTTATTCTTTATTTTGAAACAGGGTCCAAGTTGCAGAGGGTCTCCCTAAATTGGTGGGGCTGGCTGGGTCCTCCCTAAATTGCTGTACCTGGGTTCGAACCTGCAATCCTCCTGTCTTAGCCTCCCAAGTACTGGGATTGCAAAGGTGCGCAACCACGCTCTATTCTACACGATTTATTTTTATTTTTTGATACTGGGGATTGAACCTAGAGGCACTGTATTCCTGAGTTACACCCCCAGTCCTATTTTTGTGTGTGTGAAGCAGTTTCACTAAATTGCACTGGCTTCAAACCTATCCTCTTTGTCTCAGCCTTCCAAGTACTGGGATTACAGGTACTGGGGTTCCTGGAAACCCTTCTACCTCCGGGCTACACTCGCGAACCTGTGCGATCCTCCTGTTTCCGCCTCCCAAGCGCGGGGATTACGAATGTGCGCCACCACGCCCGGCGTTAATGATCTTTTAAAGTTAGTGGTACTACCATTTACAGAAACCAGGTGACCGCCACCGCGGGCCAATTCCACAAAACGCCAGGACAACGCCCCGCCTCTCAGGGGAGGGGCTCATTTTCCCACGCAGGCGCCCTGGGGTCCAGTCCCCTCACCCGCCCACCGCGTGTTGCGGGGGAGGAGCCCGAAGCCCCGCCCCCTCCGGCGCGGGAACTTATGGGGCCGAAGGCCTTTCAGGTGGGCGGGACTCTTCCTCTGAGCCGTCTCTGGTTGGCCCGCAGGCCGGCGCGGCGCACGACGTTATTCTGACTCCACACGCACGTTGCGCTGCGTCTAGGGCGTGGTGTCCACTCCGGGCGCTTGAAGGAGACTTGGGGACGCCTGGGCCGTTCCTCTAAGTCCCGGGAGTCGCTGCCGCCGCTGCCTGCGCTCCATGAGGAAGATGCTCGCCGCTGTGTCCCGCGTATTATCTGGCGCTGCGCAGAAGCCGGTGAGGGTCTGAGCGCGCAGGCCAGGGTGGGGCAGGAGGTGGGCTGGCGGGACCCGGAGCCGCACGCGGGAAGCAGCCGGCGCGAGGGAGCCTCGGGCTTTTGTGCTGCTTCCACGCGGTGCAGTAGGCTCCCGGCCGGGAGGAGCGGCGCTGAGCGAGCGTCGGCTGGGGAGGAGGGGGCGGCCTGCTAGATCCGTGTAGATTTTAGCCATACCTCGTCCTCCATCCCCGCTGACCAGCTCTGCTCCGAGCCAGCTGGAATGCTGGGGGATTGCCAGCACTTGTTTAAAGGACTTGGAAAGACTTGGTTCGTCCGGTTTCCAGTGGGCGCAGCTCATTTCAGATCTTGCTAATTTCATTACTTCTGACTGAGAGGGTGGATAGTGGCGCATTAATAAAGAGCTTGGAATTCCGAGACTGCGTTGAGTTCATACCCCGCCCTCACCATTTTCTATCCCTGTGACCTTAGGGAAGGACCCAACGACCCCCTCTCCCGACAGAAACACCTGTTTGAATGGCCTGGTGTCCAGTTTCCTCGCATAAAATAGAGATGACAAGCGTGCTTATCCCGAGGGGTTACCCTAAGAACTAAACGAGCGACATCTATCTGAGTAGCGCCCGGATCATAATAGGTGCCATATGTGTTGAATAGTGTTACCGTTTTATGGAGTGCCCAGTTGGGTGTGCATTTGCTGGACAGCTGTGCTCCGCTCCAGGAGGGGTCATACAGGGTCAGGCTGGCCCCAAACAAAATTTGTCCCGCCCTTCCACCTCAACATCTGAGCATTTCTTGGCAGTCAATTCAAGAGTAGTTAAGCAGAAACCAGAAGAAACTGCCTTCACACTTAAAGGCACGGAGGCTTAGGGTAAAAGCCAAAGAAAGCAAGAGTGGTCTTAGAGGGTGGAGATTAGAGGTTAAGACGCTTGAGGGCCCAGCTTTTAAATGTGTCTAATGCCTAAGCTTCTAGCATTGTGACCTTTAAGCACAGTGAAATAAATATGTTTGTTGGCATAATTGCTTCAAGCTTTGATTTGTAATTCTGGTTCTCGTAAATCCCCTGGGACTCAGTGCAACCTTGTGCAGTATGGGCAGATGGTCAAAAAAATGACCATCCTAGAAATCCTGTTGACTAATGACAGCACAATTAATCAGATAACTATTAGCATTTGAATTGTCACTGGAAGCACACCTTCCTGATAAATATCTGTGCATATATTCATGAACTACCCAATGTGTATTCAGATCCTACTTATACTAGGCAATAAGCTAGACAAGATTTAGCTTATTTAATTCCCATAATGTCAGTTTTTAATTGAACATAAGTAATAGATGTTTTCAGCATTATACAGTCTTAGTTATAGACAGAAGTTATCTGAAGGTGTAGCTTGCTTATAGCTTTGATATTGAACACAGAACAGTGAAAAAACAAGATTTATTACTCGATAGTAGAAAGGAAAAAAATTCTAAGCTACTACTGAAATCAAACTAAAAAAGGTTTCAGAGCCAGGTGTTGCCTTACACATCTGCAATCTCAAGTACTTGGGAGGATTGCTGGTGGGAGGCCAGCATCAGCAACTTAATGAGACCTTGTTTCAAAACAAAAAGGGCTGTGGATATAACTGAAAGGTAAAATGCCTCTGGATTCAATACCCAGTATGGGGAGGGGGGAGCTAAAGGTCTCAAGAAATTGAATTGGAATTCGAAGTTAATTTAAAAATTTTAAATTTCATACCTTTCTAAAAACCAGAGATTCTTTTAAGAAATGTCATCTCCTTTGGGTATCTGTTGCATAATACTAGTAGTTAGGATCTCGGGGAAACATCCTTAAGTCTGTTATTAGGCATTCTATATAGGTTTGTTATTTCTTCTGAAAGTAAGATTTATTATGTTCTATATTTGCAGGTTTCTTTTTCCTCACATTACAGAAAGGAGAAAATTGAATTCCAGAGATGAAGTCACCTTAAAAAGTGCTTAGTTATCTTCCCATTTGGTGGTATTAACTCTTCCAGTAATTAGTAGTTTTTTGCTGACTGTACTTGTCCTGCACTAATTAATTAGAAACCATTTCAGGCACTTCTAAAAATAGCAAGAACTACAAGTTTGACCTTTATTTTTTAAAGGATAGAATAATAAATTATAATGGTCCACTCTTATTTTGTAATATTTCATGTATGGATGTCTTTTCACTTTAAAATAGATCAAGGGTTACTTTTTATATTATACATCTAAGAAGACATTTTTGCATATAAGCCTTTTCAAAAAATCCTGACAAATGATAAGCAGTGGCTTGCCCAGATCAGTCAAAGTTGTGTAACTAGAATCACACAATCTGCGTGATCTTCCTGGAGTGGAGGAGAAAGGTTAGGCAGTTGTTTGAGGGCTATGACTGTCCTGCCTAAAATTAATCCCTTTATCTGCCCTCTCAGGATTCTGTTTTTTTCCCCTTCTCATTTTTTCTTCTCTCAGTTTTTCTCCCCCTCTTTAAACCAGGGAGGTATGGATGTTCGGCCAGGGATTGTAGGTTGTCATTGTATTATCACAGAGGGTTTGGTGAAACTTTGAAGTTGTTTACAAGATTGTGATTTTATTTTTGAATGAGGTTGACAGGTTTTGAAGTTCTTATTTCCTGGAAGAAGACTAAGTTGCATTTTAAAATATTATTTTTTGTCTTATTGTATTTTTTACAATATTTTTGTGAGATCTTTACTACCAGTATTCTTTGACTTTTTGAGAAACAGGTAAAAATTTAAATTTACATAGATAAAATCTAGAATTTATGAAATAATTGTTCTCTTTCACTTGAATGATTCCTACATATTTAAACTTGAAGTTTTTGTTGAGTAGGTTGTTCATTGTCTCTGTCAAAGAAAAACTTCATTTAGGAGCTGACAGTATAGCTCAGTGATAGAGCTTGTGCTTAACATGCTTGAGGCCCTGAGTTCAATCTCCAGCACCAAAAAAATCCCATGTTAAAAAAGAAGCTTTTATATAGCTCTCCAGAGAAAATGAATGGTACTTATCTTTTCAATAATGTTAGTTAAAATTATGCTAAACACTTATGATATGACTTGTAGCTTTTTAAATTTTCTTTTACCCCATCATATTAATGGGTCTACTTATTTTTTTTAGATTAATAGTATTAAAACAAGGGGAGAAAGTATCAGAGTAGCTTTCTGGCAGTCATTTATTTTGCCCTTCTCACTCTTTGTTATATAGTTCAATCTATCATTTTTATTTTCTCCTTGTGGTTGAGAAAAAATTTGCCTTTTCTCTGTTACCATTGCCTAGCTGGTTTGGTCTCTACTTCAAGATTGTTCCAAGCCAGGCGTGGTGGTGCACACGTGCAATCCCCGTGCTTGGGAGGCTGAGACAGCAGGATCACACAGGTTCCAAGCCAGCCTCAGCTACTTAGTGAGGCTCTCAGCAACTTAGTGAGACCCTGTTTCCAAATAAAATAGAAAATAGGTCTGAGAGTATAGCCCGGAGGTAGAAAGCCCCTGGGTTCCACCCTCAGTACCACCAAAAATAAATAAATAAATAAATAATAAAATAAAGATCTGGGTTTTAGACCAGAGGTAGAATGCCACTGGATTCAATCCCTAGTATCTAAGAAAAATTGTTCCAAGAACTCTAGTTTCTCTAGTTTTAGCTTGCAATTTATTTCATAATACAGTACATATTCCTGGCTCTACAAAGTAATATAACTGCCAAAAAATGACATGTATTTCATGATTGTCAAATAAACCTTTTGTTTGCTTCCTCACTCCTCTCAAATTTACTTCTTCCCAAATTTTCTTCAGTTTGAGAGGTATTAGTGGATTCTCTCTGCCTCCGACTTAACTGAAGCATTTATTGCTAGCATTTAAACTTTTTTCCAGTGGCAGTGCCATTATCTTTTTTATTATTGTTTATCAGATAATGGTACGATAGTGCCCCCACTGTCTGTAGTTTTGCTCGCAGTTGTTTCAACTGCTTATGGTTAACCACAGCCTGAAACTATTAAATGGAAAGTTCCAGAAATAAATGGTTCCTACATTTTCAGTTGTCTACCCTAATGAGTACTGTGATGAAACCTTGCACTGTCTAGCTCAGGCCACAAATCCTTTTGTTCAGGTAAACACTCTGTATATGCTACCTTCCAGTCAGCAGCCCTCTTGTTCATCAGATCATCTATGTCAGTATTGACATGCTTCTGGATAGGGTGTGCTACTAACCTAGGGTGTGGGGTTTTAGGCATCTCCTTGGGGTCTTGGAACCTTGCAGATAAGGAGGAATTGCGGTGTATTGACAGGTGAAGGGATAAGTAGATATTAGCTTTCTGCCTATTGGCTCATTCACATGGAGATACACTAAACACATCATTATTAACTCTTCTCATCAAGATCAAGTCCAGTGCTAGAAGTTGGATGGTAACAAAAAATGCTGTATTACAATCAGTCATGCCTCTTATGGAATCTTAAAAATATGCTTTAAATCTCCATGAAAAGGATGTGTGCTGGTTTATATATCTTTGTGAAACTGTGGCAGAAAGTTGCTGTTTAAAGTGATACAGTAAAGCCAGGCAAAAGGGCTCACATCTGTAATCACAGTCCTCCAGAAACTAGACAGATTTGCAGGGTTGAGGCTAACCTCAGCAATTTAGGGAAACATTGTTTCCAAATAAAAATGACTGAGGGTGGAGCTCAGAGGTAACATGTCCCTGAATTCAATCTCCAGTACCCAAAATGGTACAATATGTTTTGGGAGTATAATCTGAACCGTAGTCATCACATAACAGAGTTTTGCTGTGATCTGGCTTGTGAACTTGCAAAAATTGAAAGGAATCCTTAACTCCAAGTAGTGACAGGCACCTTAACATCAAGAAGGAAACAGAGTATTTCTTCCTCCTGCAGCTTCATAAGGAGCCTGTCCAAGATTTAGACTGTTCAGATTATTAAGTGACCTGCTTAAGCTCATTGTTTTTAAGTCAGAATGCTAAATATCTTTACTTCCATCTTATGTATTTCTCACTCATATATTAATCTCCTACTTTGAGTAGTTTCAAGTATTTTTCCATGGGTCTAGTTCATAGAAAAGTGAAGTTTGCCTATAATAGGAATTAACTATAATAGAATAGTTTATTGAAGTATAACTTTGAAAGTGAACCTCTACATTGCTCAAATGACAGTATCAGGTTATGGCCAAGACTAGCAAAATAGGGAAACTCAGCCAGGTGTGGTGGTGCACACTTCTAATCCCAGTACTTGGGTAACTGAGACAGGAGGGTTGCAGGTTCATGGGCAGCCTCAGCTACTTAGTGAGGCCTTCTGCAACTTCATCAGACCCTGTTTCAAAATAAGAATAAAGAATAGGGACGGGGTGTCGTTCAGAGGTAGAATGCCCCTGGGTTCAATCCCTGGTACTGCAATAAAATAAATAAGGAAAACCCACAGACTATGTAGTTTTCAGTTTGGCTGTTGATTTCATTATGCTCCCACTGTAATTTCTTTGAAAACAAAGTGACCAAGGGTAGGTTTGGCTCATGCCACATTTCTGTCTTCAGAGAGGGGTGATTGTGTTTCATTGGTCAAAGCATGGATTCATATTGGAAGACAAGTAGAATATCAGCATGGCGAAAAGAGTGGAGAGAGCCTAAGAACGTGTCAGGGCTTATTAACGTCCTATGGTTGTATCCTGGTAACTGATTGATGATAGTAAGGACTTGCTAAGGTAACTGACAGTAAAAAAACGTTACTCATTTATTTGCTTTTGTCTTTCTAGGCAAGCAGAGTGCTAGTGGCATCCCGTAGCTTTGCAAATGATGCTACATTTGAAATTAAGGTAAGAGATGTTTTACTTTGCATTAATAGTTTTTTCCATAGGTGTATTCCATTATGCAGTTTTACCTTTAGAATAGAATATTTTGTTATTTATACTTTTGTCATATTCTTCCAAATGTTCCAGAATCAAAGGCTCAGAGAAGTTTAGCAAAAAATAAGAATTCTTAGTGGCTTGCTGATGTTTCAGAGAAGAGAGGCTTTTAAAAATAACGGGAAGCCAGAAGTGGTGGCACACACCTGTAATCTCAGTACTTGGGAGAAAGAGACAGGTGGATCACAGGTTTGAGGCCAGCCTCAGCAACTGCACAAGACCCTGTTTCAAATAAAATAGGGCTGGGATGTAACTTAAAGGTAGAATGCCCCTGGGTACCATCCCTAATACCACAAAAATAAAAGTTGAGGATGTGATTTGGTGAAATGTTTGAATAAGAAGTTTCTAAGTTATTTATTTGAAAAGTGACCTTTCAGACTAACTCCACTGATGGCTGGAAGTTTTCAGTAAACATTATCTAAGCCGGGCGTGGTAGCACACACTTGGAATCCCCGCACTTGGGAAGTGGAGACAGGAGGATTGCACAGGTTCGAAGCCAGCCGCGCTGGCTTAAGAGGCCCTGTTTCCAAATAAAAAATATATATAAATAGGTCTGGGAGTGTAGCCCGGAGGTAGAACAGCTTACAGGAACCCCAGTACCACCAAAAAAATTATCTTAGATTTTCCTTCCCCCAAACCCCAAGCCATTTCCCAGTGAAGGTTATAGAGTTAGGGGTCAGAACAGTACGAAGCATTGCCGATGCACTCCTTTGCCTTTTTGGGAATTCAGTGTCATTTGTGACAGAGCTGGATCTTAGAATGCGCCAGCGGCATTTGTGATGTAGTAAGTGGAAGATGACTGCCGCACTTCATTTCAGAAATGTGACCTTCACCGGCTAGAGGAGGGCCCTCCTGTCACGACAGTGCTCACCAGGGAGGACGGGCTCAAGTACTACAGGATGATGCAGACCGTGCGCAGAATGGAGCTGAAGGCTGACCAGCTGTATAAACAGAAAATTATTCGTGGCTTTTGTCACCTGTGTGATGGTCAGGTGAGTGATAGGTTTCCAACAAAAGATGTTGTTTAGGTATTTAAGTATACTTTATATTAACTAGTGTTACCCTGCCTTTTGTGCCGGAAGGTTTTGAGGCTGGTATTTTAGAATCAAAACTAGAATTCCAAAACTATGAATGAGGCTAAAGCGTTCATTCACAAATAACATTGACAATTTCCTATACCTGTTCTTATAATGTTACTATTTTAAAATTCTCTGGCTTTGCAGTCATCAGGACTGTATAGGCTCTTAGGGGAAAGAGGTATTCGTTGTTTGGCGAGTTTAGGCCAGAGGCTACAAATTCAGATGCCTAGGGGCCAGTTAGGTAGAATGAATGAGTGAAGAAGGCCAGGTGTACAAAACATGGAGAATGGTGACAGGGGCCCGCGGTGACCGGGAGCAGTATGCCCCAGCCAGAGAGATGCCAGACTTGGTTCCAGCCAGTCGGTAACCAGATGAAAATAAGGGGCTAAGGCTTCCTATTGCTTGTTTCTTGGTGACAAGTTTTCATTTTCACGTGACTGTCCCTCAGTATTTTAATGCTGACATCTGATCATAGGCCACCGTACAGGCTAAAGGAAACAGCACATCTCTGGGTTGTTAATTTATGGCTTCTGGTTTGGGCCTTATCCTTTGCTCTTTTTTTATTTTAAAAAGCGACCTTATGTGATAATAATGAATTCTAGCTCATTTGTTTCACAACATAAAATAATATAAAATGCATTTGGTGTTGGTTTCTTCTTCAATGCAGGAAGCCTGCTGCGTGGGCCTAGAGGCTGGCATAAATCCCACAGACCACCTCATCACAGCATACCGGGCTCACGGCTTCACCTTCACTCGGGGCCTTTCTGTCCGAGAAATTCTTGCAGAGCTGACAGGTTTGCTTTGGATTTATAGAAGGGGAAAATGAGTGAATTACGTTTGTAGATATTTCACCCTTAAGGTGCTAACCATTGGGAATCAGTGTTAAAGCCTTGAGTTTAAACAACAACAGAACCCCTCTGGTTTGGTGTGGTGCTATGTCTGTTGTGCTTTTGAGTAAACCGATCACTTGTGAGGTCATTACCCCTCAGGTAAAAGTTGTTTTAAAAACTGAGTGCTGTATGCTGGGCGTGGTGGCCCATGCTTGGGAGGCGGAGACAGGAGGATCACACAGTTCAAAGCCAGCCGTGCTGGCTTAAGAGACCGTGTTCCCAAAAATAAAAAAGTACAAAATACGTCTGGGAGTGTAGCCCAGAGGTAGAAGGGCTTCCAGGAACCCTAGTAGCACCAAAAAAAATGAGTGCTGTACAAATCAAAATAGGGTTAGTCATCACTCATGCACACGCGGCTAGCATTCATAGAAAGTAAGCTGAGCGGAAGCACTCCTGTTATGCAGTGTAGAATCTAGTCCTTTCTTTGTCCTCCTTGACTTTTGAACTATGTAGTGTACCATTTTAGGAAAAGTCAAAAAGTCTGTAATGTCCAGAAAAGAAATCCAGGATGCTGTGCTAACATCTGAAGCCAACTAAGGAATTGATTAGACAGCAGGCGGGGTGGGAGAGGTGGAGGACTTGGGTGACCTTTCTTATCAAAGGGTAGGAAGATAAGGAGGGACATATGTTTGAGTGGAGGGACAGATGCTCAGGTGGCTGAGTTGGCCTCCTAGCAAAGACTTGGGGTGTGGTTTTGTTCGGTTTGTTTTTGTGGTTTTTCATGTGTGTGTGTTCTCCATTTCTAGGACGAAGAGGAGGATGTGCTAAAGGGAAAGGTGGATCCATGCACATGTACGCCAAGAACTTCTATGGGGGCAATGGCATCGTCGGAGCTCAGGTAGTCAAGGATGAGGAGCATATGCTTTTATAGATTGGGTTCTAGTGAACTGTGCCTATGCCTTCGGAAACTTTCACACACTAGAGAACTTCTCACTGAAGAATTTTAATACTCTGGGGGTTTGGTTTGCTTTTAAGACCTCTTGTTTCTCATGCTACCATTTGAACAATTAATTTGGATAGCGATTTAAAATTTATTCCTTGAGTCAGGCATGGTGGTGCACACCTGTAATTCTAGCATTTGGGAGGCCGAGGCAAGAGGATCATAGTTCGCGGACAGCCTCGGCTACTTAGGCCCTTTGCAATTCAGTGAGACCCTGTTTCAAAATAAGGAATAAAAATAGGGCTAGGGATGTAGCTCGGAGGTGGAATGCCGCTGGGTTCCATCCCCAGTATCACACAAAAAAAATATTCCTTTAGTTTGTTAGGTTTTCTAAGTAAGCAAGAGCCTGTAGCAGTGAAGCTATCCCTTCACTTAGTTATATCTCGGTATATTTGCTTCATCTGATGAAATTTACCCTGCCTCTGCCTGCTCCTGGGCAATGCTAACAGTGGGGCAAAACTAGAAAGAAGAGGTGGGAGGTCAGAGTTAACTTTTGTCTGTAGGGAGTTCTTATTCTCATCAATCAGTGAATGATGTAGAATTAATACCATATAATTGTGCCTAATACAGCAAGATAATCTCTCTCACCCTGTACCTATATGTATTTTATGTATACTATATTTTTTATTGTATAATTTAAGTATATCTATATTTTTTTCTTTTGATGGTACTTGGGGCATTCTACCTCTGAGCTAGACCCCCAGCCCTATCATTTATTTTGAAGCAGTGTCACTAAGTTGCTGAGTCTAGCCTTGAACCTGTGCTGCTCCAGTCTCAGCCTCCCAACTACTGGGATTACAGGCATGCCGCACCACGCCCGACAAGATTCTATTTTATAAATACTTTAAACTTAGGTTTCATGTTTTGACTCTTTAGAATTAGTAGTTGTATCTTTGCATGCAGATATAATATTGCCTGTTGGTTGAAACAATATTTATTCATGTTATTTTACTGGTTTGTTTAAAATATCAGGGTAGGTGACAGAGATAGATCGGGTAAGGAGAGTTTATAGCAACAGTGCACTTGCTGTCTCAGATTTTGGCCAGGAGTTAAAGTTCAGAGCATACTCCTCTCATGGATTTCTATGGTTCCTTTTTTTGATCATCCTTAATGTCAGGTACCCCTGGGAGCTGGGATTGCTCTGGCCTGCAAATACAATGGAAAAGACGAGGTTTGTTTGACTTTATATGGTGATGGCGCTGCTAATCAGGTAAGTACGTGTCCATTAAATTCTAACGCATTGCAAACCAAAGCCGTTAGAAACAGACTCATTCCTTAGATGCCATGGTAATGTCACATTTCTCTAACAGTATCTGAGCCCTGACTCTTGCATCTCCTTGCTTGTCTTGTCTCAGTGCTGAGGAAGCCTTAGCCTGTGGAAGGCAATCTCTGAGGCCCTGTTCTGGATGTTCTCAGATGCTGGTTCACTCTGGATATCCATTGAATCCCATAGATTAATAACGAAGCATATAACTAGGGAGCCACACATTTTTACATGTTGATCTTCTCTCTAGTATAGTCTGTACTACTAGTGGGATCCTAAAGAAACAAGTGGTGGTAGTTGTCACTTCCCATAGTTGCAGTAGCATGATGCCTGCTGCTTCTCCCCACCACCCTGACGTTCCTTTCCCTCACCACCAGAAACTTGGCTTTGGAAAATGAAGACGAGGCTTTTCAGCCTTGTGAGAAATAATCTTCCAGACAAAGCAGGCGCTGCTATGAGTGATGATGCAGAGTTGAGAAAAAAGCAGAACAAAGCCACTTGAACTTTTTGTAAATTCTTCCAGGGTCAGATATTTGAAGCTTACAATATGGCCGCATTGTGGAAATTACCTTGTATTTTCATCTGTGAGAATAACCGGTATGGAATGGGAACATCTGTTGAGAGAGCGGCGGCCAGCACTGATTATTACAAGAGAGGCGATTTTATTCCTGGGCTGAGGGTAAGGACACCAACTGTAGAGTGAGGGCCACCCCTCTCAGCTAGACGCACACTCTCAACAGTCTTAGAAAAACGAACCTCATTTGCTTATGCATGAACGGTCATGTGAAACTAAAATTGAGGGTCTGGGGGTGTAATGCTTGCCTAGAATGCATTAGGCCCTAGGTTCTGTCCCCAGCACTGAAAGAAAAATTAAGGGAAAAAGTGAGTTTGGACAGTTGGATTTATGTTCTGCCCCTTCCACCTTTATTTACAGGTAGATGGAATGGATATTCTTTGTGTCCGAGAGGCGACAAAATTTGCAGCTGCCTATTGTAGATCTGGGAAGGTAAGACTCTAAATTAGACTTTGTCTTGGGTCTCTGGGATGACATTTATCTCCCTTAAAGTTAGAAGATGGCGCCGGGCGTGGTGGTGCACGCTTGTAATCCCCGCGCTTGGGAGGCAGAGACAGGAGGATCGCGCGCTGGCTTAGGAGACCCTGTTTCCAAATAAAAGTGTAAAAATAGGTCTGGGAGTGTAGCCTGGAGATAGAAGGGTTTCCAGGAACCCCAGTACCACCAAAAAAAAAAGTTAAAAGATGGCTTCCATGTGCCTATGGTTCCTGATTTTAGAGGGTTTGTAAGGTAAAAGCAAGAGTCCAGTCAGGTGAATAGGATCCCATTGTGAGCAGCGTAGTCTTGATAGTTCACCACCTGGGCGACATTTCACATCTCTTCCATTTAGGGTTTGAGGTAATCTTTTATAGTGCTCCCTTAGCATTTTGCCTCTTCATCATGACTATTTTGCTTTTCGGATTGGTAATTATGTGTCCCCCCCTTAATCAGAAGCCCCTTGAGTGACCAGATCAGAGATCCCTACAGTGCCCAATAACAAACCTGAATGCCTCCTGTGTAAGGGGCATTCAATATGTTTGTTTTACATGAATTAAACACTATGTTTAGTGTGTATAATCTTAAATCTTGGTTCTGTCCTAAAATACTTTTCAGTGTAGGGCAAGGAGATGGGACATTGAGATTGGCCTAAAAAGGTTGTTCTCACTAATTCAGTAGTACTCCGTAGCCCAGAAAGCACAGCTCTGTGGTTTGCCGTTGAGTGATACACTGAATAGTGACAAAAATGTCAGAAAGGGAGGAGGCAGAGCCAGGAGTAAGAGGTGACAGGGATGAACTGGAGGAGGACTCAGACTAAATGTGGTAGAATTGCATTGTCCCCATCTCCTAGTTCCTGAGAAGAACATGTGGGGTCCAACTTTGGGTGGAAACACCGTTGGATTATAGACTTTTGACTTTTGTAGTCTGACCAAAGCCTGATCTTGGAACTAGGGGAAGGTCCCGAAACCCCCTTCTCACCCCTGGCCCAACCATTGTGATTCCAAATGGCAATGAGATGAGATTACCAAATGAGTAAGTGACGAGGGATTAGCCAGGCAGGCATGGTGGTGCACACTTGTAATCCCAGCATTTGAGAGGCTGAAACAGGAGGATCACAGTTTGTGGAGCGAGGCCCTCTGCAATTCAGTGAGGCCCTCTTTCAAAATAAAGAGTTAAAAATGAGGTTGGGGTTCTAGCTCAGGGGTAGAATGCCCCTGGGTTCCATCCCCATTACGACAAAAAAAAAAAAAATGACAAGGGGTTGACCTAGATTAGGCAATGCACTGGCGCTTTTTAATATTTAACTTTTACAATTCTGAGGTTATTACTGTTCTGCCCATTTTGCAGATGAGGAAATGGAGGCACAGAGCAGTTAAGGATACACAGCTATCATATCTCATAGAGCCAGATTTGGACCCCACATGCACTTGGACTTAGCCAACTCCCCTCCCCCTTAAGTACTATATCAGCGTACCCAGGGATCATCTATCCATCCCTTCCCCCAGTGTTCAGAACCTTCTAGAAGCAGACTATGGCATAAGCGAGCCGCTGAGCTGGCCCTACCCCTAGCAATCATAGGTATCAGATCATTGTTGCCTGCCATCTTTGTTACACACCAGCAATGTCTAGGTGGAGCAGGATTGGCTGCCAGCCCTTAGAAACACTGCATGAAACAGGCAGATTTTCTTAGGTAGTGTAAATAGGGGTGGGAATCTTCATTAACTATAAAGTGGGCTCCATAATATGCTTAATTCTTTTTGCTTGAAACTTAATTTTTGTCAGATGTTTTATATATATATAATTTTTTTATATCAGGGACATTCTACCTCCAAGTTACACTTTCAGCCCGTTTTATTTTGATGCATGATCTAATGCATGGTCTAAGTTGCTGAGGCTGGCCCCAACCTGCAATCTTCCTGTCTCGCCTCCCAAGCACTAGGATTCCAGGCATTCGTCATTCACACCTAGCTTGACAGATTGTTTTTAAGTTCTGCTCAACCACTGAAGTACATGCCAAGCCCTTTTTTAAATTTTATTTTGAGAGGTTATTTGTCAAGGCTTATGATCCTACATCAGCCTCCTAGGTTGCTGGAATTACAGATGTGTATCTTTGTACTAGCTTTAAGTTCCTGTTAGAAATGAGAAGTGTGAAACACACCATAAATAGGTGTTAAGAACCAACCAGTAGGAAATTGTTGACAGCTCAGTGATTTATAGAAAATCTAATGAGACTGAACCAGATGCAGCAGGGGTCTTCATTTTGAGGCCATGAATTGTTGGCATGCTGTTCCTGTTCTTATAATTTATGGGTTCCATTTTAGGGGCCCATCCTGATGGAGCTGCAGACTTACCGTTACCATGGACACAGTATGAGTGACCCTGGAGTCAGGTATAGTCATGTGGAATCTGAGTGTGGTATTTAGAGTGGATGGACTTGGGTTGGTCCTCAACATTGAAAAGGCAAAGCATTTCACTGTTGGATTATGAAGCTAGATGCCAGCGTACCTCATTCAAAATAGTTTTATTGACATTGGCGTCTCAGTCTGAAAGGAGTGCTCTTTATCAATTGGTTCCAATGTAGAAAGCATTCTGAAAGTTTCTATGATATATATTTCTGCATGAGCAGCAATTTTAAAAAGTCACCATTCTACAACTGAATTGCAGAGGGGAAAAATGTAACATAGAACAGGTCTGATGAGAGCATAGTGTATTGGGGGCATTTAGCATATGTAAGCATTACCCCATATTCACACACAGCATACTCTACCCAAAGAGGATCAGGATTTGGAAATGTTCTGGCCAGTGGGAAGTAAGGCTAACTGGAACACCGGATAATCAGTAGGTTGAAATAATCACAAGAGCTAGAGGGTATGGGTTTTCTCTTTCACTTACTATTACAAGAAGTCAATTGAGTCAAAATGAAGTCAATTTAGTCAAAATAAAACTTTTGTAGAATGGACTTGAAAGGGGAAATCATAGCAGATTGTGTGAGAAAAATAGACTTTGGGTGATTCTGTTTTTAAAAATGGTAGATGCCTCATTTTTGTAGTGTTATTTCAAATATGTTATAGAAAAACAATAACAGTATAGACTGTAGAACTGCTTTGGGGCCATAAAGGAGAAAGTCAAGGCACATGTGTTTTCTGCTTAGCATTCTGCTGCCCTAATTCATGTAGAATTTAGGAGACCAAAGGACAGGTGAAACTTCCAATAAAAAAGCCCTGTGAGTTACAGTGTAGTTTTCTTATAGACTATTAGGCTGCCTTCTTATGTTTCCAAAAGTATAACTGCATTATGCCCACAGTAACAGAGGTAGGTATTGACGTGCTCCTTCCTGCACCTTATCTATCACTATGTTCCCCTCTACGTAGTTACCGCACACGAGAAGAAATTCAGGAAGTAAGAAGTAAGAGCGACCCAATTATGCTTCTTAAGGATAGAATGGTGAACAGCAATCTTGCCAGTGTTGAAGAATTAAAGGTACAGTTGCTTTTGGTGATTTAAATCTGACTTTGAAAGTTGACTTTCCTTTCTCCACAATCATCACCCTCATCAAAGATAGTTGCCCCTTTGTGTGGCTCCCAAGTCTTGAGTGAGTTTGTCTTAGTCCGGTAAAGTGATAGGGCTATTCTTTTAGGTTCTTCTGAGAACCACAATGTTATTATACCTTAAAATTTGATGGCAATGAACTAATATGAAAGTATGCATTTTAGCAAGAAATGAATCATTTTGTCAAACAGTCCTTAAAATGTCTGCCCATGAGCCGAGTTGTTTTTTCTGAAAAATATACTTTGGATTCTTAAATTCCTATACAGCCCCCCCTAGGCTTTGTCATTTTTTAAAAAAATAAAATGTCCAAAATTAGCAGCTGTTGGTTAATCCTAGGACTAGTATAAGAATTAGGCTTGCAGCAGGTTCTGGTTAGAATTCTAGGTGGCACTCTTGCTGGGCCTGGTGCACATGCTTATAATCGCAGTATGTAGGAGGGTGAGACAGGAGGAACACAGACTTGAGGCCAGCTTCAGCAAGACCCTGTTTCAAAATCAAAAGAGCTGGTGATACAGTTCAGAAGTAGAATGCCCCTGGGTTCAGTCCCCCTCAGTCCCCAGTACTAAAAATAATATCTTACGCTATAATCTGATGTTTAGGAAATTGATGTTGAAGTAAGGAAAGAAATTGAGGACGCTGCCCAGTTCGCCACAGCGGATCCTGAACCTCCTTTGGAAGAACTCGGCTATCACATCTACAGCAGTGATCCACCATTTGAAGTGCGTGGTGCCAACCAGTGGATCAAGTTTAAATCCGTCAGTTAATTGGAGACCACGTGGAATGGATGGGCTGTTCATCAGCAACTGTAAGGATCCATGTTCTCCACTTACTAACCAGAGAAAAACAGTCTTGGGATCTTCATTAAGTCGAAATTGCACGTAAATTAAACTAAAGGGAGAGTGAGTGCATGCAGTTTGTACATTGTATATTACTGAGTACTTAAGTACTTTGTGTGAATATTATAGATTAAATTTGATTTACATAAATCTAAAATAGGTAATACAGAATTTAGCAGTCCCCCAGAATATTTCCTAAAGTAGTTTTGTGTATTTAGTTACTAAAAGGAAGTACAGTTCCTTGCCTGTTTAAACTCTAAGCACGCGGGTGGTAGAAGAGCAGCCATCCTGTAGTACGCAGCTGGAGCCAGCTCATGCTGACTGGTGTTTCTCCACATCATGCTGCAAGGGGAGCATGGACTATCCGTTTTTAAATAAGACTACTTCATAATCATTTCAAAGGCTTTGTAAGTTTTCTCCATGAAGTAGTTTTATTAGTTATATACCCATCAATTTTCTCTTTCAAACTGAAGTGCTATACTCTTTTCAAATACACTGAAGTGCTATACTCTTTTCAAATACTCCTTGTATTTTATTAACATACGGTTTATTTCCAAGAATTTTCCAGTATTCTAGGATATCAAGGTACAGGCTCACTGTTCACAGTACATAGTTCTATACATCTTTTATTCTAGAAAACATGAAAAGGTTTTACAGCATACTATGTCTGGTACCAACTCCCTGATGGGCAGGAGGAAAGAGGCCAACCCAAACTTGTAGGATCCAGTGTGGGGCCTGTTTCTCACTGGGGCACTGATTGCCTTCTCCAGTGAATCAAGACAGCAAATTCTCTGCAAACTCTGCCACACCAGGGCAAGAGCTCAGCGGTAGACTCCCCTGGATTTAATCCCCAATACCATGCACATAGTCTTTTCAATAACAGTCTTCAAAACTTCAAGCTCTTAACAGAACAAGGGTATTTTTCTTGTGTAAATTCAGCAGAATTGGTTTGTACATGAACAGAAGCTTTAACAGCAAACGTGGAGGACATTGTTCACTGTCCTCGGGTTTAGTTGACTGATTAAGCCTAATCTGTAGGTAACTCCTGATCCTCTTGTCTGTACTGGGAGATTGCATGCCAGAGCCGACAGAGGTCACCACCACTGTGGAACAAAAGAGCCAGCATAAGAAAAGCAAACTTTAAACCAGTGACCCCCCCAAAACTTGTCTAGAAGTGAAGTCCTTGTGGCAAAAGATAAACAATTATAGGTTAAGATTGGCTGTCTACTCTTTTTTATTTTTGGTGGTACTGGGGTTCCTGGAAGCCCTTCTACCTCCGGGCTACACTCCCAGACCTATTTTATATTTTTGAAACAGGGTCTCTTACGTCAGCGCGGCTAGCTTCGAACCTGCATGATCCTCCTGTCTCCGCCTCCCAAGCGCAGGGATTCCAAGCGTGCGCCACCACGCCCAGCCTTGGCTGTCTACTCTTAAAAGTATAGTCCCCCTAACATAGATACTGAATGCAAACAAAAATGTTTTCTTCGTTTTACAAGTGTATGTAGGAGTGCTGATGGTACCTCCTGCCTCACCTTGGCATTTTCTTAGCTTGACCATGACAAAAAGTCAGATTCTGGAGGGTTGTAAGTTTTCTATGATACAAGGGAATTGATTTCAGGAAGAAGGGGACAGTTCCCAGCACTCTGTTTTCAATTTTATTTTAGAGTGTATTCACACATAAAAAGTTCTATTATACAAACTGTTTTGAAAGCTCTTACCATAGTCCAAGGCATCTTAAGTCTTCCTTAGTAATATCATGAAGAATATCAGAAAGTGTATAATTTTCAACAATCTGAAAACAAAGATCAAATATGTAAGAGATAAGCTTTTTAATAATATCATAGGAATAAGTTTGGCTATAAATTTACCTTTTCAATTGTATTCGCGTCTGTTCCTTGCAGTTGCAACCAGTCTCTAAGCTCTTTATCTGTTCCCTGCCCACGAAGGGTTTCTGAGTTCTCTGTAATGATTAGAAATTTGTTTTGTTATATATTAATGATAACCATGAATGTCTTCAAAAGTACTGTAAATGTGATGTTGTGAAAGGCAATAAATTAAACTTGTTTTATTCAGCTACCCTAATACATGTTATGTAATTCATAATTCTTAGATTCGCATTCCCAAGGGTAGAATTATCTTTACCGATCACCTATTTTAAATCTGGAATTTGACATAATCAGTCTCACTTTGATGCATATTCCCCTCTCTTTAAAATGCCTGTTTTCTAACTACACTGGAAATCAAATGAAGAAACTAGTTGTAGTATTAAGATTTTGCTTATACATTCCAAGACGTAGCCATAGCCCTTTTCTAAGTTCACAAAATGGGAAAGGCAGAACTATAATAGGCAGTAACCCACCCATTTAGGTATACTTTTGACAAACACATAGTCACCTAACTACCATCAAGATAGGTATGACCCCAAAAGGTTGCCATGTGACCTTTTATAATCTGTCTCCTCACCTATACAGGGTTTTTTCTGTCCCCTGTAGTTTTACCTTTGTGTGTGTGAGGGGCACTGGGGATTGAACCCATGGGCATTTCACCTCTGAGCTACACCCCCAGTCCTATTTTATTCTTTATTTTGAAGCAGGGCCTCACAAGTTGCCAAGGCTGGCTGTACCACCAGGCCCTGCTAGTTTTGACTTTTTTATAGTAGTATGTGAATGGAGTCGTGGTATCTAGCCTTTTGGACATGGAGTGTGTCTGTTACCCCTGAGCTGCACCCCTAGCCCTATTTATTTTTTATTTTGGAACAGGATCGCACTAGGTTGCTGAAGTTGGCCTCAAACCTGCTGATCCTCCTGTCTCAGCCTCCCAAGTACTGAAATTATAGGTCTGTTCCACCATGCCCAACTTGAATGTTGTTGCATTTGCAACTTATCTGTGCTGTTGAATATATTAGTACTTCCTTTTTTATTACTGAGTATATATTCCAGAAGCTACTGGAGTCCTAATGTAGCAGAACATAACCTCAAATTTTTCTTCAAGGCTGATTAGAACATTTGCCAGATTTGTAGTTTGTCTCCGTTACGGAGCAAATGGACAGTGACTCACCATTACATTTGAGTTGTAGCTGAAGGTGATGTAATTCATGATTTTTCTGTTTTAGGGTTAGCCGTAGAAGATTCTGGTACTCTTTCTCTTTTTGAATTAGGTGTTCCAAAAGTCTGTTTTAAAAAAAAAAAACAACAGAGAGAGCACAGCACCATCCGATTCACCTCAAACATTTCTTAAACATTAGAGATTGCTGGAATTGCACCTTTTACATTTTTCTCAGTTTAGAGAGGGAACAGATCTGCCCTTTTTTCAGAATCCAGTAAATCAGGTTTCAGCTTTGGTAGAGAAGCCTTTCTTGTGTGTTTTTCCTCCCCTTGACAGCAAACACCTGTACTTGGACTGTGGGCATAGTTTCGCAGTGGACCGAATGTTTATGTCCTCCCCAAAGTTTTATTATCAAAACCCTAACCCCCAAGCTGTTACTAGGGTGGGGCCTTTCGGAGGTGACAGGAGATGAGTTTCCTTATGGAAAAGATCCCAAATCCTCTCTTGCTTTTTCCACCATGCAAGGACACTGTGAGTAGTTGGCCATCTGTGAACCAGGACACCAAAGCTGCCAACACTTTGTTCTTGGATTTCGGTCTGGTCTACAGAACTGTAATACATTTCTGCTGTTTGGAAGACACCCAGCTGTCTCAAAATGGATCGTGAACCACAAGTTAATTTGATATTGCTCAGTAGAACTCTAATCAGACACATGATCTGATCCTTTAAGCTTATCTCCCTAAGTCAGGTAAAGTAGCTATGACTAGGGTGGTTAGTCAGCTTCCCCAAACAAAGGGGACTGCTCAGGAGATACAGTGAGCAGTGCCGCTTTGCAGGGTGGAAGACTAACGCTGAGCACTCCCTGGGCAGAGACCATTGCTGTGCACGATGCTGTTCATGGATTGAGTCATTTAAACCTTGTAACACTTGTAGGAAGTACAACACCAGTCTTTTCTAAAGCCCAGTTTTAGAGCTGAGCGGAGTAGTTAAATAATTTATCTGGAGCCACACAGACTGGGCTCTGCCCATCAGACCCATCTCCTGATACCCAATCTTGCTCATGGTCTCCCTGGCACAACAAAGGGATTGTCATAACCGAGCCTCAAACTTCTCTTTGGCCAGCTTATGGGTAGAGAGGGGAAGGGGGTTGGCAGGTGGAAGCCATGTCTGAAATTTTGTTAATATATCTGTAGTTTGTTTGAGCTGTGTATCTTCTAACTGATATGTAATATCTGTGCTGGTGAGCTCGGGAGTACAGAACTAATTGAATCACTGAAGTAATCATTGATGTTGACCTAAGGAGTCACTGTAATAATACATAAACAGATGAGAACAGGGGGTACTCCTGGATCATTCAGTGGAAAAATGATGTGGGGAGAGGAAAAGGAGAAAACATTTCTGCCCTGGCAAGGAGGGAATACTGGCACTTAGCACTCGAGAACCCTTCCCTACCCATATTCCTGGCTGCCTTCATCTTCTCTGTCAAGTCCTCCTTTTGCCCAAGTGAAGAAGGCCTTTCTAGGTATGTGCCTGTGATCATTCAGTGGGAAGATTTTTCCAGCCTGACCATTGGGCCTAACCAGTTATCCCAAGTTCTATCTTTCTGTCCAGTAAGGGTCAGCTCTGCACAACTGCCACACAGCCAAGGCAGCACCTACCACAAGGACAAGCAAACTGCATAAGAACTGCAAGTTTATCAGCCATTCATGTTGATGTGCTGGGAATTTCTTAATTCCTAAGTCTACTGAGACTAAAAAAATAGCAGAATGAGTGAATAGTGGAGAGGAATAACCTTTCCGTCCACGTATAACATTATGTGAACTGGGCAATTACAAATCTTCTTGAGAAGTTCTGAAGGAATGAGAAGTTTTACTACCAACTTTTCATATTTGTCATCTTAAAACTTCCTAATTTTGCTACCACTACCATTTAATTAAAACTTGAGGTACAGCCCTCATCTGCTTAAGATTTTTTCTGAGGTCCCTGAGAATACAAAATTTTATCTAAAATATGTATGCCTAGCATCTTATCTCCCCATTAAATGAGAGTCAGCATTACCACTGTCCTATGGCAACAGTGCACCACCTAGAATCAGCTCCAACTACTTTTTTATAGCCGTCATTCTATTTTTTTAAAGCTCATTGATAATCACATTATTTTTAACAAATACTAAACCACCTCCTACATGCCAGGAACAAAATAGATCGGTGCCCTTGGGGAAATGTTTCGGCAGTGCCTGGGTCCCCTGCTTGTGAGGGTAGTCCATTAATAGCTGCCTGGAGATCATAACAACTCACCAGGAAGACTTAAGAGGGCAGACTTCCTTCGGGTCAGAGATATAGGACATGCATCCACGAACCAAGTGCAAACATCCCCAAACTCTGCTACTTCAGGGATAGGCTGGTAAAGACACAGAGCTCAGATGCTGCAGCCTTTAAGTATGGCAAATTTCTCTGTGGCCTGTCAAAGGTACTATATCCCTCTGATTCCTAACAAAAGGAAGGCATTCCTCTAGTCACTCAGTTGAAGCTGCAAAGATATTGGCTGATGGGGAAGATGCTTTTCTGAGACCTGGGTAAGACCCTTCAAGGACTCAACCAACTGTTGGTTCAGGCCATCCTCCTACTCCTGCTCCCAGCAAAGGGCCCAGAAGAACCTCACCTGTTGGTCTCCTGCTTGAGGTGGCTCAGCTGGAAGCTCAGGTGCTGCTGCTGGGGCTCGGCCGCCTGGGCAATGGCTAAAGCAGATCTGCTCCCTCCAGACGCCACATTCGCTTCACCGCTGGGGAGGTGTACCCCTTCGGTCTCAGACGCAGGCTCAAAGTGGGGTTGGAGTTCTGTAAAATCAGGCCACCATTATCAAAATGGCATTTAGCTCACATCCTATGCTGGCAAACTAGGTAATTCAGAGGCTCGCCTGCATTGAGATACCATCGAGGGAGTGCTGGCTTTATAAAAGAGGAAGCAATTTCCTTTGGGTTCTCTGCAGTATAAAGATGGTTGCCCCCAGTTTACATATGAAAAAAAATGAGAACTGAAGATGTTAAGGCAGTTAACATCCTTAGCAAGGAGGCCTTACAACCAGGCCAATGCTCTGCTTAGAGTACGAAGGGAATTAAGCCTGAGACTTCGCCACACACTTCCCTCACCCAGGAACACATGCAGATGACCAGCAAGGATGCAAAGAGGACGGGCACTGTCAACAGAGTCCTAAAGACTCCCTTTCCAGGAAGAAGTGCCACAGAAGGGGAAGTGACATTGACATTTAGTCACTCTAATATTTCAAAAAGTCTACAAGAGTCCAAAATTAGCGCTGGGGGCAGAGTTCAGAGGTAGAATGCATAACTAATGCATATAAGGCTTTGAGTTCCATCCTCAGCACCAAAACACACACACAAAAAAAAAACCCCACAACCAAACAATTTCTATAGCTCCCACACAAACTGGAGCCATTTAATTATCAACTATCCAAGAAGCATTTGTGAGCATGTGCATTGAAGAGAACTTGGAGAATCCCTGTCCTTGATACCCACTTTTTAGATAAAGGGGTTTAGTCTGTAGGCAGTCACTTTCATTATACCCATGGGACTCATAAATAAAGCATTCACTGAACAGTAGGGAGTTGTGAAGCCAACATGGAAAAGAAAAGGCAGCTGTTTTTGAAAGCAGAGGACATTTCTGGCCTATTCCACAGCCTGAGGCTGACCATAACTGCAGAGAGAGCTTACCAGGGATGAGAATGGTGACGGCAGCCTGCACCGCTCTACTGATGAGATTGTCCATTGCGAATATCCAGTGGGGCCTAAGTAAGTGGTTCCTCAAAATCTTATTTACCTAAAAATGACAAAAATCAAGGTTTCTATTTTGTTGCTCTTTAAGAAATAGGAGTTCTTATTAATTCTAATTGGTTTCTGCCCTTTGAAATTCAGTGTTAGGCTGCCTTGGATTTTTCCTGCCAATGTTCCTTCTGAACTGAGTCTCCCTCTAGGCTGACCCTAAGTAAGGCCAGGTCTAGAAGATGGGTACAGCAACGGGACTCGGCTCACCAGGCCACTTTGTTAAATTGGTAAGCATTTTGGAGCACTTATTAAGTGACCTACATTGGGGGAATTGGGACACAAAATGAAGCAGACATGGTCTCTGGCCTGAAGGATCTCATATCTCTGGGCAGACATATAAACTCAAAGCCCATACCTACTGTACTGGCAGATGCCACGTGTTCTCTGCGGCCAAATGCAATCGGCCCACTCACCCAGGTGATTTTTCCTGTACATACATGTTCAGTGTCTAGAAAGAGCTGCTGAAATTAGGTATTCAAGTATGAATAGATGAGAAGAAACGAGAGCTACAAAAGAAGATGGTGATTGAATTCAATTGTCTTAACACGTTCTCTAGGGCCAGATGGAGCACTTACAGCATCTTGGAATCCAAACAGTATCAGATGAATTTGATTGATGAATGTGCTGTCAAAGTTCAGGTCCACCTTTAGCTTTGAGATTGTGGAGGCCATCACCCTGGGCTCCGGGGAGCGGATAAAGTCTCTCAGGATCCCGATTATTTGCTTGATGTGAACAACTGAGAGATGCAACTCTTCTGAATTCTGACCACGCACACATCCATGAACCATTTGAGTCAGGAAACAAAAAATTCAAAATGTACTATGGGAAACTAGATTGTCCATTCACTAACAGAACTACAGAATCTCCTGGGGAGAAGGGACCTCTGGTCCTAGAATTCCCTTCCTGTGTGGGTCTTCCTCCTGGCAGGCACACACCTTCACCACTAAACCTCTCATGTGAATGGCTCCACATTCCTGTTTGACCCTTTTTTTGGACCTCATCAAAAGGCATAATTGCTAGTCGGGCAGTGGACTCTTCCTAAAAGGACCTTCCCCACCCAAAATAAGGAAGGAGCCAGGCGTGGAGGTACACGCCTGTACTTGGGAGTCCGAGATGAGAGGATTGCAGGTTTGTAGCCAGCCTCAGCAACATAGTGAGATGCTCAGCAACCTGGCAAGGCCTCCTTTCAAAACAAAAAATAAAAGAGAGCTTCCCCAGCATTACAAAACTAAGTAAGGAAAGGAGGATGTTTGCCACTACTGCATCCTAGTTAACACTCAGTTTCACCCATAACCATTTTTCTTAAAGAGGCTGCTCTCCTAGCTACAGAGCGCAGCACTAGCTGCCCTACAGCTGGGGGTCAACTGCT
This sequence comes from Muscardinus avellanarius, assembly GCF_963383645.1. Lineage (NCBI taxonomy): Eukaryota > Metazoa > Chordata > Mammalia > Rodentia > Gliridae > Muscardinus > Muscardinus avellanarius. The sequence goes on from NC_137792.1 coordinate 13,158,755, forward strand.
GCAGGGCTAAAAACAATATACTTTCAAGAGGTCAGAGAATGGCTTTCTGCTGCCAGCTGACTTGTTTTCCACCAGGGGGCAGTATCACCCCAAAATTGCCCAGAAGCACTGCAGTGTTCTGCAAACTCATGGTTCAGTGGAGTTTTTTCTTTGTATATTCTTTTGTTGGGGAAGGGGAGGATGTTGCAAAATACTTACGGTGCTCACTGTAACTATGCAAATGTTCCCGAGTACAGGGAACTATGATCCCCATCAGACCTATCAGAACCTGGACCCAGACAGGGGTGGGATCAGCAGGTCTCCTTCCAGTCTGTACCTGGGCCACGCACTCCTTCAAGTTGAAAGCCACCTGGTTCTGCTCCTCCCAAAGGATTTTGTACAGGATGGCACGGCGCTCGCTGTCATTGCGTAGTAGAAAGAGGCCCGGGTCCCTGTCCTCTGGTGACGAGGGTGCACTCTGGTCTTCCAAGGCTAAATTCTCATCGGGAACACTGCAGACAAACCCACAGGGTAATCTGTGTGCATCTGGGAACACTTTCCAGGAAGTGTACCACATCATGCCAAGGAGGAGCATACTGCAGTCCCCAGGCTCAAGAAGAGGAAACTGCGGGGGGAAGACTATGGAAGAAATGCCGAATCCCTCCTACCCACTTGTTTGGCTCATATGAAGAAGCTGTTGGGGAGGAATGGGAGGACAAAGGGAAGAGAGATTAGAGGAAGGGAAGAAGAGAATTAGGGAGTGTGGGGAGAATAATAGTGGACAAGCAAGAAGAGTACTGGAAAGAAGGAAGAAAGGGCAGTGCAGAGGGTTCAAGAAGAGGAGACATGAGAAAAAACAGGACAGGAAAAGGGGCTGTGGGTGAATAAAGTGCCCTCCTTGCTTGTCCCTGGCCACCCCACTGCCCCCTTGAAGAAAGGAAGCAAAAGCTCTTCCCTGCCACCTGGGCTGTGACCCAGAAAAATTTGTGTTATCCCTTGCAGGACCATAGCAGAGGGACAATGGACATAGGCAGTACCTGAGAAGTTGGCTGAGCTGGTGCTTGGGTGCCTCTACCCTCTCAAATAACGCATCAGGCTGGGCTTCAGAGTCCACGGAGACAGAGCCATATTCGTTGCTGCTGTTGCTGCCTACCAGCTCCTCCATGGACAGGCTCAGGATAGTGGTGGCACTCTGGATAAACTCTGTGAAGGAATGGAGAGGCTAAGAGAGGGATTGGGTACGGCCTTAGCCTTTGCCAGACCTCAGCCCAGGTGACCTTGCTAACCCTGCCCAGAAACAGAGGCAGGTAGTCTAAGGGTCTTGTTCTGCGGAGCAAGCCACAGAGCCACTCTACCATGGCTCCTGACTCCATCCACACCAGGGAAAAGAAGACAAATGGCTTCCTTTGTAGAGCTGCTCTTTGTCTTTGCCAGTTGGTTCTTAGCATCCCACAAGATGTCACTGGGCCTTGGTGGCCTATAGGACAGCCACAGTGAAATATACTCCCTAACATACTCTTTAATCAAGGTCAAGATCAGCACAGAATGGCAGGCCAGACACCAGGCTTCACAAACTCTCTCTGCTTCACGTGCCCCAAAGAAACACTTCAATAAAGTCGGAGAGTGGGAGGAAGTATCAAAGTTACCCTTTGAGGCTCCCTGGGCCGGGCCACTATCAGAAGGAATGTTTATTGGTTGGTCTTTGACAACCGCCACACCCACTATGCCATCCTGCCACTCTTCACATTAATGGGCTCTATGCAGAAGTCCAGTGCTATGGGGAACTGGCACTCTCTCTGGGCAACAGGGAAGCCCAGGACCCAGAGCACCGCCACCCCAGTCATCCAGGTAGGCCTCACCTGAGGGCTTGAAAGCAATTCGGCTCTTGCATTTGTTCGGCTGCTTTAAGAACCGGTCTTCAAGTAGGTCAGTGGCAGTGACCCGTTTGTGAGGGTTAGGCTCAAAACAGGACAAGATGAAGGATCTGGCTTCCACTGAGAGGTCTTTTGGAATCTCAGGGTGGATCTTAAACATCCCCACCTGCATTTGAGAAATAGGTGAAAGATTTGTCAGTAGGGCCTTGAGTGAACTCAGAGGCACACGTTTTCAACTGCAAGCTCCTGTCCCTGGCATCCTATGAAGGCCGGGGATGGAGTGTAACAGCCCCGAAGCTGCATGTCTGTGTCTGCGTCTCTTAGTCATGTTCTGTTTTTGTACCTCCCAGTTATAGGGGAACCCTATTTCCCCATCCCTGGAGTCTTGCTTGGACTGTCCTGAATGCTTTGACCAGAAGACTGAGGCAGAAGTGGTATGTCAGGGTTTCATAGCACTGTCCCTGTTCTAGTCCTCTTGGAGCCCTGAGGCCACCATATGGGAAGGGAGTCCAGGATGGATGACTGTATGGAGAGATCAGCCCAGCCCTCCCACAGCTCCTCGGCCATGCAGGCAAAGCTCTCCCAGAAGCCATGGGATAGATGTGACCATATGAGTGAGCCCAGGAAAGGCCTGAGTGACAGATCACTTACAGAAGTCTGAGGAATGACAAGTTGTTATCTTAAGCTGCTAGAGCCTGGGGACAGTTTGTTACATGGCAAGACAGAACAGAGAGGGACTTGGGCTACAGCCTGGGGCAGAGCCTCCAGTTGAGGATATCCAAAGACATCTTCTATCAGTTTCCAAAAGACCCCCTCTCAGTCTCCATGCAGCCACAGGCCAGGCCCCTAACCTCTAGCTATAGGCCATGTAGACTATGAACAGACATAAGCTGAGGCTATACCTCACAGAGAGGTGTCTGTCTAATCATCCACAGCAGTGGAGGGAGGAGGGGGGCACTTTCCCCTTAAAACTGCTGCAAAAATGGCTGCTCTGACTCCTACTTCTAGCCAGCTAATCACTGTCCTTTTAAGGGCTCCCTACTGTGACCCATTGGGGAACAAGAGTCAATTCCTACCTATCACATCTCACCATGACCGGGCCTGCAAAGACGTCAGCCATGAGGTAGGCTGCCATATCTGACAGAAAAGCTAGGAGAAGGCCTTTGGAATCATGTACTATCAGGCTGCATCAATGTATATGGCCTTCGTTATCCATACACCTCATCCATTTGGGTGAACAAAAATGCTCTATGGATGGCCAGTGCTAGTAATAAACCCTTAGGGATAGAACCCTTTAAATTTTTCCAAGTATATTCAGAGCCAAAAGCTACAAACCTGACCTTGGGCAACCAGGGCTGTCCTGGCATCTCTTTTCTGTGTGGTCACAAGTCAGTCAGTCCCTTTTCAAGGTCCAAACTGCACAGCAATAAAACCACTACTAGCCCTTATCAGTCAATTTGTACTATTAGCCTCAACATGTGAACTTTCCAGTTAGCTCTGAGAGGGCTATTAGAATGATAAAGGATACATTATCTGATAGCTAAAGTCCCACCTCTCCAAAATCTAGTCAGAAACCTGTTCAAAGATATACACCCCCTACTAGGGCCTTTGAACCTTACCCAGCCCCCCAAAATAACTGAAGATGATTCTCTTTTCTTAGAGTGTTCACTTTGGGAAAACTTATAATTATATGTTGTCTCTCTGTCTGGCATGTATGTAAATCTTTTTAACAGCTAACTACACAAGCCTCTTAGCAGAAATGTCTTTCCCAAAGCCCGGGAGCCGTTGCTTGGAAAAGTAATCATTTAGGAAGACAAGGCCTCTGTCTCTCAGTTTCTCTAGGAGGAAGATGCCCATCTTTGGTGGTATCTGACTCCAAAACTACCGCCTCTCTTAAAGATAGGGTAGGTTTAAAGAAGAGTTTATTTTCTCTTATAAAGCAAATTACCTAATATAAATAGTCACCTCAATTACCAGGAAGATCAAAGATGAGCCATGTGTGATAAATGGTGCTGTCAAGTCCTCTTACTTTGAGGACCAGTTATTCACCTTGAGAACACTGTTGTAAGGGGTGGCATTTGCTCGGTTCTATAAAGAAAAAGGATGAGATTTCCTGCCATCTTGCAATCTTAGTGAATTGCCTGCCTGTGGTGTGCTTTGAAATTCGATTGAATGTTTGTCCAATAATATAACTTTCCCTTCTTTCCTACCTTTGTATAGTAGTCTTCTGGATTGAGAGGAGATTTTGTTTTTAATTGTTTCTCCAACATATAAACCACCTAAATGACCAAAACGCATCTTACTTTGAGCATTGCTGCCTGTGGTTCACCATGCTCATGGAACGGAGGCTTGCCGGTGGCCATCTCAATGATGGTGCAGCCCAGGGACCAGATATCAGCTGGGGCACCATACCCTCGAAGTCCTTGATCGATAATCTCAGGTGCCATGTACTGCAGAGTGCCTATATGGAAAGCAAATCAACAAAGAATGTGGCATCATATTGCTTAAAAATTAAGTGTACCATTAGTAACTGAGTATGTGGATTTAACTGCCTCATTAATAGTAGATGGAGCCTGTTCTGGGCATAAATATGGTTGCATCATTTTTCTGAGCAAAGACATGTGCATTCCTTCCTTTAATACTAGTCACAACAATAGAGAAAGGATTACTCATTAGCCCCTCAAAGGATGCATGGGCCAAATAAAATTAACATATGTTAGTGCATGCCAAATACAGGGCAAAAGGAATGTGAGAAACAACCAATCACAAGGACTGCCTAGTGGAGGGTACAGACATAATGTTGGTGGCAGTGGCAGCAGTAATGTGGTAAGTACTATAATAGAGGTGTACAAAGAGGGCTGGAAGGCTATGGTTGGAAACCTGATCGATTTTGCCTTGTCTGAATCAGGGGAATCTATGGCTGTGTCAATTTTGGTCCCTGAGAAACAAATGCCAAGACAAGATTAGACAAGTAAGAGATTGATTACAGAGAAGGCCTATGAGAGAAAAGGGGGGAGGGGACAAGATTGGCAAGAGACAGTTTCAGACTGTGAGGCAGATCTAACCCCTGAGAAAATGAGGAGAATCATTGGGTAGAAAGCATCTCAGACCACACTGAGGGCTTCAGCCAGGCCACCTGGCCAAAACCTATCCATAGACAGAGTCCCATGTTGGTTCTAGCATCCTCGCCAGGCTCAGTCATCAGCAGGGATCAGCCTGGGTGAAGCATGACCTTGCCATCAATTCTAACAGGCACTGGTCATTCCTACTACGAAGAGGTGGACAAAGGGATGGGGAAATATCCCGGGTATGGAGAGCATGAGCAAAGTACATCAAGTCGAGTCCAGGGAACAAGTGATGTTTGACCCGGGACAAGGTGTAGGAAGAATTTTAAGGAGAGCTGCAAGGGCACAGCCTAAAGGGCAAACTATTCTTAAGGCCCCAGTTTTGGACTGTCCCCTGTGGGTACTAAGCTAGCACAGCTCGCCATAAGGAAGGTGCTGACAGGCTATAACAGCAGAAATGTGAATGGACTGTCAAAAGAAAAGACAGGGATCTAGGAGCTCATTCAGTCAAGGGCTCTCAAAGGAAAATGTTTGTTTTCCCTCCAAATTAACCAGAGGAGAGGGGAAACGTGAACTTGACATCAGCATAGCTAGTGGGCTGGCACAGAATCTCAGAATAAGACAGCAAGCTCAGAGATGACCTTAGCCAAGGTGTGATTAGAACACACACCTAGAGAAATGGAAGGGCCCGTCTCAAGCTCATACAACCAAAGCAGGTCTCCTGAGTTTTAAAACAATGAAAACAAAGGACTTGTCAGTTCAAAATAAAGCATAAGCCAGATGTGGTGGTGCACACTTGTAGCCCCAGTACTTGGGAGTCTGAGACAGGAGGATTGCAGGTTTGAAGCCAGCCTTAGCAATTTAGTGAGGCTTTCAGCAACCTAGTGAGACACTGTTTTCAAAGAAGAATTTAAAAAAAAATTTGTATGGGGGTATAGCTCAGAGGTAGAATGCCTCTGGGTTCAATCCCCAGTACAATCAAGTAATCAATAAAGTTTCGAGAAGCTACCAGTATATTCTCATTCTCTTTTTCTCTCCCTCCTCTCCCTCCCTTATTAAAGGTGTGTATCACTATACCTGACTACATTCTTCTCTTGAAGATTTTATGACTTCTTAGCATGTTTCCTTCCTGTGAACATTTTAAATATTCTAGGACAACTGTGACCAAGAAAACATCCTACAGTGGGTAGGAATGTTCTGTGCAGTCCAATATGGTAGGCAGTAGCCATGTATGGGCTGTGGAAATGTGGCTAGTGAGCCTCAATAAATGAGTTTTAAATTATTTTGATCTCATTTCATTTGACTTCAAGTTATACATAAATCACATTGTATTAATGAGCACAAGTGATCAATGGGGCACAAATGATGGCTCTGTTCTCCAGAGCCGCAAAGCTGGTGGGAAAGTGTTCAGTCCGTTTGAGAGTTGGGCAAGATGGAACCGAATCACACTTGATGCACTGTTGGGAAATCCCAGAGTTGCAAAAAGGGAACTTCCGGTGATACAATATCCCCTATAGGCTGTTGTTGCTGTGAATAACGGAGAGGTGTTGGCATGGGATGTGCCTTCTAACAATCCAAAACACATTAATTAAGGGAAGATTAGGTACTGTGCTATTCATTAAGCCACCATCTCCTAGCTTTGCTCCCTGATGCTGGGTCTGGGACTATATAAACCCCATTTCTGCCAGGTGTGGTACTGCATGCTTGTAATCCCCGCACTTGGGAGGTGGAGACAGGAGGATCGCGCAGGTTCAAAGCCAGCCGTGCTGGCTTAAGAGACCCTGTTTCCAAATTTTAAAAAGTATAAAAATGGGTCTGGGAGTGTAGCCTGGAGGTAAAAGGGTTTCCAGGAACCCCAGTACCACCAAAAACAAACAAACAAACAAACAAACAAACAAACAAACAAACCCACTTTTACTTTGCCTTCAGCTCCCTGTTTGGCTCTACAACTAGGTGGCGCTAGAGAGACCCTGCAAAGACGGGGGTGAGGGGCTACTCCTGTGTTATCCCTGTTCCTATGAGTGAGCTGCTCTCTGCACCTTTAGTTAGCTCTACTCTCCATTTTTGTGTCATATCTACACCAGAACTAGCTTCATCTTGCCCCTCAGAGGCACTTGCTCCAGCCTGGTGAAATTCCCTTCCCTCAAAGTTCCAATCTTACCCTCCTATCTGTCCCCACCGCATTCAAGTGCTAAGACTGTAGGCTGCTTCCTGATCCCTTGGTGCCTCTTTTTGGCCTTTTCAGTTTTCAATACTCAGAAAAAGTTCTTTCTATTAAATTCTTTCTGTGAAAGTAACTGGGGTGATTTCTGTTTTCCTGCCTGGACACCAACTAACACAACCACTAAAAGTTAATTCTTAAATTAACAAGATAATAAATTTACAATGTTATGCAGGAGTCGAAAATTGTACTGAACCAAATTGCAATGGCTAATTGACCTTAGTCAAATAACTGCCCACCTTAGTATCATTTTTCTTTTTCCTTTTTGGGGGGTGAGGGGTACTAAAGATTGAACCCAGAGACACTCTACCTCTGAGCTTTGCCCCAATTCCTTATTTTTATTGCTTGTTTTGAAACAGGGTTTCACTAGGTTGCTGAAAGTCTTGCTAAGTTGCTGAGGCTGGTTTTGAACCTGCAATCTTCTTGCCTCAGCCTCCCAAGTACTTGGATTACAGGCTTACAACATCATTCCCAACTTAGGACTACTGTTTCCTAATTGGAATTGATCTATTTAGTTTGTTTAAAGCTAAATTTGGATATTTTCTTTATATGGAGCCATACTGAACATCATTCTTTCTGAAAGCAAAGACATAGAAATGACATTCATACTAGTTATTTATTGGCACATAATAAATTACTCCCAAATTTAGCAGCTTAAAACAACAAATTGGGGCTGGGGCTGGGGCTCAGTGATAGAGCCTTGTGTAGCACGTATGAGAGTTGGGAGAGCATATGGTAGGGATCCTAGAGCAGCCAGCTGAGTGGCTCTGCCTCAGGGTATCTTATGAGGCTACAGTCATCTGGAGGCTCTACTGGGGCTACAGGATCAGCTTCAAGCTTACTCACTCTGCTTGGGGTTAGTTGGAGGCTTCAGATTTTTAGCACATGGGATCCCCTACAGGGCTTCTCAAGATATGGCTGATCTCAGAAAGAATGATCCACGGAGGAAAGAAGATGCCTCACTGCCTCTTATGACCCAGTCCCCAGGCCACACATCATCACTTCCACTTATTCCATTCATTAGAAGTGAGTCATTAAGTCTAGTTCACACCCAATCAGCAGAGGTTACACAAGAGTGAGCATATCAGAAGGTGGGTGGATCACTGGGCTGGCCCCCACATCTGACTTCTGATCAGCACTTGATGGCTTTCAAGTACTATCCATGTACCATCATCCATCTGCCTGTCACAATTCTGTAAGGTTGGGCAAAAGAGATGTCATCTACTGTTACTCCCATTTTACACATGAGGGAACCAAGGTTAAGAGAAGCTAAAGAATTTGCTAAAGCTAGAACTCAGGTCCTCTGCCTCCAAGTTCAAAACCATTACACCATGATGGCACTGATCCGTACTTCAAGGAGAAGTACTGCTGAGGAAAAAGTTGCCTGAATAAAAGCAGCTGACACGAGGATTTCCCAAGCAATACTGTAGTTTCTTTTTACGTAACTGGAAGGTATAAAGCAATAAAGCAATGGTGGAAACTTGGGCACTCCATTTGATTCACTACTGTATTATACAGAGTGACCATCTACTCCTAGTCATCATCTGAGAGAAAGAGAAAGAGAAAGAGAGAGAGAGAGAGAGAGAGAGAGAGAGAGAGAGAGAGAGAGAGAGAGAGAGAGAACCACATTAGTAATCAAGCAACTAGACCAAAGACAGGATTCTGTGAAGAAAACCAAGAAAAAATGGCACTGTGGGGCATCTGATTCATGTTCCAAGTTCCAATCCTGGGAAATCAGCTTGCATTACATTTAGATTTCTTATGGTCCTCATATACTCCCCTCAAGTACATTTCCTCCAATCAGTGCCTGACCCTATTGGTCCCTGGCTCAGCAGCCATGGTCCTCTGGTACCCACACAGAAGTAGTGGTACATAATTCTGAACAAAGTGTCCAAAAGACCCAAAGGTATCAACCTAGCCCTCTTCAGACCAAAAATCTACTGGGAGCTTCTGTAATTGTCCAAGCAGGATTTTCAAATTGCCAGCAAAGAAAACATAGGGCACAAGATGATACTTTTAGATTAAGGCACCAAGAAATGATGCAGGTACCAGAGGAAGGGATGAAGAAGGGACCACAAGGTACACATTTTCTAAAGGAGTCTCAGACTCTTGGGTACACAGGTATTGGGCCCCTAGCCCAGACACAAGGGTCACAATTCAGAGATGTACAGCAAGAAAAATTTACAGGAAACATCAGCCAGGCCCAGTCCACACAAAATTAGCTTACAACAGTGCTAGTAAAGAGACAACTTGCCAAGCCCCGTCCCTTGCCTTCCCACAGCTACTGAGTAGGGAGAAGAAGCTGGCACTGAGACTCCCAAGCAGAGGCTCCTGACAGCTGCTGCAGCTGGGAGGGAGAGAGGAAAGGAGTTGGCCCTTGAATGAGGACCAGAGCATTGGCAAGTATATAAGCTCATCCCTTTCATTACCCAATTCTTTTTGTTCCTTCAAGTACCATTATGACTCTCTATCATCTAAGGGTAGCTGGAAAAGTCATGGGACAGGTGCACTGCCCTGGGCAGGATGTAAATTGCTCGAGCACTGGTAGGGGAAGATAAAATGGCTCTTGTCATAACACCCTTTGACTCTCATAGGTTCAAAACATTAGTTACACATGGAAATTCAATTCTCTCAAAGGTTCCTTCCAGCTCTAAAATCCTGTGGCTTCTAAGAGCAAATTAGTACTTATTTTTTCAATTAATAAATACTTTAACTTACTTCGATCCAGGTCATGGTGCTTTATCAATACTAAGCCATTTAATCCTTAAAAACCCTAATGAGGTAGGTACTATGAGCATTTCCACTTATGAAAAATGTAAGATATAAACTGGGCGCGGTGGCACATGCTTGTAATCTCAGAGCTATTTTATATTTTATTTGGAAACAGTATCTCTCACTAAGTTGCTGAGAGCCTCACTAAGTAGCTGAGGCTATCTTCGAACCTGTGCGATCCTCCTGTCTCAGCCTTCCAAGCTCTTGGAATAAATAAGTTTAAGATTGCTAAAACTAAGTAGAGGTTACATCAAGTTTTTAATTACTGATTTGTACCTTTCAGGCTTGAAATCTTTCATAATTAAAAGATTTTAAAACATATTGCTCTGCCGAGCGTGGTGGCGTACGCTTGTAATCCCTGCACTTGGGAGGCTGAGACAGGAGGATCGCCCAAGTTCAAAGCCAGCCTTAGCTACTTAGTGAGGCTCTCAGCAACTTAGCGAGACCCTGTTTCCAAACAAAAAAGAGGTCTGGGAGTATAGCCCTGGAGGTAGAAAGCCCCTGGGTTCCACCCTCAGTACCACACACACACACACACACACACACACACACACACAAATGGTATGTAGTGAGCAACTTGTCCAAGGTCTCCCAGGCAGCATGTGCCAAGCCAAGATTTGAACCTGCTCATCTTTGAGTCAAGGATGTTTATAGCCATAAATCAGATTGGAGTTCCTGTCTTGATTTCTACCCCTAAGTATTTACCCAAGAGAGGTGAAAATATACATCTACACAAAGGCTTGCATGGGAATGATCATAGCAGCATTATTCACAACTGTCAAAAAGTGAAAACCAGCAGGTGGGGTGGTGCACGCTTGTAATCCCTGTATTTGGGAGGCTGACAGGAGGATCATAGGTTCAGCTTCATCTACTTAGTGAGACCCTCCACAACTAATGAGACACTGTTGCAAAATGAAAAAATAAAGAATGAAAAATAGGGCTGGAAATAGTGTTTGGAGGTAGAATGTACCTGGGGTTCAATCCTCAGTACTGGAAAAAAAAAGTAGAAACCATCCAAATGACCCCTAATTGGCAAATGTGGTCCATCCATGCCATGGAATTCTATTCAGCCTAAGACAAAGGCGCGGACATGCCAGAGCATGGATGCACATAGATGAACCTTGAAAACATCACACTAAGTGAAAGTAGCTATATGCCAAAAAACACATATTACATAATTCCATGTGTGTGAACTACCCAGAACGTGCAAATCCACACACAAAATTCATCAGTAGTAGTCTGAAGCTGAGATGGGAATGAAGCTTAACTGCAAAAAGGGCACAGGGATCTTCTGGAGGTGACAGAATTGTTCAAAATCTGAACTGTGACAATGGCTGCATGAAATAATTTCTCAGAAATCATTAAATTGTACATTTCAAATGGATGGTTTCTGAGACTGGTCTCAAACTTCTTATCCTCCTGTCTCAGTCTTCCAAACACTGGGATTATAGGCATCCACCATCACACCCAGCTTGTTTTTTTAAATTTTAAAACAAGTTATTAAGTGATTTTTACATAGTCAAAAGATAAGTCTTCTAATATATTAGATACTGGGTTGGATACATCCTGCATATAAAATGTACATTACCCACAAATTGAGTGAAATTGGAATGAAGTGTGTAGTTTAGGTAATAGTACTAATGTGCCAATGTTGATTTCTCAGTTTTGACAAAATAACCTTGGTAATGTAACATAATAATGTCAGGGAATAAAATGAATTATGGGTGTATGGGAACTTTCTGTACTATATCTTTGAAATTTTCCTATAAATCTAACAGGCATTTTAAAATAAAATTTATGAAAAAAACAAACAAAAAACAAATAAATGCTTTCATGATATGCAAGTTATTCCTCAATACAGCTGTTAAAACCATCACCACAAGAACAACAAGGGGGCTGGGGTGAAACTCAATAGTAGAACCCTTGCCTAGCATGTGCAAGACTCTGGATTAGATCTCAAGCATTGCAGAAAAAAAAATGTTCTAGTCGTTTATGCCTATGATGAAAGCCCTTCACAGTAACACAGGCAGGGAGGGATGCAGGCCAACATGTTGCCTGAAGCTTTGGCTCAGAAGGCCTCAGAGCGTTTATAGGGAAAAGCTCCACCATATCCATCCAACCCAGAGTTTTGCACCAACTAGCTGAGATTTCTTTACAGAACGTCTCTGCTTTGCAAAGAGTAATTACATGCAAGGGAATCTCCTAACTAAAATGAGACTCCTTCTTTATTATCCCCCAAACACCCCTGCATTATTTTGCAATGCAAAATGCATGCCTCCTCAAGCCGAAATGTGATATGTGATAATGAATTATACATGTGTTTTCTTTGTGATTTTTTTCTCCTCAGGGATGCTAATTATGAGATAAATTGTTGGGGGTTTTATGTTTTTTAAATAACTCCCTGACATATCAGAGCCCCTCTTGCTATGTATTGCCAAGCTAATTGGTAGCTTCCCAAAGAGGAGGATATAAGTCATTTTCAATTAGGGCAGTAAAATACCAAGAGGGAGGAAAAAAGGGCCATTCCTACATATACATTCATATACATATCATACAATAAATAAGGATTCAACATGTTCTTTATGTGGGAGATTCTGATGGAGCCCCAGTGTGGCATTCTCCCATTCTGAGAGTCATGTATTTCCTCTTGTATTACAACTAAAAAGTCATTTTTGATGCATTAAAATTTCCCTTTGATGAGGAATATGCCTCTACTGTGGGCACACAGCAGCTAACACACAACAACTCTCTTGTTGAGGTAAATTCCTTCAATGCTGAGATATTATTCACCAAAAATGAGGCCCAATCCATCCATTCTATAGCTTCAGAGACTACAGGGTTAGAGAATAGTCATCTGCCTTTATAGCGTATTTCAGAGCTATAAGATATGAGAGCTGTTTTATAATTCTATCAAGCAAGATTTTTGTGATCTTTCTATTACTCCTTGGGAGACCATCAACCTTTACTAAAAATCAGTATTTCTTTCCAAGGATCAAAGTTTTGGTTATAGTTCTTTTTAAACAGGAATTTCAAAAAGCCATAGGTAGCTTATGAGTGGCATTCCACCTACTGGTCTGAAAAACATACAGCTAGCCGTTAATTTTATGGCACTCTTTGAATCCAGTATCTCTGAACACTTAAATTGTTCTATCATTTACACGTGGAAAATCCACTTCCTCAAATGCCATATTCCCCCAGAAGAATTAGCTTTCCTCAGAAAGAATCATATGAAAACACAAGGTGTCATAATTCAACAATGAGGTCATAGTCTACGCTTACGATAAGCCAATAAATTTCCTCCTCACAAGTTGTCTGGGAGATGTCATTCAGAATTCCCCTACCCAACGTCTGAGAGGCAACGAAGAAAGTAGAGCCATCTTGTTATCACAAATATCTAGCTAAGTTCATCAGTCTGACAAAGTTAAACAATTTGAGGTTGGCGACAATACATGGCCCATATCAAATACCAATTGTCACTCTGCTGTAAGCTGTGCTTGAATGACCACAGCTCGTATGGAAAGCTTAACTCCAAGATGGCCACCATTCCCCCAGCTCTGGCCTGCTTACCGGTAAAGGTCCCTGTGCATGGGTTCATTGCTGCGAGACGTTTAGAGGTTCCAAAATCGGAGATTTTCACCACGCCACTATAGGTGTTTACCAGTACATTATCACCCTTCAGAAAAAGAACAGTATGGAGAGCTTAAAGACAGATATAAACAAAGCAACACTTAACAGTTTGTCCCCTTAGTGAGGAAGTTACTCAGCACACACTACATTGACAGTTCTCAAGGTCTGATATGAGCAAAATAACACCTTGTTGGCTTAGAAAAGCCAGTACCTTTATGTCTCTGTGTACTATATGGTTTTCATGGAGATACTTAAGGCCTTCCAGGATCTGTCTGGTGTAAAACTTGATACTGGGCTCCTTCATTGGCCCCCATTTGGATTGCAAAAGAGCAGAAAGGCTTCCTAGAAATCAACACAGCAAAACACTTATTAGGATGACAAAGATTCGATTGTAAGAGTTCAGGGAAATAAAGTGAGGTAATACTTCTAACCTGAAATAAACACTTAATACCCACATCATCCTGTTTGGCTAAGTTCCTCCCTCTCTATAGACAAAGCAACAGAAGAGACTGGAAGCAAATCAGTATGTTAGCCTGGTCAGAGGCAGAGAGTGAAGAGAAATTGCTTATGATCTCTGGAATTCAGTAGGGCCAGCTTTGGGTTTATCTCTGTTCAGCTGCACAAAGTCAGAAGGAAAGTAAAATAGTGTTCCTTGAATTTGGGAGTTGTGACTCGATGACACAGATAAATCTGGTCCCATGATAATGGCTGTACAACCACCTTAACCATTCTCCTTGGGTCAAGGCCATATTGACACCTCTTTCTGTAATCAGAGGTGAACAGATGTAGAGTAAGGAGCCCTTGGGGATGACAGGCACTAGAATTAGAAAAGACGAGGGCTCTTTGTCCTTATTATGAAAAGGCTTCAAGAGCAGGTCACAAGGGCAGGATCATATCGATTAACAAGCACTTCCCCCCCGTTATTCTGTTAAAAACTGAACATCTGGACAGGAAGAAAAACTCCCTTCCAGACTCTGACCACATGTCATGAAGGTGGCGGTGCAAGCTGCAGGCAGGCCTGCCTGCTGACAAGAACAGGCCCTTGGGCATCAGGTGGTCTCAACCATGCCACTTATATAGTGCATCTGTAAAAAGAGAAGAACGCTTTTTTCTATTTTATTCTATTGGTCCACTGTAATCACGCATCATGATGCAGTTCAGAGTGGTAGAGGCATACATGTACACAGCACTCGGTGAACCCTCCCCTAGCTCAGACATTGTGATTGGAATTGATAAGTGTGTGTATGTACATCGTGTTGAGACAAGGTCTTGCTAAGTTACCTAGAATGACCTCCAACTCATAATTCTCCCACATCTGCCTCCCAAGTAGCTAGGATTACAGGTAGGCACTGCCACACCTGGTTGTTACCTCTAATTCTGCTGTTACCATCAGCCTAACACTTGGAATAGCAACAAATATGAATGACAATGAATATTTTTTCTGCTAGACTGTGAGCTATCTAAGGAAGAGGAAATTATAAGTTTATCTTTGTTGTAGCCCTCAAAATATAGCCCATTTCCTGGTTCTTAATATATAAAGTTGGATCCTTAATATAATAGGAAGTTATATTAAGATTATAGTCTTAGGTGGGCCTGGTGGCACATGCCTGTAATCCCAGTACTTGGGAGGCTGAGATAGGAGGATCACAGGTTTGTGGCTAGCCTAAGCAACTTAGTGAAGCCCTCTACAACTTAATGATACCCTGTTTCAAAATAAAATAGCGCTAGAGAATTGGCCCTGGCTTCAATCCCTAGTAACACACACACACACACACACACATACACACACACACACATACACAAATAAGATTATATTCTTACTAATAGATTCTTAATAAATCTTGGTTGGATGAAATTTCTAACTGAAGTTTTTACAACTGCATTCGAATGATAATCATTATTTAATTTAAAATTTTATAAATTTTATTATTTCACTGAGCAATTATTTACTGGCATCTTGCTTGCTGTCAGGCACTATCCTAAGAGTTATACATATACTATGTCCTTTAATCCATTTAACGGCCCACCTGAGATACTTATTACTCCATAATTATTACTCCAATTATTACAATAATTGTTATTACTCCAACTTTACAATTGATTCATTCAAATGAAAAACTGAGAGCACAGAAAGTAAAATAACTTGTGCAAAGTCACACAGCTAATAGATGGTTGGACCAATTCAAATTAGACAGTGGCTCCAGATCCAAGGAGAACTTTCCTCCTTTACCTACATTTGGGGATTTTGTGGATTGAACACTGGTGTTTGATTTTGTTACTGATGCATTATTTTGCAATGTCACTTTTAAAACCTGTGTCCTACCAGGCATGGTGGTCCATGCCTATAATTCAGAGACTTGGGAGGCTGACACAGGAGGATCACAAGTTCAAGGTCAGCCTGAACACCTTAGTCAAAGCCTACCTCAAAATAAGAAATAAAGTACTGGTGATGTTGCTCAGTGGTACACAGCACCCCTAGGTTCAAACTCCAGTACTGTATAAAAAAAAAACTGTGTACCCTCTTCTCCCAACTTCTCCAAACCACCTGTAAACGTCTACACTATGAAGGCCTGAAGAGAGGAGACCACTTCCTTCATCTCTTTGTCTCTGATGCTAGTACTTGCTGGATAATTCAGTAATTTTTGGTTGAATAAGCAAACCAAAAACAGATTATTTAGAAAATTTATATCTAACCCTTCTGAGAAACTAAAGTTTTACCACTTCTAGAAGGGGTCTACCATTTTTAAAATGGCAGGATAATTAATGCTATCCACAACAATTTCCAGAATGCACTATAAGACAGTGACTACTTACCTCCTGGCACTTGCTCCATAAAAATCTTAAGGTAGCCATCCTCTGAAACAGAACCTAGGTATTGGACAATATTGAGGTGCTTGAGATACTTATGCAAGGCTATCTCCTCGTGCAGAGGCTGAGAGTACCTGTTTCAGAAAAGAACAAAGCCAACATAACCCGCTAAATACTAGGTTCTCTAATAGTGAGCTACACTCCCATCCCATTTCATTTTGAGATGGGGTCTCACTAAGTTATCCAGGCTGTCTTTGTACCTGTAATCCTCCCATCTTAGCCTCCCAAATACTGGGATTATAGATGTGCACCACCATGCTTGGCTCAGCTTTTTTTTTTTTTTTTTTGTATTGTATAAAATGAAGAAACCGGACTAGTTCACTTGAGGTCTTCTCTTATAATTCACATAATCATAACATGCTATCCCCCACTGAAAGTTAACTATTGAAGACATAAATAAATGTGATGAATGAAGGGTCTGACAGTGGGTAGAAATAACATGTAACTCACCCCTCATTAACCAGTGATCACCCAGATGGAAGGGTGTATGTAAATATCAGCTGAAGACAACACTGCAACCATGTGTGGGCAGACATGCTAGTGGCTCATATGATGATTATTTATCACCTTTGCTGTGACCACAACTGCGTGTATAGCTTCTCTACAATAACACCTGATGGTGAATGCTGCTATGCTCTGGTTCAGAATTGAGTATAAATTTAAAAACAAGCGAAACTTTAATAAAAATAAAAAATGTTGAAGAAATAAACTAGCAATACTGATGGTAAAAAGAAAAAAAAAAACAGCTCAAAATCCATGGGTTGAGGTTAAAGGGCAGAGTATTTAAGAAGAGCCTGAGCCAAGCATGGTGGCACACCCCTATAATCTCAGCATTTAGAAGGCCAAGACAGGAGGGTTGCAGGTTTGAGGCCAGCCTCAGAAACTTAGCAAGAACTCTCAACAACCTAGTGAGACCCTGTTTCAAATATAAAAAGATTTGGGGGTATAGTTCAGAGGAAGCATGCCCCTAAGTTCAATCCCCAGTACCCCCACACACACACACGTACAAAATTCCCATTTTTAACTGCATTTATTTTTCTGTAATGATACAGCCAAACAAATCATAGCTGTTTTCTGTTGTTAATGTGAACCTGAAAGCACTCAGTTGGGGATGGGGATATGGCTCAGTGGTCGAATGCTTGCCCTGCAAGCTCTAGGCTCTGGGTTCAAGCTTTAGCACTAACAAGGAAGAAAAAGGCTCAGTTCCCAAGTCTCTAAATAAAACTGTCCAATTTTCTAATTCTATTCACAATATGTAGAGAACAATGGCAGATCACCCTGATAACCCGAGAATTATAAGTCTTGTGATGACATAATGCATTTGTCCTTTAACCCTCTGCACCATTGATTGTAGACTTGGGATTTGAAGTTTTGAGATGACAAGTGTAGAATGCGGAAGACCAGTTCCAACTTGCCTGCTGTCTCTCTCAGGAATTTCTTTGATGGCTATTCGCACTTGATTGCTCAGATCTCGGCCAGCATACACAATCCCATAGGTACCTTTCCCCAGGACAACTCTCTCCCCATTTCTATCAAGGTCATACTCATACTAAAAAAGGAAAAAACACAGGACAAACAAGTATACATGTTATACTGGAGAAGCCTCAGACAGAAAAGCCCAAAATCTTGGTTAGCAATTTTTATCAATTTAGAAGCACTGAATGCCAATTCTTCTTTGGTTATGTACTCTTCACTCAAAAATCTCTCTCAGTTGTTTATGTATTTTTTCTTGTATGTATGTGGTGCTGGGGATTGAACCCAGAGACATTCTATCTCTGAGATACACCTCCAGTCCTATTTTAGTTTTATTTTGAAACAGGGTCACTAAGTTGCAGAGGGCCTTACTACATTGCTGAGGCTGGCCTAGAACCTGTGATCTTTCTGTCTCAGCACACAAGTAATACGATGACAGGCATGTGCCACCATGTCCAGTGTGTCCATGTATTTTTAGCATGACCTTATGAAACAGAACCCAAGGCAATTAAAAATGTGGCTTACATATAACATCCTTGGCTCACCTGTTGATGATTCTGTCAATTTTAACAATGCAATTTATTATTTAATTTTTATTGGTGCATTGTAGTTATACATCTTAATGGAGTACAAGATGGCAGAGCCATACATGCACACATTATTCATTTAGCCCTCACCCAATTCCCACCCCATTCCCTCCCCTCTCCCTCCTCATGTTTGGCTTAGTGATTGGCTTTAATATGTTTGTGAGTGTACATCATGTACATTGGGAATTTCCTTCTTCCTCCCTCCTATCCTCCTCAGTTGGGTCATCTTATTTGCTCATCTATGGTTTCTTCTTCCTCATCTAGTGTTCCTCCTATGACCCTTTTCCCCTAGCTTCTGCCTATGAGGGCGAGTATCCAACTTTTTATTTTTTGTAACTGACTAGTCTCACTTAGCATAATTTAACAATATAAAATTACTTCTATGAACATTAAAGTACCCCAAATAAGTCCTTTATCAACATGTCAAGAAACATATCTTTTTCAATAGCTCAGGAAGTAACTGACTGTCAACACAGTTCAAATGTCTTAAAATACATATTCTGGGGCTTCCCCTTTCTTTCAGTCCTATAGATCTAGCACATACTGCAAAATTTCAATTTATAATTAGAATTGCTATTTTGTTCTCCCAATCTTATCATCAGAAGCTGTCAAACACAACTGCATTCCCATCCATCCTTTTAAATGATTAAAACAAAGCCAACCATGGGCCGAGCAACATATATTTAAAGCACACAGGAAGCAATGGATATTTATGTTATTTTTACATGCTCTATTGTGTTTACTTATAGAAGTACAGTTTATACAAAGTTCTGTGTGTGTGTGTCCCTTCTCCTCTACTTTTAGGGATGTTCATGACATTTAAGAATTTAAGATCAATAAGAGATCTCCATCACTGTCTGATTTAACTAGAAATCAGCCTGTTCTATAAGAAATATATCTCATACTTTTCTGTTTCCTACAAAGTAAATCACTTAGTTCATTTCTACAACAAATCTTTATTCTAAGTGAATAATCCTAGTATCTGACTCAATTATTAAAGTGAATCCCTTTGATATTTTCTGAAGAAAACCTCAAGGAATTAATTTCAGTGTAGCTTGAAAGTATAATAAAAGCTCATTAAATTATAATTACAGGGAGAACAAGAATTAAGAACAAATCTGAATAACTATGCAAGACCTAAACTTATGTCAAGTGGCATGGTAACTGGACTACAACTATGAGATCCAAAAGAGCTTATTATCCTATGTTCTTAAAAATGAAAAATAGTTATATTTAATATATTGTATACAAGTTAATATAACTAAAGTCATTTTGTCATAAATGAAAAAATCTGCTTCCAATACACTACACTTCACCTGAATCATAAGTATAATTAGTATAGAAAAATATTTCACAGATTGTGCACAAAAGAAAATTTTGGTCTAGAAAAATATTTCACAGATTGTGCACAAAAGAAATTTTTTCTTAAACTGAGAGGATCCAATGATAATGCAATTTTTCTATAGGGACACATTACACTTACTCTCTAAGAGTCATGGATTGTTATAGCTGGTTCAGACATATTTTTAAATATACTCAATAAAAGACTTCTATATGAAAATTGGGACATTTCCTTTAAGCATCAAAGACGCAGCAAAGAACTTTTCCGTCTGTGACTCACCTCTAAGGTCTCCCCATTGGCATCTCCCTCTGGCTCCACTGAACTGCCCACTGCATTCGTTAGCATCATTTTGACCAAAGAGCAAAATCTAAAACAGCAAATGTCACAAAGATGTTGCCCTTTAGGATCACTATTGTTCCTTACCTTTTACTGAGCTTTATATTACATTAAACTTTAAACGTAAATCAAACTTTTACAAGTCATGGAATAATCGATCTACTCCTTGATTTCACATGGTTCTTTCATGAGTATTTAATCTAGTCTCAATATTTGAGTGCTCTGTATAAAGTATCTCTAACAACTAGTTGGTCAAATGATTCTTGAGAACATTTACAACAGAAAACCAATTACCACCCAAAGGCAGCTCATTCCTTGTTGAACTCAATGAGAAGTGTTTCCCTTTGATTGACCTGAAGACTTCTTTCATGTGGGTTCCATCCACAGACTGCTTAGAGTTAACACCCACTGTATGTATGTGTCGTGTGTGTGTGTGTGTGTGTGTGTGTGTGTTACTAAAAAGATTCAATCCATGAGCATTCTACCTCTGAACTACACCCCAAGTCCTTTTTATTTTTTATTTTGATACAGGTTCTCATTTGGTTGCTGAGAGCCTCACTAAATTGCTGAGGCTGGCCTTGAACCTATGTACCTCCTGTCTTAGCCTCCCAAGTACTGAGATTACAGGTGTGCACCACCACATGCCGGACTCACCACATTTCCTTTGTCTATTCATCAGCTGAGGAACATGTAGATGGTTTCCTTTTGTTGGCTATTGTGAATAATGCTGCAATGAACATGAGAATCTGTCTCTTTGACAGTCTGGTATCAGTTGAGAATAGAGTGGTTTCAGTTGAGAGACTGGGAGGAGTAGTGGAAAGGGAGAGGTGGGGAAAGCTGATCAATGGGCACTAATCTTGAGTTAGATAGGAGAAAGAAGAACTGGTGTGCTACTGCATAGTACGGTAACTGTAGATAATGAGAATGTACTATATTTTTTAAACACTAGAAGAATTTTAAATATTTTCACCATAAATATAGAATAATAGATATATGTATTTGATTTGAACATTATGTAATGCATATATGTATTGAAATATCACATAACCTATAAATGCATAAAATTTTATATATCAATTTAAAATAAAGTAAATATGCATTCAAATAATTAAATCCTTTACTACATTGCAGCAACAGTTAGCAACACATATACCTTTATCATATCCCTGTAATTCTTCATTTCTTATTCTCTATTTCTCCTAGGACTCATTTTGGAATCACTTCACTAGTTAGTCATCCTTCAAATAGGTCCATTATATTACTCTTTAAGCCTGGCCCTGAGACCAGCACTGTAGTGATGATCTAATCAGTTTAAAAAATAAAGCAACCAACCCTTCTCAAGCTGTACACCACATAGTTCCCAGTAAGCAATAAGGTCTTGTATAAGGGAAGTGGTGAGAAGGTAATGTGTAAGACCACCACACCATTCTATTGACCAAGACCAATCCTATACCAATTATTACCCATAAGTTTTTCTCACAAATGCTGCAGAACTACATAAGCCACTTCCTAGACTTGTGCAATTATCTATTTGCATACAAATAATCTTGAACCAATGGAATGTTTTCATTCAGAATTCTCTTGTTTTCAGTACTGGGGATGGAACCCAGGGGTTTTCTACAACCCAGCTACACCCCCAGCCACATTTTTTACTCTTTATTTTGAAACAGGGTCTCATTGAGCTGCAAAGGACCTCACTAAGTAGTAGCTGAGGCTGTCCTCAAACTGCGATCCTCCTGTCTCAGTCTCCCAAATACTGGGATTACAAGCATGCGCCACCACGCCTGGCCAGAATTCTCTTTTAAGATGGCAGAGAGATTCTGGCCTCGCTGGCCCCCACACTGGCCTAAACCCTCGGCTGGCTCTAATCCTGGCCTCGGTGGCCCCAGCACCAGACTAGCCTCAAGGCAGGCTCCTTCCCAGCCTCGCTGACCCTGGTACCGGCCTAACCCCTCGACAGACTCCTATCCTGGCCTCGGAGGCCTCAGGATGAGGGCTAATTAGATGATGTGTGCTTGTATATCTTCTCAAGTCTTGTATTCCAATGTGATATATGATTACAATGCACCAATAAAAATAAATTTAAAAAAAGATGGCAGAGAGAAATAGTGTATACTTCAGGGTAACTTCCACAAAACACTAAAATGTTCTCCTTTTTTTGGCGAGTCTGGGGAGGGAACCCAAGGGCATTTGACCTCTGAGTTATACCCTCTGCCCTATTTTTTTATTCTTTATTTTGAAACAGGGTCTCACTGAGTTGCAAAGAGCCTCACTAAGTAGCTGAGGCTGTCCACGAACCACCATCCTCCGGTCTCAGCCTCCCGAATGCTGGGATTACAAGCGTGTGCCACCATGCCTGGCTATAATGTTCATTTTTTAATCAACCCATGGGTACCTTTTCTTCTAGTATTTGAACACTCAAAAACCCAAAGATCAGGCTTCTTAGGAGACACAAGATATGCACTCATCTGAATAACTAAAATTTAAAAGACAATACTAAGCCAAATGTGGTGGTGCAGACTTGTAATCCCAGTACTTGGGAGGCTGAGATAGGAGGTTGCAGGTTCAAGGCCAGCCTCAGGAACTTAGCAGGACCTTGTTTCCAAATAAAATTAAAATAGGAGTCGGGTGTGGTGGCACATGCGTGTAATCCTAGCATTCAGGAGGCCAAGACTGGAGGATCATGGTTTGCGGACAAACTCAACTACCTAATGAGGCCCTCCACAACTTAGTGAGACCCTGTTTCAATATAAAGAATAAGCCGAGCATGTTGGTGCATGCTTATAATCCCAGCACTTGGGAGGCCGAAACAGGAGGATCACACAGGTTCGAAGCCAGCCTCAGCTACTTAGTGAGACCCTGTTTCCAAATAAAGTATAAAAAAATAAGTCTTGGAGTATAGGCCAGAGGTAGAAAAGCCCCTGAGTTCCACCCTCTGTACCACAAAAAAAAATAAAGAATAAAAAATAGAGTAAGGGGTGTGGCTCGGAGGTCGAATGTCCCTGGGTCCCATTCCCAGAGCCACACACACAAAAAATTAAAATGGGCTGGTGATGTATTCCAGAGTTATAATGCCCTTGAGTTCAATCCCCAGTATCAAAAAATAAAAATAAAAGATGATACTAACTTTTGTTAAGCATAAGATATAACTAGAACTCCTATACATTGCTGGGGGGAATATAAATTCATGAGACCACTTGGAAATCTACTGACAGCATCAGTCAAAGTTAAATATAAACCTATCCTATAATCCAATAATCTACTACTTAGTATATATTAAACACAAATTAATGTGTATGGTCACCAAAATGTACATGTAAGAACATTCATAGAAGTTTATTCCTAATAGCTCCAAACTAGAAATAATCCAAATACTCATCAACAGGAGAATAGGTAGATTGTTGTGTTTAAATTATGGAACTATGCCGGGCGTGGTGGCGCACGCTTGTAATCCCCACGCTTGGGAGGCGGAGACAGGAGGATCACGCAGGTTCGAAGCCAGCCGTGCTGGCGTAAGAGACCCTGTTTCAAAAATATAAAATAGGACTGGGAGTGTAGCCCGGAGGAAGAAGGGCTTCCAGGAACCCAAGTACCACCAAAAATAAAAAAAAAATAAATTATGGAACTATAAATAAAAAAAGGATGCACAGATACATACATCATGGACAAATCCCAGGCTATTATTTTAAGAGAGGAAAAAGGAGCAATGATAAAGTACAATAAATTTGATTTTATTTATTGGAATTTTGACAACAGGCAAAACTCACTATGGTGGTAGAAATAAAATATATTTATTGCCAAAGGGGGCTTAATGACTGGAAAGGGTCACAAGGCAATTTCTGGAGTATCAATCTGGGAGATGGGTACATGGGTATAGACAATAGGTAAAAATGTATCTAGCTATATACTTAAGTGTACTTTACACACTTTACTTGCGTGTAAATTATTAAAACAGTTGGGCGTAGTGACACATGCCTGTAATTCCAGTACTTGGAAGGCTGAGACAGGAGTATCCCAGGTTCATGGCCAGCTTTAGCAACTTAATGAGTCCCTCAGCAACTTAGTTTCTTCCTTTAGTGTTTTATAACTTTCATTACAGAGGTCTTTACCTACTTGATTAGATTTATTCTTATTTATTTTTTTAGGTTATTGTGAATGAAATTGCTTTCATTTTTTTTTTGGTGGTACTAGGATTTCTGGAAGCCCTTCTACCTCCAGGCTATACTCCCAGACCTATTTTTACATTTTTATTTGGAAACAAGGTCTCCTAAGCCAGCGTGAGTGGCTGGCTTCGAACCTGCGCGTCCCATACCTCATTTAGATGTATGATTACAATGCATTAATAAAAAATAACAACATGGTACTAGCACAAAAACATATAGATCAATGGAATAGAATAGAAGGTACAGAAACAAATCTACACACATAAAGACAACTAATTTTTGACAAAGGCACCAAAACAGCACACACTGGAGAAAAGACAGCCTTTTCAACAAATGTACTTAGGGAAACTAATTATCCATTTGTATGAAAATGGAATTAATGAGCCAGGCATGGTGGCACATGCTTGTAATCTCAGTATTTGGGAGGCTGAGACAGGAGGATCATGGTTCCCAGATAGCCTCAGCTGCTTAGTGAGGCCCTTTGCAACACAGTGAGACTGTTTCAAAATAAAGAATAAAAAATAGGGCTAGGGTGTACCTCAAAGGTAGAATGCCCCTGGGTTTGATTTCCAATACCACAAAAACATGGAATTATATTCCTCCCTCTCACCCTGCACAAGAGTCAACTTTACCTTAAGATGGATCAAAGAGCTGGAAATTAGACAAGAGACTTTAATATTACTAGGGGGGCATAGGTACAACACTCCAACATATAGGCATAGGTAGACACTTCCTCGATAAGATCCCCAAGGCAGAAAATATTAAAACAATGATTAGCCCGGCGTGGTGACGCACGCTTGTAATCCCAGCATTTGGGAGGCTGAGACTGGAGGATCATGGTTCGAGGACAGCCTCAGCTACTTAGTGAAGCCCTCTGCAACTTAGTGAGACCATGTTTCAAAATGAAGAATAAAAAAATAGGGCAGGGGGTGTAGCTCGGAGATAGAATGCTCCTGGGTTCCATCCCCAGACCCACAAAAAATAACAACAAGGATTAATAAGTGAGATTGCATTCAACTAAAAAGTTTCTGTTGCTCAAAGGAAACCATCAAGAGTCTAAAGAGTGAGTCTATAGACAAGGAAAAGATTCTTGCCAGCTATCCCTTTGACAGAGTTCTAACATTTAGAATACACAAAGTATTTAAATGACTTAACACACACAAATACAATCAAGAAATGGGCAATTTAACTAAATAGATACTTCACAGAAGAAATACAAATGGCCAATAAACATGTGAAAAAATGTTCAATATCACTAGCAATCAGGGAGATACAAATCAAAACTACACTGAGATTCTATCTAACCCCGGTTAGAATGGCAATCATCAAGAAGTCAAACAACAAAAAATGCTGGTGAGGGTGTGATTCCAGAAATAGGAACCCTTATATACTGTTTGTGGGATTACAAATCAGTGCAGCCACTGTGGAGGTGAGTGTGAATATTACTCAGAAAATTAGAAATGGATTTATCATATGATCCAGCCTGGGTAGCTTTCCAAGTGGATTGAAATCAGATTATAGTGACACATGCATATCCAGGTTTATAGCAGCACAATTCATAATAGCCAATTATGGAACCAACCCAAGTGTCTATCTACATAGAAATGGATTACAAAATTATGGGATTTATACACAATGGCATTCTACTCAGCAATAAAGAATAACAAACTTATGTCACTTACAGGAAAATGGATGGGCCTGGAGAACGTTATGTTAAGTTTGACTCTAGTTAGAATGCCAATCATCAAGAATACAAACAATAAGAAATGCTGATGAGGATGTGAAAAAAATAGGAACTCATATACTTTTGGAGGAATTGTAAATTAGTATAGCCACTATAGTGATCAGTATGGAGACTCCTCAGAAGGCTAGGAATGGAACTACCATATGACCCAGATGTACCACTCTTTGGTATCTTTCCAAAGGGGTTAAAGTCTGAATACTTTAGTGACACAGGTTTACCCATGTTTATAGTAGCACAATTCACACAATAGCCAAATTATGGAACCAATCTATATGCCTGTCAACAAATGAATGATAAGGAAAATGTAGTATAAATATACAATGGAATTTTACTCAGCCATAGAGAAGAACAAAATTATGTAATTTGCAGAAAAATAGAACTGGAGAATATTTTGCTAAATGAGGTCAGCCACTCTCAGAAAGTCAAAGGGCATGGTTCCTCTCATATGTGGAAGCTAGAGAGAAAATAGGAAACAAAAGGGACTTCAGATAAATGCAAAGAGGGTCCAGTAGAATAGAGGAAGGGGAAAAAGGAGAACTGTGGAATGAAATAGTTCAAATAATGCTGCCCATTATCAAGAAATCACTACCACTTTTACTAACATATGTTGGTATGAGGGGTGGGATGTGGAAGGAAATACAAGTCCTCTGTGGACATAAGTTTGTATCACTTTCAACCTTACTATGCTGTACATACATATATATATATATATATATATATATATATATATATATATTTTTTTTTTTTTTTTTTTTTTTTTTTTTTGGTGGTACTGGGGTTCCTGGAAACCCTTCTATGTCCGGGCTACACTCGCAGACACCTATTTTTTTATTTTATTTGGAAACAGGGTCTCTTAAACCAGTGAGGCTGGCTTTTAACCTGCGCGATCCTCCTGTCTCCACCTCCCAAATGTGGGGATTACAAACATGCGCCACCACACCCGGCTGCTGTATACATTTTTTTTTTTGATACCAGGGATTGAGCCCAGAGCCATTCTACCTCCAAGCTACACTCCTCCAGCTTGACTTTATTTCTTATTTGGCAACAGGATCTCACTTAGCCTTGCTAAGTTGCCACGGCTGGGCTTAAACCTGCAACCCTCCTGTCTCAGTCTCCCAAGTACATGGATTATAAGCATGCACCTGATGCAGGTGATGTTTACTTATAATGTACCAATACAAGTACAAAAAAACTTTTGTGTTATAAGTGATAAGATCAACAGAATGAAAGATAACCTATAGAATGAGAGAAACTATTTGCAAACTGCATCTGATCAGAGACTTTATGGAGAATATGTAAAGAACTCTTAAAATTCAAATAGCCCATTTAAAATGGGCAAAACCTAGAAAACATCACTCTCACCAGTTCACCTAAGTTAACACCACCAGGAATGATACACGGATACTGAGTGTCCCCTGATATGAGGCATTGAGAAAAACTTAATATCACTTCAGTGGTATTCCTGTATCAAATACATGAATACAATAATGAAAAAACAGGAAACTCAAATCAAAGACCCACACAACATGTAATTTATACTCTCTGCAAGTATTGGGTCAAGAAAGACAAAAACTGATGAACACAGACATGACAAATAAATGTAACTTGTGATCATAGACTGAACTGAGGATGAGAGAACTGTTTCTGTTTACTATAAAGGGAATTAGGGAAACAGTAAGTAAAATTTGGGTATGGTTTATGGATTATAGTATCATACAAATCTTAATTCCTATAATTACATAAGTGAACATTTCTTGCTTTTAGGAAATATGCTGTATTAGTGGTAACACAGCATTATGTCTACAACTTAATCTCAACCAGTTCAGTAAAAAAAAAAAATATGAAACCGTGTGTGGTGGTGCATGATTGTAATTCCAGTACTTGGGAGGCTGAGCCAGCAGGACCGCAGGTTTGTGGCCAGCCTCGGCTACTAGTGAAGCCCTCTGCAACTTACTGAGACCCTGTTTCAAAATAAAAAATAAAAAATAGGGTTGGGGGTATAGCTCAGAGGTAGAATGCCCCTGGATTTGATCCTCAGTACTGCAATATATATATATATATATATATATATATATATATATATATATGCTGAAAGTGGTGGCACATGCCTATAATGCCAGTACTCGGGACAGCCTTAGCCATGATGTGAGACTTAGCAACATGTGCCACCATGCCCGGCTCCTCTGAATATTTTTCTAAATAAAAAATGTACTTTTCTAGTCAGGTAAGGTTGCATACACCCATAATCCCAGTACTCAGGAGGCTGACACAGGAGGATCACAGGTTTGAGAACAGCCTCCACAATGTACAAAGACACTCAGCAATTTAGCAAAACTGTCTTTCAAAATAAAAAGTGCCAGGGCTTTAGTTCAGAAATCAAATGCCCCCTGGGTCCAATCTCCAGAACCAAAACTAATATATATTTTTTAAGTTGGGCAAGGTATTTGAAAATTCATTGTTTTAGTAAGTTTTTTCATTACTGTCCCCAAAATGCCCAATGAGAACAATTGAGAGGAGGAAAGGTTTATTGGGGCTTATGGTTTGACTTCATAGGGCCACCTCTGGTATATCAACCTTGGCAGCAGAGAATATGGTGGAGGAATATAATTCTCACATCACCGAGACAGAGAGGGGGGAGGAGAGAAGAGAGAGGTGAGAGGAGAGAAGGAGACACACACACACACACACACACACACACACACACACACACACACACAGATACCATGGACATAAAGAGTCCTCAGGACCATACCCACAATGACCCACCTCCTCTATTCAAAAGTCCTCTCTGAACCTTACAGCAGTGGGGACAAGCTTTTAACACATGAGCTTTTGGGAGGTATTTCAAATCCAAACTACACCATTCTGCCCCAGGCTCCCAAAATCTCATCGCCATCTTACAATGCAAAATGCATTTAGTCCATCTGCAAGAGTACCCATAGTCTTAACAGTTCCAGCATCACTCAGAAGTCCAAGTTAGGCGGGCGTGGTGGCCCACGCTTGTAATCCCCATGCTTGGGAGGTGGAGACAGGAGGATCGTGCTGGTTCAAAGCCAGCCTCACTGGCTTAAGAGACCCTGTTTCCAAATAAAAAATATAAAAAAGGTTTGGGAGTGTAGCCCGAAGGTAAGTGTAAGGTAAGTGTAGCCCGAAGGTAAGCTGTAAGTGTGCATCTGGGGGTACATGATGGTGAGACGTGATCCTCAAAGAGCTTTGGCAGCCCTCTCCCTACAGCCTTGCTTGTTGTAGCCACTATGCTACTCTTAGCCTGACTCCACTGCCTACAGCTTGTAGTTTTCCTCAGCAGAAGGATGTTACTGGCAACTTTTAATTCCTGGAGTCTCCATTACAGCTTTGGCTTCACTCTCATAGCTAAACAGACACCCTCAAGCCACCTTAATTACCGTCTCTATGCAATGTACTTCTCTTTGGTGGTAGTAATCTCCCCAGCAACCATAACTTCCTTTGCCCTAATTTTACATGGGCTTTTCTGGCCAAACTACAAGTATTCAAAATCCTTCTCTTCTACTTTCAACTCCATTTTATCACAATAAATTTAGATATAGGTTGCCATCAATACCCACCAACTCGATGCACTGATGCTTTGAAACTTCCTTTATCAGATTAAGTAGTCCATTGCCTTTAAATTTGGTCTTCGTGTACAAAGTCTGAGGACACCAGTGAAATGCAGGTAAGTTCTTCATCAGAATGTAATTATGGCATGGCATCTGGACCAATTGCATATGGAGTTCTTGCCATCTGAAACCTCAACAGTCTTTACTATCTTTCTTTCTTTTTTATTTTTTTCTGTTTTACTCTCCCTGTTTCTATCAACATTCTGGCCTTCCCAGCTCCATTGAGAATCACCCACTAAGTGCAGTTTTTACAACATTCTAAGGCTTCTAGAGCCTGTATCTCCAGACCTTTCCAAACTATTCACACAAACCAGTTCCAAAGGCTTCCAAACAACATGGCCATGTAAAATCATAGCAATGACTTCACTGGTACCAATTTCTGTTTCAGTCAGAATTCTTACCACCATATATGTCAGGTATAATTCAACATAACTAACAACTACAATTTAGGCGAAGAAAGATTTATTCCCCTACAGATCTGGAGATTTAATCCTTGAAGTCTTCGGGGCTAGAAATAGAACATTATGGCTTGAATTTAGACTGTCCCCTAGAACTTACAGGGTAGACAAGGCAGCCATGTGAGGGGCAGAACTTTGTTGCTGGTGAAGAGTCCTTGGGGGCATGGCCAGGGACAGTGTCCCCTGGGCAGTCTGATGCAACTTCCTATTCTTCTCTGCCACCATGAGCTAGCTGATAACTAGATCTCTGCTTCTATCTCTCCTTCTTCTCTCTGCTCCTGGCCATGATATCCTGACGGCCTGAAGCTCTAGTGTCTGCTTGGAATCCAGTCTAATATGAACTGACATTTCTGGAACCATAGCAAATAAATCTTCCTTCTTCTAACGTGTGGTTTGGTGTTTTGGGTTACAAAGGTGAAAATGAAGATTGAAATAGACATTTTCTCAAAGAAGATATATAAATAGCCAATAAGCACTGAGATGCTCAGTATCACTAGTCATTAGGGAAATGCAAGTCAAAATCACAATGACCTTCTATCACATACTCATTAGGATGGCTATAATAAAAAAGACAGACAAGAAGTGTTGGCAAAGATATAGAAAAATATAACTATCATATATTGCTAATGAGAATGTAAAATAGAGAAAGAGTTTGACAGTTCCTCAAAAAGTTAAACACAGTTACCTAGCATTCTGACACCAAGAGAAATGGAAACATATGTCCTCACAAAGATATGAACATGAATGTTCATAAAAGCAAAATTCATAATAGCCAAAAGCGAAAGAAACCCAAATGCCTATCAACTGATAGTAGATTAATAAAATGTGGCATATTTATACAATGAAATATTTATTTATTTAGCCACAAAAAGCAACAAAATACTGATACATGTTACCACACAGATCAACCTTGAAAACACTATAGTAAATGGAAGAAGCCAATCATGAATGAGCACATATCGTATAACTCCACAAATATGATGAAATGTCTCAAAATAGGCATAATCACAGAGATATAATGTAAAATACTGGTTGCATAGGCCTGGGCGTATGAAGAATGAAGTTGGAGAAAATGAGGAATGGCTGCTGAAGGATACTAGGCTTCTTTGGGAATTGATGAAAATATCCTGTAAGTGCATAGTGCTGATGGTTGCAAAATTCTAAATATACTAAAAAGCATTGTGTTGTAAGTTTTAAATGGAGTAGAGATATGAGAATTATATATCAAAGCTATAAAAATAATTTTCAGTGAGTTAAAATTTCAAAAGAGATAGTTAAGCAAAACAAATATTTTCCCAACAAAGACCCTTTAAAATTATTCACCATAGCCTGGAGTAGTGGTGCACGCATGTAATCCCCGCACTTAGGAGGCAGCCTGGAGTAGTGGTGCACGCATGTAATCCCCGCACTTAGGAGGCAGAGACAGAAAGATTGTGCAGGTTCGAAGCCAGCCGCGCTGGCTTAAGAGACCCTGTTTCCAAATAAAAATATATAAAATAAAATAGGTCTGGGAGTGTAACCCGGAGGTAGAAGGGCTTCCAGGAAGCCCAGTACCACCAATAAATAAATAAATAAATAAATAAATAAATAAATAAATAAATAAATAATTATCCACCATAAATAGATTGCAAATATCTTAATCAACTATAACTCACCTACTACACTGGTCTTCAGTGGAAAAGTAGATATGAAAGTCATCAGAGTTACAATAAACATAAAGGAAACAACACCGTCCATCAAACTTGGATACGCTGTAAAATTTTAAAATATAAGTTTATACATATGTTATGACACCAATTTTAAATATTTAAGAAAAATCTAGAAATTTTCATTTCATTTCACAAATTCTTGAATTGTTAGTCTTTAAAAATTTATCCTTTATTTTTCTATAAAATTTAAATATCAGTGACATTGATTGTTTACATTTGAGCTTATATTCATCAACTGACTTTAATGTGTATCAAGAACTTCCTCTATATTTATTGCTAAGCAAAGCATATGGGCAACAGAAACATTTAATAAATATGGTCCCTGTCCTCTAGAATCTCATAAAAAGAAAGGTAAGCTGAGTATGGTGATGTACAACTGTACTGCTAGTACTTTGGAGGCTGAGACAGTAGGACTGCAAGTCGATAGCTAGACTCTGTTTCAAAATAAAAAAAAATTTAAAGAGCTGAGGGTGTAACTCAAAGGTAGAATCCTCCTGGTTCAATACCTAGAACAAAAATAGTTTTTAAAAGACAGGCAAATTATTTGTGAACTCCTTTATTATGGCATCTAAGAATTCCTAGACTTGGAAAATATCAGGACACCACATTTATTATCATACAAAGTAAACAGAAGTAAATATTGCATCTTAGATCAAGAAATGCCTTTAAATATTATCTGGTATATCTCCACCCAATGTCTAGACTCTACTCTTCAACACTTCAAACATGCAATATTCAGCTTGGTTGAACATACGCAGTGACAGAATCTGTTGTCAGATTCTGCTCCATCTGAGGACAAATTTCCCTGTTAGAGAGTTTAACACCCACACTGGGTTAAAGCAATGACCTTTATTCTGCCAGGTGGCACCATGGGGAATCAGGCTACATACTTGTCTACAGTCAGCTCTCCAAACCAATGAAGCCACTTTATCTGACACCTTTTAAGCCACCTGTTCCTGATATCCAAAGCATCTTAGAACATTCTTTATGTGATAGATAACATGACAAATAATGGGCTGAAACAGCAACACTCTTAAGTGATTAAAAAAGAAAGCTATGTTATACATATGCAAAGTTTTGAAAACCAATCTGTAAAGAAACTATCACAGTTAATTGGATAGCTTTGGGAATGTACAATGCATGCCCTTCGTGTTTTGCCAGTCCCTAGGTAGGAGCCAGCTTCGGCCCTCTGAAAATCCTCATTGCTGAATGAAATGGTAGCTGGAAACATGTCTATGAGGAGGTATAAAGAGAAGGTCCTTGACTACATGCTCTTGTACAACTTCACTACTAAGTAGTACATTTTTGAAAATGCTCAACATTTTTGGATTACCTTGTGTTTTCTGGCAGTATTATCCACATGTACTGCTCTGTACTTAAATTATTTCCATCCTTTTAAAGTGATGTAATCACTGTTTCAAGTGAAACATTGATATGTTCAGGATAGAATCATATACCATGTCTGATGGTAACTAGGGATGTGTTCACTGGCCTGAGGTAGTCAGAGGATCAGAGAAAGGACATAAAGTTCTAGACAAAGCTCTTGATTTGGTAAACATAGCAAATAAATTGAGACCTAGAGAGGCTGAGTGATTTCCCAATGTAACACAGCAAGGAGGGATTAAAACTCACATCTAGCTGGACGTGGTGGCACACACTTGTAATCCCAGCGCTTAAGAGGCTGAGACAGGAGGATCCCACAGGTTCGAAGGCAGCCTCAGCTACTGAGTGAGGCTCTCAGCAACTTGATGAGACCCTGTTTCCAAATAAAGTATAAAATAGGACTGGGAGGGTATCCCAGATGGAGAGAAGCCCCTGGGTTCCACTCCAGTACCACACACACAAAAAAATCCCTCGCGTCTATCTCAGACCCACTCCCACCCTTTGATGTGCTGGTAGGGTGACTAGTGTAGCTGAGGTGTGTTAGTCCTACTTGGGGAAAGTCACACATGGTCACTATTCCTGACCAAAAATTCAAGTGCCACACTTCTCCTTGGAATACAATACCTCATTCTCTCCCCAACAATACATCTGGCTCCACTGCTCTGTCCAGAAGATACCACCCAGGTGTTATTAGCAAATAACTCCTGACTTCAGTTCTTGGGGCCCTGAGCACTTGAACATTTTTGGCTCAAAGAAGACACATTTTATCTTTCTGCAGATATAACTTTTATTTAGCTCTGAGACAAGGGAATTTCTTCTGCTGGATATGAGAAAAACTACTTTGCTAACAAACCAAGAAGCTCTAACTAGCAGCACACTATGAACTTCAGGGCAACAAAAGAGATAACTGTCTATTTTGGGCTCTGTTAAAAATAAGAACAGCCGGGCGTGGTGGTGCACGCTTGTAATCCCCGTGCTTGGAAGGCAGAGACAGGAGGATCGCGCAGGTTCGAAGCCAGCCGTGCGCGCGCGCTGGCTTAGGAGACCCTGTTTCCAAATAAAAATGTAAAAATAGGTCTGGGAGTGTAGCCCGGAGGTAAAAGGGCTTCCAGGAACCCCAGTACCACCAAAAATAAATAAATAAATAAAAATAAGAAAGCTGGGCGTGGTGGCGCAAGCTTGTAATCCCCGCGCTTGGGAGGCAGAGACAGGAGGATCGCGCAGGTTCAAAGCTAGCTACGCACGCTGGCTTAGGAGACCCTGTTTCCAAATAAAAAAAATGTAAAAATAGGTCTGGGAGTGTAGCCCGGAGATAGAAGGGCTTCCAGGAACCCCAGTACCACCAAAAATAAAAATAAAAAATAAAAAATAAGAACATCATTTCTTATGAATAAGTGAAAACATTAAAGTGCATAAAACATTAACTGTTGTTATTTGTATTAAAACAATAGTTATAGTTTCTCTTACATTCTTACCTTATTCTCTTAATAGAAGAGGCTGTAAAATTCCATTCATGGATTTGTGTCTGTAAGTATCAAAAGACAGAAGTTAGTAGCTTAATTTTTTCCATGTAAAGGATTATTTTTCATTTCATTGCGTGTTCAATTTTTTTCTGCTATTTTCTTTTCAATAGTGGCTAAGGGTTAGAGCAATATACTTTGATATTTTGGGACACCAGAAATATTTTATAATATGCTATAAAATTCATTTGTGTTTAGTCTAGTTTAAATAAAATGATATAAGCTTGAAATAAGTAATAATCTGAGACATAAAACACAGTGGTCTTTCTTCTTCTATCAACACAATAGGCACACTCTAAAGCAGGTTTGGGAACAGTCCATCTAAGTTGAGTGACTTGCAAATATATTTGGAGAAGACTATAACAGATACTCTTCAGCATTCAATAATCTTCATTTCTTCTTCTCTCTGGGAACACAGTTAAACGACATTGCCCAGATTCCCTTGCAGTTATGACAGAGTTCTGACCAATGGAATGTGAACAGAAGTGTTTGTACCACTGCAGGCCTGGCCCATAAAAATCTCCCTGGTAAATCCTCTACCTTCTCTTTCCCCATCCACAACAAGATGGAACAGGGCCTCTTGCCAACTTGGAATTAACATGAGGCATAGACAAATTTTTATCATGTTAAGATTTTGAGATTGGGGGCTGTTTGTTTTAGCAGCTGATCTGCCATGACTAATACAAAACTGAGCATTCAATCTGTACCAACATGCACCTAGAAAAAAACCCTGACCTCTCCATTCCTTGTCTTAAACTTTGTACAAGGCTAACTTCAAAATGAGTGACTAACATCTAGTTTCAGGAAAACTACAAACTCTACCACTAATACATCACAACTGTAGAAAATGATATTAAACAGTAATATCCATTTGGTTGGCCTGAGGTTACCTGAAATTGGCCACCAAGAGTATTTTTTGTGTGTGTGGTACTGGGGTTCCTGGAAGCCCTTCTACCTCCGGGCTATACTCTCAGACCTATTTTACATTTGGAAACAGGGTCTCTTAAGCCAGCGCGGCTGGCTTCAAACCTGCGCGATCCTCCTGTCTCCGCCTCCCAAGCGTGTGCCACCACACCTGGCCTCATCAAGAGTATTTATACCATGGAAATCAGCAAACACTAAATATTAGCCTGAACTCACAGAAAATTGGCTGTTCAACATTTACTGGCATATTACTACTGCCTCTTTATTTCCAATGAATTTTTTGAGGTACTAGAGATGGAACCCAGAGGCATTCTACCTTTGACCTACACCCCAACCCTATTTTTTATTCTTTATTTTGAAACAGGATCTCACTGAGTTTCAAAAGGCCTCACTAAGTAGCTGAGGCTATCCTTGAACTGTGATTCTCCTGTCTCAGCCTCCCAAATGCTGGGATTACAAGTGTGTGTGCCACCTTGCCCAGCCATCCAATGAATTTCTGAACCCTTGACTAATAAACCAGGATCTTAATCTTATTTTACAATGGCTGGGACATGACATTGTACACAAGCATGTGCAATGTTCTTCCCCACATCCATACATAATGCACCAGGAAAAATGCAACAATGTCTAGAAAAAATGTCATCTCACTATAGGCAAATTTGCTTGCTTTTCACATTCAGCACAATTCTAAAATTGTAAATGAAGGTGAATGCAAAATACTCCTCTCAAAGAAAAATACAACTTACATTTTATATTTTTCTCAGGCATTTCCTTTGACATTTATAAGTACTTATATAAAATATCTTATCAAGAAAAACTAGCATTTGATATATATATATATATAACTCTTTTGTATTTCTAATTTCAGACTATATGCAAACAAAGTAAACCATTTACAACTAGTGAGATATCTACCAACAATATTTTTAAGAGCCATCAACCATTACAGAATTTAAATGAGGTGGGCCAAGATGATAGAATTCCACTGAGATCAAACCATTTTGCTTTAAGTGTATCAAGAGTGATTTAGTAGCCTTAATTTTTTCAGCAACTGCTTATCAATATATAAGGTACCTGCACCTATATCAAAGAAATAGAGATAACATATCTGAATTTTGAAAATCCTCTTTTATGACAGTGGTGTCAATGACAAAGAAAACATGTCAGCCTCTGGTATAGGGATGTCTGAACTGAAAAGGGGTTACTTCATGGAGGATGGAACAAGGGGAAAAGGAGCAGGGGATGCTGATGTTCTAAGAATTGAGAACTGATGTTCCATCTGAGAACTGAGGTGTATTCACTTAGTGAAAAATCCGGAGAAAAGCGGGGCTTAAGAGTCCCGCTAAGAACCAATCTCCATTACCACAAAAAGAGCGCCTTTCATAGCCAGAAAACACCATCACCAGAAAAACAAAAAAAAACCACCAGGCTCCAGAGAGAAAGCGGACTGAGAACAGAGCTCAGGGCCACAGAGGAGACACACGAGCCCGAGGACGCGGCAGCAGCGCCATACTGCCGGCGGCAGCGGCGAACTCAGCGGACGGCTACAGCAAGCCAGGTGAGCTGCTGCGGAACAGCCAGGCGGGATCTTTCGGCGCAGACAGCATTTAAAGCTCCCAGTGGCTGAGCTCAGCACACGCTGCAGGGATTCAGAGTGGAAATCAAAACCAGAGAAGAAAAAATACGCCAGCCTCATGGCCGAGGGCGTGGCAGAGGCGCCATATTGCCACCGGCGGCGGCAGCAGCAGTGAATTCACCGAGTCCAGTACAGCTACATCTGCGTACTCAAGAACAGTGAGTCAAATTGCGGGCCACAGAGGAGAAATCGCAGTATTGGGCCTCCTGGGACTTGACCCAGTGAGGGAGTGGTGGTGGCAGAGATATCACACCATAGGAGAACGTGCAAGCTGGCACCCCCCATAGTTTAAAGCAGCCTCTATCGACTCCCTGGGTCGGAGACTCTGTGATACAACCCAGTAAAGGAGTAGTGGGGTCTGAGATAATACAGACTCGAGATCCAGAGCACCTTAACTGAAGCCATAGTGACCCAAGGGAAGAACCCAGAGAAGGCACAAACCTCCGAAATCATGGGAAAGAGGAATAACAATGGAGTAATGAATGTGCACAACCCCACAACATCAGAACCTGATAAAACAGA
This sequence comes from Muscardinus avellanarius, assembly GCF_963383645.1. Lineage (NCBI taxonomy): Eukaryota > Metazoa > Chordata > Mammalia > Rodentia > Gliridae > Muscardinus > Muscardinus avellanarius. Next base: position 13,196,593 of record NC_137792.1, read on the forward strand.
AAATCAGAGATTTCTAGAAGATCAAATCAGGAAAATAACTGTAGAAATAATAGAGGTGCTTCGAAAAGATCTCAGAGAGAGCCAAAAAGAGATAAAGGATGCAATTAATGAAGTAAAGGCCTCAATTCAAAGCACAAACAACCGATTAGACCACATGGAGAACAGAATCTCGCTCTTAGAAGATGAGCAATCCAAAAATGAATGCATAGTTTCTAATCTAGAAAAAAATATCCAACAGCAGGAATCTGACATTGAAGAAATATGGGCCCATCTTAAGAGAGCTAACCTAAGAATAATAGGAATAGAGGAGGGAAAAGAAAGTGATATCAAAGGGATCAACAATCTCTTCAAGGAAGTAGTAGCAGAAAATTTTCCAAATATAGAGCAAGAGGTTGATACACAGATCCAGGAAACTTATAGAACTCCCTTTAGACAGGATCGGAGAAGAGGATCCCCACGCCATATAATTGTCAAAATGACCAATGTGGAAGCCAAGCAGAGAATCTTAAAGGCAACAAAAACAAAGGGCCAACTGACATTCAGAGGCAAACCAATTAGAATCACTCCAGACTTCCCAAACCAAGTCATGAGAGCCAGAAGGGCTTGGAGTAACATATTCCAAACTCTGAAAGAAAACAACTTCCAGCCAAAAATCTCCTATCCAGCAAAACTTTCTATCAAATTAGATGGAGAAATAAGAAGCTTCCATGACAAACAGAAACTGAAGGAATTTATGTCTTCAAAACCAGCGCTAGAGAAAATACTCAAAGAGATTAACTACAAAGAAGAAATAGGTAACACTCACCAGAACCAGAGAAACAAGAGTTTCCATCCAACAGACAACTAAGATTGGTTATCTGTGGAGATTCATTATTTATATTAGTCTTTTACCTATCTCTAAGTTGTATTGTTTGCCTTTATTGTTGTTAATTTTTAGGATTTCTAGTTGGAATATTAATATACCTTCAGATATAGCATTTGGAAATATTTTATCCAATTCTATTAGTAACTTTTAACTCTGTTTACATTGTCTTTGGATATACAATATTTTCTTTTATTTTTTAGGGAGTTTGTATACTCTTCTGTTGCCTGTGCCATTGAAATCATATCCAAGCAATCACTGCCAATTTCAATGTTGTGAGGTTTTATGACCCAGATTTTCTCCTAAAAGTTTATAGTCTTAAGATTTATATTTAGGTCTTTTATCTATTTTGAGTTAATACTTGTATATGGGATTAGGTAAAGGTCCAATTTTATTCTTTTCCATGTAATTATTATTTTTCAACAATATTTAGTTAAAAGATTATTATTTCCACCACCAAATGTTCGTGGAAACCTTGTCAAAAATAACTTGACAATATAGGGAAGAATTTAGCTCTAGGCTTGTATTTAACTCCAATGGTCTATATATCTGCCTTTAGAACAGTACTACACTGTTTCAATTATTGTAGCTTTATATGGTTTGAAATCAGAAAATATATATCTGCTAGCTTTGTTCTTTTTCAAGATCGTTTTGGGTATCTAGAATTCATATTCCATATTAGGATAGATTTTTTTCTGAAAAATAAATATATAAATATATGATAGTTTCACCTAAAAAAACAGAAAAAATATGCTCTAGTAAGAAAGAAAGCAAAAAGAAATATTGAAATGCTATCTTTAAATCATCAAACACTTGGTATCAGACAAATGAAACTGTTATGTGAGATTATCATTTTTAATTTTGGATAAATTGCTATAATACTAGATGTCAACCACTAAGCCAAGCATGGGAAGGAGGGATGGGGAGAGAATGGGGTGGGGATCGGGTGGGGGCTGACTGGGCGATGTGTGCATGTATGTCTACAAAAGTTTGTATCCCACTATGATGTATGAATACAGTGCACCAATAAAATAAAATTAAAAAAAAATCCATCAAGTGGTATATTTATGACTTATGTACTTTTCCATGTATGTGTTATGTAGATAGAACAGCCCTTATTTGAAATGCTTGGGAGCAGAACTGTTTTAGAGTTTGCAAATTTTAAGTTTTTCAAATATTTGCAAAGATTTTACTGGGTGAGCATCCCTGATCTGAAAATATGAAATCTGAAATACTTCAAAATCTGAAAATTTCTGAATGCTAACACTAACAGAGCTCCAGATTTTATAGCATTTTAAATTAGGTAGGCTGAACCTGTACTTGTGCAACAAGTTTTAAAATGCCCAAAGATGCCAGGCACAGTGGCATACACCTTTAAAATTCAGTACTTGAGAGACTGAGACAGGAGGATTACAAGTTCAAGACCAGTGGACAGTTACTTAGCCAGACTCTGGTTCAAAATTTAAAAAACAAAAAGGCAGCTGAGCATGGTGGTACACTTTTGTAATCCCAGTACTTGGGAGGCTGAGACAGGAGGATTGCAGGTTTAAAGAGGCTCTCAGCAATTTAGCTGAGAAACTTAGATCCTGTTTCAAAATAAAATATAAAATAGGTCTGAGAGTATAGCCCAGAAGAGGAAGGCTCCTGGGTTCCAGCTCCAGTACCACAAAAAATAAATAATAAAAAGGGCTGTGGGTATAGCTCAGAGTTAGGGTACCCCTGGGTTCAATTCCCCATACCACAAAAAAATACACAAAGAAGAGGCACAGTAAATAAAAAGATGTACACGTTCTCCAACTAAGATCTGTTTGAATTCCATATATGTAGTTTATTATTATAGTTTGAATTTTTCGCTTTTGTGCTCAAATATTTAATGTACATATTACAGGAAAAAAGCACAAGTGCATCATGGCAGCCCATCCCCATTAATGGCTATTGATGCTATTTTCAATTATAAGATTGCTCCAATGTTAAATATTGAAAAAGGTTACTAGCTTTCAATTGAAATAACATGACTATATCTGATGTAGAATGATACATCTTATTTTTCAAAGATAGTATTTTTACCTGATAACAATACAATCGTTCACACCCTTGCTTCCAAGAAGAAAATTAAGCCTTCTTTGCCAAGTTAATAGCAAAAGTATTTTTATACTCCATGTAAACACATGCATACATAGCAAATAAATTTAATGTATTTGTCAAGGTACTATGTTTCCTTACTACTGCAAAATTTATGAAGGATAAAAGTGATGAAGGACTTTAGGAAAAGATCTGAAAATATCACTATTAACACAAAACATAAGGCCCAGCTCAACATTTTTGTATTCTTTTTAAATCAACAATTACAACTTCTTGTCCCCTGTATATTTGGCATATGTATAAACTGAAACAGTATAAATTTGATAGTAACTATCAATGTTTTAAACATGGGAATCTCTGTTCTTGACATGCTTCCCTGAGCATGGTAGAATGAAGCTGGCAGCGTGCACAATGGTATATAATTGGCAAGAATAGAAAATAGAAACCTAGATGTGTATCAGTAAGAAAGAAGCAAAATAAAGTAGGCTTATCTAGACTGGGAAATATACCATATGACATGGAAACATAGGGAATGTGACATTTAAATAATTAGATTAATGCGTAGTATGTGAAAAACTGACCATGACATATTTATGAGGTTTTAAAAAGTTGCAAAACGCTGCACGCGGTATTATCACACTGTAATGTAAATGTCTCTTAATGTATATGTGTATAAGATATATCACACATGTATAAGTCAGTTTAGAGAAAGGATACAGGGATATCCACCAAATCACTTAGGATGAGGATGGGAATAAATATGGAAACAAGGTTTAAGAAATATGGAAAAATTTTCTCTGAATATCCGCTATCTCCTCCTTATTGTTTAACTTTGTAAAAATCTGTATTTGTTTTATGTTTGTATATATTACATGTAAAAACACACATAATCACTTACATCCTACAGGCACTCATATATGTTCCTATGTATACATTTATACACATACCTAAGATGGAAAAGTATGCGTCCTTTCTTTCATCTTTGATACACCTTCTCATAGTCACGTAATTCAGAAGTATTAAGCTATTCTCCCAATACTACCACATACCTCTTCTATTTGAAAATTGAATCTTTAGTTAAATAGTACAAAAGACAGAAAACTCTTCATAACTTTTTTTCCTTACCCCTTCCATGGGTGCAACATGCCATAAAGAAACTGTTTTCTCCTCGGCTTCATTATTGATTGAAATGTAAGAAGGCTGATAAACTTTGGTTGGCTCTATCACCAGAACCTAAAATAAGAACAGATTCTTATAAGACACAACAATCTAAAATAGGTGGCCCACTAGTGATGAAGTGAGAAGATGTATGTGAAAAAAAAATAATCATTGAGAACTAACTATACCAAGCTGGTTCTAGGAGCCAGGGGTATAGTCGAGTATAGGAGACTCTATCTGTAGCAGTTCTGTGCTCCAATGGGGCAATCGGACCACCGAACACATTGGCGTATGCAATCTAATGTTATATAGATCTCTAAAGAAAATAAGGTGGGGGAATTTACTTCTTAAGGCAGGGTGGCCACATAAGGCCTGCCTGAGGAGATAACAGAAGAAAGAGGCTGATTAAAGATTATAGATCATGTGTGTGTGTGTGTGTGTGTGTGTGTGTGTGTGTGTTACATACACATACAAATATATTATATTATTATATACTGGGGATTGAACCCAGGGGAACTCTATCTCTGAGCTACACCCCAGCCCTTTTTAAATTTTGTTTGAAAATAGGGTCTTACTAGGCTTCTGAGAGTCTCACTAAATGAGAGTCTCACTAAATAAATTGTTGAGGCTGATCTTAAACCTGTGATCCTCCTGTCTCAGCCCCCAAGTACTGGAATGCACCACCACACCTCACTAGATTATAGCTGTGGAGGGAAATAAGGTTAGCAGGTACCAAGTCTTAAACATACAAGGAGGTGAAAAGTGAGTGATATTTGCATTGGTGAAGTATGTTTAAGAGAGAGAATGAGAGGGAAGAGAAGGAACAGGAAAAGAGAGAGAGAGAGAGAGGTGGGGACAGAGATAGGCCTGAGAGTGTAGCCCGGAGGTAGAAGGGATTCCAGGAACCCCAGTACCACCAAAAAAAAAAAAAAAAATTGCTAAAACTAAGTAGAAGTTACACAAGTGTTTAATTACTGATTTGTACCTTTCAAGATTGAAATATTTCATAATTAAAAGATTTTAAAACATATTGCTCAAAAACAAAATAATTATCATAATCATTTCCAACTACATCTATATTAGATGTTTAATGGAATTCTTGAAAGCCAAAAGTTCGCAAAAGTCACATGGCATAAATATGAAACTCAAGTGATGTGCAACTGCCAGGACCTTTAGATATCTTACATATAACTCCTAGTAAGATGGTCTCAGAATTGAAACAAAATTTCAATGAAGGGCTAAATTCAAGTCTGCTTTTTCAACAAAGTTTTAGGTGTTAATTAGTGGCACTGGAGGCAAACTCTAGCTTAATAAAAGACAGCTTTTAATTTCATGTTTTCACCATTAATGCTAAAATCTGTTAGAGAAGAGTTTTTCCCCCATAGTACTATTGGCATTTAGGGCTGGATATTTATTTATGGTTGGGGGCTGTGCTGTGTAATATGGAAAGTTGAGCATCCTCTCTCAGCCCTACTCCTTGCTTCATTCTGATAAGCAAAATAACTTAGGGAATTGATATATCACTTCCGGATTCCACATAAGATTGATGGCTATCCAAACATTTTAAATTGCTCTATGGTTTTCTTCCTTTCAAAGTATTCAACTCTCAGGTAACACTTATCTTCAGGTTCTTTTGTCTATCTTTAAAAATGAATTTGGGCCTTAGGGTCTAGCTCAGTGTTCAGGTTCTTGGCAACATTTACAAGACCCTGAGTTCCATCCCAGAAAGGGAAGGACAAAGAAAAGAAAGGGAGAGGGAAGGGAGAGAAAATGTAGGTGAGAGGAGGGGAAAGAAGGGGACAGGAGAGGGGAAGCAGATTCAACAGAACTTACTGGAAATCTAAGTCCTTTAGTAGTTCCATTTACTGCTTCAAAAATTATATCAAACCAGAAGTTAAGTCGTTCTTGCTGGGCTGCATGGTCTATAACAGGTTTCTTGAAGCGCAGAATTAATAACAGGTTCTGAACTAATGATTGCAGATACCTGGAACAACCACAGAAACCCATAAGTCAGATTCCTATAGAAACTTAATTCCAATTCTATTCCTTTTAAAAGAAGCTTCCCCAAAGCTGGGTGGCGTGATGGCACACACTTGTAATCCCAGTACTTGGGAGACTAAGACAGGAGGATCATGGATTCAAAGCCAGCCTCAGCAATGTAGTGAGACTCTCAGAAACCTAGTAAGACCCTGTTTCCAAATAAAGACATAAAATCAGGCTGGAAGTGTAGTTTGGAGGTAGAATGCCTCTAGGTTCAATCCCCAATACCATAAAAATAAAAGCTTCTGAGCCGGTCATGGTGGCGCACACTTGTAATGCCCACGCTTGGGAGGCGGAGACAGGAGGTTCATGCAGGTTCGAAGCCAGCCACCCTGGCTTAAGAGACCCTGTTTCCAAATAAAAATATAAAATAGGTCTGGGAGTGTAGCCCTGAGGTAGAAGGGTTTCCAGGAACTCCAGTACCACCAAAAAATAAAAAATAAATAAATAAAATAAAAGCTTCCCTGAAGATTTACTTAAGTTCATATTAGGTCACAAATGTTCCATACACAATCATTTGGCAGCCACATAACTAATTAAAAAAACACGCAAACTGGGCATGATAGCACATGCCTGTAACCTAAGTATACTTGGGAGGCTGAGACAGGAGGCTTGCTGGTTCAATGTCAGTGCATGGTAACTTCGTGAGAACCTGCTTCGAAACAAAAATGTTTTTAAAGGGCTAGGGGTGTTGCATTCTTTGTTGGTTCTGGGGATTCAACTCAGGGGCATTCTACCTCTGAGCTAGACCCCTAGTGCCACAGCAATTTCATGCAGATCTTGAGAAAGCTCGATCAGGGGATCTGCAACAGCGTGGATCCCCCATGAAGTATGTCTGGCATTCCTTTCTTTCATAAAATTATTTCAGGATTATTTGGATTAATATGTATAATTGGAATTTTATGTATAAACATTATAACTAAAACTGATGGGGAGCGGCTTGTGACTCAGGCGGCAAAGATATCTTCCCAAGGATAAAAATATTGGGCCAAATATTAAGTTCAAACTGACCTTAGTTAGAGCCACTGTGTAAGAGTAAGTTTGAGTCAGCTTTGTGAAGTGAGACAAAACATACTATGATTAATTAAATGTCTGACACCTGCCCTGATGTATGTAAATAATAACTTTTTCCCATCCTTGGCAATCCTGCTTGCATGACTATGCTCTTGCTTTTTTGCCAACAAAGAAAGTAAAAACTATAACAAATCCTAAATAAAATGGAGAAGATTGAATCTGACTCGTGTGGCGTCTTCTCTCATCGGCCTCGGTTTCCCCCTCATCAACACACGAACCCCGACTCTGCTAGGGCTGGACCCTGGCACCCTAGCCATTTTTATTTTTTAGTTTGAAACAGTCTAATTTAGGTCACTAAGGTGGCCTCAAAACTGTAGATCTTCTTGTCTTGGTCTCCCAAGTACTAGAATTACAGGTATGTGCCACCATGCTCATCTAAGGGGTTAAAAGTAGAATGCCAGCCGGGCGTGGTGGAGCACGCTTGTAATCCCTGCGCTTGGGAGGCTGAGACAGGAGGATTGCACAGGTTCGAAGCCAGCCTCAGCTACTTAGTGAGGCTCTCAGCAATTTAGTGAGACCCTGTTTCCAAATAAAATATAAAAAAATAGGTCTGCGAGTATAGCCCGGAGGTAGAAAGCCCCTGGGTTCCACTCCCAGTACCACCAAAATAAAAGTATAATGCCCCCTCCGTTCAATCAACAGTACCAAAAGAAAAAAGAAAAAGAAAAAAAGAGAAAAACCTGTATAGCAAGGCTCAGCTAGATTTCCTGGATGGAATTTCTTCGTCCATGTTGTCACATATTGCTGCTAGAATTTAGCACTGTCCATGTGATTCCACTAGAAGACTGGTGCCACGAGCTGGCTGCTAGCACGTGATCTCTCCATAGACTCTGCCCTATGCTTCTTTTACCTTCACTGAAACCATGAGTATTATAATGCTTTAAAATTCTATAAGTCCTTCTAACAGGTCATGAACCTCAGGTTGATCCTGGGGTCCTCTGAAATAAGCAATGATACTCTAAGTCACCCCAAGTGCTGATATGATGAAAGTAGGTCCAATCCTGTGGTCTCTTCTCCCTGGAGACAGCTTCATCTGATCCAGATGCACAACCCACCTTAGGAGTAGGATTCTATATAGAGCAGCCATTCCAGGAGAGTGGAGACCAAGTCTGACTAGATTCTCAGTCTCAGAACTTTTTTTTTTTTTTAGTACTGGAGATTGAACCCAGGGGCATTCTACCTCTGAGCTACACATCCAGCCTTATTTTTTATTTTTGAAACCGGATTTCACTAAGTTGCGGAGGGCCCTCACTGTTGCTCGTACAAGTGACACATCTTAGAAGTGGCCTTATTTCAACTCAGAAACTCACAAGGGAGCGCCCAGTTACCACCAAGCCATGCCGACTCAGTCCCTCCTTGTGTACATGGATGGGCTGGACACGCTTGGCAGCGCCCTGGGCACCCAGGGGGAGCTGGACGACCCCCTGTCCATCAAAGGGCCTGCCACCATCCGGTTCAGAGCTCCGTGGGAGAAGAGCATCGTCCAGGCGGACGGCCACAAGCACCTGGACTGCATGTCCTGCAGCCAGGCCTTCGCGCACGCGGAGAAGCTCAATGCACACGTGCAGCTGCAGCCCCGGCCCACGCTCTTGTGAGCCTGCAGTCCTGCGTGTGGAAACTGAGTACCTCAGCCCCCTCGACAAAGGCCAGGCGCGTCCTGAGCAGCCCAAGGGTGTGCTGGCAGACGTTCAGAGTGACCTTCGATGTCGAGACCCACATGAAGAAGCACAAGGACTCCTTCACGTACGGCTGCGGCCTGTGCGGGAGAAGGCTCAAGGAGCCGTGGTTCCTCAAAAGCCACATGTGGACGCACAAAGGCAAGTCGAGCGCCAAGAACCAGCTGCAGCCAGGCCCAGAGAGCCCGGCCACTATCAACCAGGTGGTGCAGGTGCACGCGGCTGGGGGCGTCTCCTCTCCTTACAAGATCTGCATGGTCTGTGGCTTCCTATTTCCAAGTAAAGAGACTCTCATGGAGCACAGCCAAGGTGCACACCAAAGAGACCACTCCAGGTGCCGGCGAGCGGACCGACGAGGGCGCGGCCTCGCCCAGGGAAGAGTTTCTGCAGCTTTTAAACTTGAGACCTGCCTTGCACCCGGAACCGGGGAAGTAGCCCGTGAAATGCATCCCTCAGCTTTACCCGTTCACCACCTACCAGGCGTGGCAGCTGGCCACCAAGAGGAAGGTCACCACCGCCCAGGAAAAAGTGAAGGAGTCGGGGCAGGAGGGCAGCACCGACAAGGACGACTCCGGCTCCAAGAAGGAAGAGCTCGGAGACATTTGGCCTGGGACTAAGGCAGTGGGCTCCGTGAAGTCCAGAAGCAATAAAGGCAGCTGTGCGGGCCTCCCCCAGGACAGAGAGAAGTCCAGACACGCCAATGGTGAGGTATCCTCGGTGGATGGGGACCCCAAGGTGGGGGGCAGCAAGGAGAAGCCCACACACTGCTCTGAGTGCGGCAAGGCCTTCAGGACCTACCAGCAGCTGGTCCTCCACTCGCGCATGCACAAGAGGGACCGGGGGGGGGGGGACTCGGAGTCGCCCACTATGTCCAGCGATGGGAGGCAGCCCGGGACGTGCTCCCCAGATCTCGCCGCCCCCCTGGACGACGGCGGGGCCGTGGACCGCGGAGAAGGCGGCTCCGAGGATGGATCTGAGGGCGGGCTCTCTGAGGGGCTGCATCTGGATAAAAACGATGATGGAGGAAAGCTGAAGCATCTTACGTCCTTGAGAGAGTGCAGTTATTGTGGGAAGTTTTTCCATTCAAATTATTACCTCAATATTCATCTCAGGACACATACAGTGAAAACCCGTACAAATGTGAATTCTGCGGCTATGCTGCAGCCCAGAAGACGTCTCTGAGGTATCACTTGAGAGACATCATAAGGACAAGCAGCTGGACACAGCTGCCAAGGCCAAGAGCGAGGCCAAGACCCAGGAGGCCTAGGACAGCCCGCTCGGCGCTGACAGCGTGCAGATCAAAGCCCTCAAGAGGCTGTTCGATGGAGCCAGAGATGCCGGAGGTGGCCGCTGCGAAGCAGCCCAAGGAGACGCCTGCTGTCTTCTGGAGCGTCCTGGGCAGCTCTGTCCTCTCAGCAGCACACAAGGATACTCAGGATTTCAGAAGAGCCACAGCTGGTGGCGCTGACAGAAGCCCCGGCCCAGCTCCTGCGGACACCTGGAAGACACTGGCACCTGAGCCCCAGGCCGCTCGCCCAGGCTGCATGCCAGAGGCAGACGGTGGCGCCCTTGTCCTGGAGAGGAAGCCGAGGAGCCCTGGGGATGGTCAGGAGAAACCTCTGAATTTATCCCGCAGGGCCCTCCACCGCTGCCCGGCCATCTCGCTGAGCAAGAACCTAATCCCCAGCATCACCTGCCCGTTTTGCACCTTCTGGACCTTCTACCCGGAGGTTCTGGTGGTGCACCAGAGACTGGAGCACAGGTACAACCCCGCCGTGAGCAAAAGCTGTAGAAACACGTCTTCGCTGAGGAGCAGACGAACCGGCTGCCCGCCTGCCTTGCTGGGGAAGGATGTGACCCCGCTGATCAAGCCCCATAAACCCAAGCCCAAGCTGGCCTTCCCCAAAGCTCTGCCCCCCAGAGGGTGTGGCAGGGACCCCCGGGGCCCGGCAAAGCCCCTCCGGCGGGCAGAGATGCCAGCACTTTAGCCCCAAATAGCCTGAAGTCGCACAGGCCACCACAGGGTGTCGGGGGCCACGCGGCCACCAGACAGCAGCCCAAGGTGTTCCCCAGAGCCAGCGTTCCTCCTGATGTGGATTCACAAGTGCGGAAGCCAGAGCCCCAGGTGAAGCCTCTCCGTGCCCCTGAGCAGCCAGCCCTCGGCAGCAGTGATGGCGGCTGCTGCGTCCAAGCCCCAAAAAATGGCAGCCCCTGGAGTCTGCAGGGGAGAGGCTGCTTCTGCAGTCTGAGTGCCAGCAGCTCCGCCGCAGAGTGCGGTGAGCCCCTTCCCAAAAGACTCAAGTCCAGCGTGCTCACCCTGGACGTGGAGCCACCTGGGTCCAATGGCAGAAGGGCCCTCGACGTCCCCAAGTACCATGTCGTAAGGAGCATCACATTGCTGCTGCCCCAGAGCCGCGTGTGCCCGCCGCACATGCTGCCCCCCAAGCCAAGGTTCCTGGGCCAGGTGAGGTGAACTCTCCAAACCTGCTGCCTGTGCAGAAGCCCCGCAGCAGCACCAGCCTGCCCTACGCCTGTGTGCCTCCCCGCCACTCCGCAGCCGGCCCTGTGCCCGCAGGAAAAAGTCCCATGTCCTACCAACACTTACCTAGCAGCATGCTTCAAAAGAGAAAATATGAGAATTTTATTGGGAATGAACATTATTGACCAAATGACCAGAAAAAACTTGATTTCCTATTTTTGGGAAAAAAAGGTCTTGCCCTGGATATTAATTTGTATTCTCCATTAAATTACATTTTAGTTCATCTTTGAGAAAGCAGATGGTGACAGCTCCTGAAATAAGCTAGGGTTGTACATAGAACCTGTAAAGAGCATATGAGGATCACTACAGTTTTGTAAAGTTGTTCTGTTAACTTTTGTACCAAATAGCAATAAAAACTAGTCGGAAACAGTGGGCTGTGCACAGATGGGGGCTGCAAATCTCTATTTTGTCCCCGAATAATATTTTTTTTAGAATTGACAAAAAGGTGAATTTTTTGCATACTTCAGTGCTACTGAAAAGAATCATTTGGAGTGGGGCAGGGGGGAAAGTATATATGATGCTTGCACTTCAGGTAAATACCTAAGTTGTAGACTTGCTTGTTTACATGCTCTTTCCTAATGGAGCCCAACACAAAGCAAGCTCTGCTATCTGTGTTTGTTCATTTAAAATGTATGTTTAAAAAATGCTCAATGATTTGTATTATGTTGAATCCTCTGCAATCTCTTGTTGTCTTAACGAAATTGTTAGCGGAAGTATTGACCCTCCGTGGAAACGTGCTAAGGTCTGAGGTCTGCCTGGCTGTGCAGCCGAGACTGGGAGGGGCAATCTGTTTCCAGTCTCGGTTGCCTCCCATTTTTCTGTTCTGTGAGCAGTAGCAGTGTTTTTCTCTGTACACGTGCAGTTTAGGTTTAGGGGGACAAGACCAGCTGGCTCACAAGAGATTTTAACCTCATGTTCCTTTAATGTGCTGTCCATGGCTGGGTTTATTCAGTTCCTGGGATTAGCAGTCATAAAATATTTTATTAGAAACTGTTTCGCCGGGAGTGGTGGCGCACGCTTGTAATCCCCCGCGCTTGGGAGGAGGAGACAGGAGGATTGCGCTGGTTCGGAGCCAGCCTTGCTGGCTTAAGAGACCCTGTTTCCAAATAAAAAAGTATAAAAATAGGTCGGAGAGTGTATCCTGGAGGTAGAAGGGCTTCCAGGAACCCCAGTCCCACCAAAAAAAAAAAAAAACCTGTTTCAAAAAATAATTTGCACTGCTCACTTTCCTTGCCCCGTTCCTTTGGGGAATGAGGGCAGGTTGCTCGGAGAGTCCTGGGGTCCTCAGTGGGGCCTGGCGGTGCCCGCGGCCACCCAGGGCTCCGGTCAGGAAGGTGCACACCATGACCTGTTTTCCTGTTCACAAGCTGAGCCATATGTACATAATCTAGATTTTGTTTTCATAGTTTTGCACTTTTATAGCCTATTTTTGAAGATTAACATTTGCAAGATGATCGATGTGTCTTTCTGCTCCAGTGAGCGTGCAGGAAGCTTGCGGCTCTATATAAGTGTGCATCTTAGAGGGATGTGGTGATAGCGGCTGAAGTTTAAACCTGTCTTTAAAAAAATCACCAAATCTATTTGAAAACAAGTCAGTTTGTATGCTGAAATTTTGGGGGCTTCCCGATCTCTCCTTTTCTACTTCATTTCTGAATGCATAAAAAGATCTTTTCACAGCCCTTTGTACTTCATTATATGTTATTTTGTCCATCAGTATTAACTTATTGTTAATAGTATTGGGATACTAGTGGTTTTGTATTTTTTTTTCCTGAGACAACAGTACACGTGATAGAAGTACAATTTGTTAGATTTTTGTTTATGTATTTATTTCATTCCAGTTTGATTTATTTTAATTGTCAATGCTTGTAAGTTGTCAAACAGTAGAAATTACTTGTTTTATTTATGATATATATCAGCCTAAAGTTATGTTGTTCTACGTGGATGTAAATATAGATTTGGTGTTTTGCAAAAAAATAAAAAAGATCACTACAATTCTTTGGGGTTTTTATTTTGGAGGAAGAGTTACTGGGGAATGAACTCAGGGATACTTTACCACTGAACTACAATCCTCGCCCTATTTTATTTATTTTGAAAAAAAAGGGTCTCATTAAATTAGTGTACACTAGTCTCAAACCTGCAATTCTTCTGTCTCAGCCTCCCAAGTACTGGCATTACAGGTGTGTGTCACCACCTAGCTGGTCACTACAATTGTAACGAAGCTTTGTATCTATGCAGAAGTCAGATATTAGCCACTCTTTTCAGACCTTTTCCTATAAGTAATATACTGAATAGCTATTTTTATTTATTTTATTTTTCGGTACCTCTGAGCTACACCCCCAACCCTATCTTATTTTTATTTGGAAACAGAGTCTCACTAGGTTGATGAATGAGAGTCTCACAGTTTGCTGAGACTGTCCTTGAATCTGCAATTCTTCTATCTCGGCCTCCTAAGTACTGGGATTGCAGGCATGCACCACCACACCCAACATGGAATACATATTTTTAATTAAAATGAGATATAGAAAAGTGGCTCTCAAAGTGTGGTCCCTAGACCAGCAGCAGCTTGTCATTTGTAAATATTAATGCTCAGACTCCACCCTAGACTTCTGAACTAGAAATTCTGAGGATGGGCTCAGCAACCTATGTTAATCAACACAGATGATTTTTTTTGGTGGTACTGGGGGTGGAACCCAGAGGCTTTCTACTTCCAGGCTATACTCCCAGACCTATTTTATATTTTATTTGGACTCATTAAGTTACTGAGAGCCTCACTAAGTAGCTGAGGCTAGCTTCGAACCTGTGTGATCCTCCTGTCTCAGCCTCCCAAGTGCAAGGATTACAAGCATGTGTCACCATGCCCAGCAACACACAGATGATTCTGATACATGATAAATACTGAGAACACCAATAAAGAAAAATATACCCTGCAGCTGGCCTTTCTTATTCTATGATAAACCGTTAACATACTTCTGTGTAAGTATGCTTTCCTGTACATTAAAATGGCTGCATAATGGGCAAACCTAGGTTGTTACAGTGTCACCCATTTATTGCCCCTACTCTGTTATTGGTCTTTTAGTCCCAGTTTTCATGTGCAATGACTGCCATTTTCTTGGTGTGATTTTTTTTTAGCTTTCCTACCTGCTTTCCCATGAATACATACCAAATGACAGTATCAAAGAATGCTTTGTTCTTGACGACCTCAAGAAATGAACAGGAACTGATTGTCTAATCTCAGGAATGGAGCATGCAGGGACATAGTGTATGTCTCCATGAGTCTATCTGTCTTTCCCTCCCTTTACATAAAAGCAGCAAACCCTCAAAGCTGTTATTTTTGCCCTGGTTGTTTTAATGAAGAAACCAGAAGGGGAAACACAACAATCGCTATTTTAGCATCTCTGCCTTTCTCCTTGCAGGAGACATTTCAGGTGAGATAAGGTGAGATATCAAGATAGGTACTGATGAGACACAGACTTGACTTACCAGACTGGAGGTTTTAGCTTGAATAACCTCTCTGCTGCCTGGACAGTATTCCCAATGTCATTTGCCAACATGGTAATAGTGAAGAACTGACCAACATCCCAGTAATTATTCATCTTCTCCAAGCTCCCTTTTCTTCCCAACAAATTGTTCAGCTGGACACCTTCAGAGTTTGAATTTTGGAAAGAGTAATAAAAACACTTTAAGTTTCTGTCATATCACACAACTTTGGGTAGAGAACATACGGGTATTTTACATTGGTTGCTGTCTCAGGTGTGTTGTCAGATGATAACTGATTGTTTCTTTCTAAATGTAATGCTAGTTATTTGGACATAGTATTTTTGTGGTGCTGGGGATTGGGCCCAGGGCTGTTCTACCTCTGAGCCACCCCTAGTCCTATTTTAGTTTTCTTTCTTTCTTTCTTTCTTTCTTTCTTTCTTTCTTTCTTTCTTTCTTTCTTTCTTTTTTTTGTGGTACTGGGGTTACTGGAAATCCTTCTACCTCCAGGCTACACTCCCAGACCTATTTTATATTTTTATTTGGAAACAGGGTCTCATAAGCCAGCAAGGCTGGCTTTGAACCTGCACAATCCTCCTGTCTCCTCCTCCCAAGCGCGGAGATTACAAGCATGCGCTACCACGCCCGGCTTTTAGTTTTCATTTTGAAACAGGGTCTCAATAAGTTGCTGAGGACCTCACTAAATTGCTCAGGCTGGTCTTGAACCCGTAATCTTCCTGTCTCAGCTTCTCAAGTACTGAGATTAGAGGTGCTCACCACCACATCCAGCTTGATCATAATATTTTTTGCAGGTCTGGGGATGGAACCCAGAGGCATTTGACCTCCGAGCTAACCACCCTGCCCAATTTTTATTATTTGTTTTGAGACAGGGTCTCACTGAGCTTCAGAGGGCCTCACTAAGTAGCTGAGGCTGTCCACAAACCACGATCCTCCAGTCTCAGCCTCCCAAATACTGGGATTACAAGCGTGCACCACCATGCCTGGCTTGATCATAATTTTTAATGTTAACCTTGTGTAACCAAAGCATTGACAACAGCAATAATAAACAGAGTTACCTATTTTCCTTAGTTCCATGGAAGTTTCAAAATCTTGTCCAGAAACTATCAGCAAAATTGCAAGATTAATTCCAGAATAAAGAGATGGCTGAAGTTCAAATCCTTTGCGATACCTATAAAGACACAGCCACTGAATTCTTATTACATGTTACTTTATTAAAATAAAATGTATAAACAATGGTACAAACTTCATTCTCATGGCAATACTCCTCTAATTTATTGTTTCAGCTTTCTCCTGATGAAGAGCTACATGCTACTCTAGGGAGTTTTAATTTTTCCACAAAAGACTTGTGTTGTTATTATAAAAGCTACAACAATCATATAAATAAGACATTATACAAGACAAATTTAAAATCTATCAGATCTATTCATCTTACTCCTAAATTATAACCACAATTTGATGTCCAAATGCCACTTTTAAAATCAGACTCCTACAGCTGGGTGTGGTGGTATATGCTTGTAATCTCAGTACTGGGGAACGGAAACAGGTGGATATCGTGTTTGAGGACACTTCAGCAGGCAGTGAGACTCTCATCACCCTAGCAAGACCCTATTTCCAAGCCAAAAAAAGATAGGGCTGGAGGTGTAGCAGGTGTAGCTTAGAGGTAGAATGCCCCTGGATTCAATCCCCAGTGCTACAAATATAAAAAGAAAATTGAGACCCCAGTTGTACAAAATTTTCATTACATAGAAATGGCATTAATCAGGTAATTTCCTTCCATGTTATTTTTCTGTTTCCTCACATCACAACATGGAATTGTTTTTCATGTACGAATCCATAATGCCAGAATCCTGGATCCCAAATAGCTATCAGGGCAGTGGCATAAAAGAAGGAAAGGGACAAGATTCTACCATTTTAGGATAAGGAACAAGACTCAAAATCAGGAATATCATTTTTATATGAAAATATTGACAGTTCCTTTTTCTTTTTGTGGTACTGGGGATGGAACCCAGGGGCATTCGACCTTTGAGCTACAGTGCTAACGCTATTTTTATTCTTTATTTTGAAACAGGGTCTCACTGAGTTGCAAAGAGCCTCACTAAGTAGCAAATACCAGCACCGACTTGAGGCAGAACAGGTGGGCAAAGGGGACTAGGTGGAACTACAGCTCAGGAGCAAGTTTGGGCTGGAGATTTCCAGCTCAGGGCCCCATGGTATATGAAAGTGCATGGAATTGTTAGAGAAGTGTGTGTGAATACAGACCAAATGGCAGAGGACAGAGCTCACAGATATGGAAGGAGAGGAGAAAGAGGGAGAGGGAGAAGAATGAGTGTGAGAGAAAGCAGTTAGAATTAAAAGAGCAGAATAGTAATGTCAAGAGCTTTTCTTTTCTTTTTCTTTTTTTTTTTTTTTTGGTGGTACTGGGGTTCCTGGAAGCCCTTCTACCTCCGGGCTACACTCCCAGACCTATTTTTACATTTTTATTTGGAAACAGGGTCTCCTAAGCCAGCGCGCGCGGCTGGCTTCGAACCTGTGCGATCCTCCTGTCTCTGCCTCCCAAGCGCGGGGATTACAAGCGTGCGCCACCACGCCCGGCTGTCAAGAGCTTTTCTGATATAAATGGATGATGTGAGCTGTTGACTCCACCTTCAAAATATACTCAGAGTCACCAAGTCCTGTGTGCACGTGGTGTGTGTGTGTGTGTGTGTGTGTGTGTGTGTCTGTCTGTCTGTCTGTCTGTCTGTCTCTTTTGGTACTAGGGATTCAACCCAGGGGTATTCTGCCTCTGAGCTACACCTCCAGCCCTTTATGTATGTATTTGTTTGTTTGTTAATTTTGAAGCAGGAATTCACTACGTTGCTGAGGCTGGCCACCATCCTGTCTCAGCTTCCCAAGTGCTGAGATCACAGGCTTGTGCTACCACCCCTTGTTTATTGCTTTCAATCTCACTATGATGTAGAATTACATTGCTCAGCCTATTTGATTCTGTTTTCTGCAGAAATGCATGTGCTATTTACCAATTAATGGCATTGTCTCGGCTGGCACAGTCTTTATAGTCTGAATCCAAGAAAATGTCCTTGTAGATCCTCCCACAAAGGCAGAACATGTCAGGGGCAGGGTGGTCGCAGCTCTTTAGAACCTGGAGCATAACCAGAAGAGCCTTCTCACGGTCACCTTTATCATTTCTCCTGAAAAATGTATGTTACAAGATCATAAACATCTGAATCAAGACTGAAGAGTATAGATGCATTTGCTTTGCTGGAAAATTGGGAGTGAAGATGCTGTACTTTAACAGGAAAAAAGATTCTAAATAAGATTTCCATTTTCATTTTCAAATATTGCAACTGCTTAGGATCTGTGCCAGTTAATGTCACATGAGCATACTCAGTCTCTACTTGATTCTATCTTCAACAAACAAGTCACTAGGAAAACCAAAAAAGAAAAGGAAAACAACATAATAAAAAGGCTTAAGAATCATATTAACCAGATGCAATGTAGAGACTTCATCTGGATCATGATTCAGACAAATCCACTTTAAAAAATAAAAAAATGGAACAATTAGGAAAATAAGATCACTGGCATTAAGAAATAATTATTTTTAGGTATGAAACCATAATCATGATGGTTTTATAGAAGTGTCCTTGACTTTTAGAGAGACATACTAAAATATCTATGGGTAAAAGAGAAGTCATTAATTGGCAACAAAAATGAACATGCAATGATAATTATCCAAGCGAGTAAGGGGCTCATGGGGGTTCATTAAAATGATGGCTAATTGTATGTGCCAACTTGATAGGGGCATGCATTAGAATGAACAGATATCTAGTAAAACATTATTTCTGAGTGTGCCTGTGAGGGTAGCAGACAAAAAAGACTCACCCTTACCAATGTGGACAGGGACTACTCTACCTCTAAAGGAACCCACACAGAACAAAAAGACTAAGAAAGTTTAAGTTGTCTCATACACAACCTGGGACATGCATCTTCTACCCTTTCAAACTCTGGGACTTATACCATTGACTCTCCTATTTCCCGGGGCTTTGGATTTGGACTGAATTACATCACTGACTTTTCTGTGTCTCTGGCCTGCAGATCATGTATCACGAGACTTCTCAGCTTCCATAATCACATTAGTCAATTTTCACAATAAATCTCTTCTTATAGCTCTATTGTTCTGTGCCTGTGGAAAGCTCTAATACAATTACACTATTCCCTGTTCAATATATTTGAAATTTACATAGCAAAAACAAAAATGTAAGAGGCAATCATCCTGAATCAACAATAACAGTTCTAGAATCTATAACATAGAATTGAACAAAGATGTTTGTTATGGCACTGCTTGTAACAGTGAGGAATTATAAAAGATGCTGTGTCCATTAACAGAAAAAGTAGACATATATTTTATAATAAGCAAACTATGGAATACCATGCAATACTTATAAAGGAATAGATCCATATGTAATTATATAGAAAAATACCCATAACACTGAATGGGAAGTGTTGAACTAAATGGAAAGCATATCACCATTCTTTGAAATAACCACTATTTACATATATTGATATGCACAGACAAAAGCCTGGCATGATACATCTTTAACCATTCAGAACACTATTGCTGGGATTTATACAAGATGATCCTAAGTATATTTTGTTAATGATTATTCTAGTAAATGAATAAAGAAATTACACTCTTTAATTTCTTGGGTTTTTTTTTTTTTTTTTGGCAGTACTAGGGATGGAACCCAGGGGCATTCTACCTCCGAGCTATATCCCCAGCCCTATTTTTTATTCTTTATTTTATTTTTTGTTTTGTTTTGTTTTTTGGTGGTACTGGGGTTCCTGGAAGCCCTTCTACCTCCGAGCTACACGCCCAGACCTATTTTTACATTTTTATTTGGAAAGAGGGTCTCCTAAGCCAGCGCACGCAGCTGGCTTCGAACCTGCACAATCCTCCTGTCTCTGCCTCCCAAGCGTGGGGGTTACAAGCATGCGCCACCACACCCGGCTTTATTCTTTATTTTAAAACAGGGTCTCACTGAGTTGCAAAGAGTCTCACTAAGTAGCTGAGGCTGGCTGTGAACACGGATCCTCCTGTTTCAGCCTCCCAAGTACTGGGATTATAAGCATGAGCCACCACACCCGGCAATTTCTTGGAAATTTTTTTGCAGTACTGGAGGTAGATCCCAAGGGCCCTCTACCACTGAGCTGCACCCCCGGCCCTTAGTATTGTTATTATTTTTTTGAAACAGAATCTCACTAATTTGCAGAGGCTGGCCTTGAACTTGAAATTCTTCTGTCTCAGCCTCCCAAATATTGAGATTACAGGTATGTGCTACCATGCCTAGTTCTCTTGGTATTTTTTTTTTTTTTTTTGGTACTGAGGATAGAACCCAAGGGCATTCTACCTCTGACCTACGCGCCCAGCCCTAATTTTTATTCTTTATTTTGAAACAGGGTCTCATTGCAAAGGACCTCACTAAGGAGCTAAGGACATCCACGAACCCGGTTCCTCCAGTCTCAGCCTCCCAAATGCTTGGGATTACAAGCGTGCGCTACCACACCTGGCTCTCTTGATATTTTACAATAACCTATCTTATGCTTAATTTTCTGAGGATATGTACATCTCAAAACTACTGCATCATCTACGAAGTTATATTAGTAACTAAAACAGCCTTTTTCGACTTCCGGGAAGATGGCGACCGAGAAAAGCGGGGCTTAAGAGCCCCGCTAACAACCAATCTCCATTACCACAAAATCAGCGCCTTTCATAGCCAGAAAACACCATCACCAGAGGAAAAAAAATCACCAGGCTCCAGAGAGAAAGCTGACTGAGAACAGAGCTCAGAGCCACAGAGGAGATACACCGGCCTCACGCCCGAGGACGCGGCAGCAGCGCCATACTGCCGGCGGCAGCGGCCAGTTCACCAGACAGCTACAGCAAGCCGAGGTGAGCCGCTGCGGAACAGCCAGGCGGGATTTCTCGACGCAGACAGCATCTAAAGCTCCCAGTGGCTGAGCTCAGCACACGCTGCAGGGATTCAGAGTGGAACTCAAAACCAAGAAGAAATACGCAAGCCTCACGGCCGAGGGCGTAGCAGCGGCGCCATATTGCCACCAGCGGCAGCAGCAGTGAATTCACCGAGACCAGTACAGCTACATCTGCGTACTCAAGAACAGTGAGTCAAATTGCGGGCCACAGAGGAGAAATCCCAGTACCGTACTCCCTGGGACTTGACCCAGTGGGGGAGTGGCGGTGGCAGAGATATCACACCATAGGAGAACACCCAACCTGGCACCCCCCATAGTCTAAAGCAGCCTCTATCGACTCCCTCGGTCGGGGACTCTGTGATACAACCCAGTAAAGGAGTAGTGGGGTCTGAGATACTACTGACTCGAGCTCCAGAACACTTAAGTGAAGTCATAGTGACCCAAGGGAAGAACCCAGAGAAGGCACAAACTTCCGAAATCATGGGAAAGAGGAATAATACTGGAGCAATGAATGCCCACAACCCCACAACATCAGAACCCAATAAAACAGAAAATCAGAGATTTCTAGAAGATCAAATCAGGAAAATAACTGTAGAAATAATAGAAGTGCTTCGAAAAGAACTCAGAGAGAGCCAAAAAGAGATAAAGGATGCAATTAATGAAGTAAAGGCCTCAATTCAAAGCACAAACAACAATTAGACCACATGGAGAACAGAATCTCGCTCTTAGAAGATGATCATTCCAAAAATGAACGCATAGTTTCTAATCTAGAAAAAAATATCCGACAGCAGGAATCTGACATTGAAGAAATATGGGCCCATTTTAAGAGAGCTAACCTAAGAATAATTGGAATAGAGGAGGGAAAAGAAAGTGAAACCAAAGGGATCAACAATCTCTTCAAGGAAGTAATAGCAGAAAATTTTCCAAACATAGAGCAAGAGGTTGATACACAGGTCCAGGAAACTTATAGAACTCCCTTTAGACAGGATCAGAGAAGAGGATCCCCACGCCACATAATTGTCAAAATAGCCAATGTGGAAGCCAAGCAGAGAATCTTAAAGGCAACAAAAACAAAGGGCCAACTGACATTCAGAGGCAAACCAATTAGAATCACTCCAGACTTCCCAAACCAAGTCATGAGAGCCAGAAGGGCTTGGAGTAACATATTCCAAACTCTGAAAGAAAACAACTTCCAGCCAAAAATTTCCTACCCAGCAAAACTTTCTATCAAATTAGATGGAGAAATAAGAAGCTTCCATGACAAACAGAAACTGAAGGAATTTATGTCTTCAAAACCAGCGCTAGAGAAAATACTCAAAGAGATTAACTACAAAGAAGAAATAGGTAACACACACCAGAACCAGATAAACAAGATTCTCCATCCAACAGACAACTAAGATTGGTTATCTGTGGAGATTCATTATTTATGTTAGTCTTTTACCTATCTCTAAATGGTATTGTTTGCCTTTATTGTTGTTAATTTTTAGGATTTCTAGTTGGAATATTAATATACCTTCAGATATAGCATTTGGAAATATTTTATCCCATTCTATTAGTAACTGTTAACTCTGTTTACATTGTCTTTGGATATACAATATTTTTTTATTTTTTAGGGAGTTTGTATACTCTTCTGTTGCCTGTGCCATTGAAATCATATCCAAGAAATCACTGCCAATTTCAATGTTGTGAGGTTTTATGACCCAGATTTTCTCCTAAAAGTTTATAGTCTTAAGATTTATATTTAGGTCTTTTATCTATTTTGAGTTAATACTTGTATATGGGATTAGGTAAAGGTCCAATTTTATTCTTTTCCATGTAATTATTATTTTTCAACAATATTTAGTTAAAAGATTATTATTTCCACCACCAAATGTTCGTGGAAACCTTGTCAAAAATAACTTGACAATATAGGGAAGAATTTAGCTCTAGGCTTTTATTTAACTCCAAGGGTTTATATATCTGCCTTTAGAATAGTACTACACTGTTTCAATTATTGTAGCTTTATATGGTTTATATTGAAGCTTTGTTCTTTTTCAAGATCGTTTTGGGTATCTAGAGTCCATATTCCATATTATGATAGATTTTTTTTCTGAAAAATAAATATATAAATATATCATAGTTTTACCTAAAAAATAGAAAAAAATATTCTCTGGTAAGAAAGAAAGTAAAAAGAAATATTGAAATGTTATCTTTAAGTCATCAAAAGCTTGGTATCAGACAAATGAAACTGTTATGTGAGATTATCATTTTTAATTTTGGATAAATTGCTATAATACTAGATGTCAACCACTAAGCGATGTGTGCATGTATGGGCGATGTGTGCATGTATGTGTGCATGTATGTCTACAAAAGTTTGTATCCCACTATGATGAATGAATACAGTGCACCAATAAAAAAATAAAATAAAATAAAAAATAAATAAATAAAAATAAAATGAAAATAAAATAAAATAAATAAAACAGCCTTTTTCAATCCATAGAGAACATTATTTGATTACTTGAGTAACTACATTCTCAATTCTCCAAAGGATAACACATAGGATAACCCCAGTCTAAACACTAGAGAAATTCATTCATTTCATACAACAGGTACTATAGGGCCCCTAGGGCTTAATTCTCTTGGTGAGACTCAATTTCAGTTACGAAGGAATAATCTAGACTTTCAGTGTCCTTCGGAAGCCCGTGATAATTATGCCTGTATTTTCATTCTGACTTTTTCCATTTTCCACCTTGGTCCTTTTTGAATATATTTTATCTTTCCTTTCTTTGTCATATAGATTCTAATTTAACCAGCCTGCAAAAAATATCTTTTTTTTACCGCTTACCCATGATATTTGTTTTGTAAGAGCCAACAATACCAACCCAACTCAAGTTTATTAAAGTATAACTTCTAATGTCTGTGGCAAGATAAAAAAATAAAACTTTAATGGTATAAAAAATTTCTATAACTATTATTAGCTAACTTTGGGGGTATGAAATATTCAAGACTCTACAAAGGATACGCTACAAAGGATTCTACAAAGGATGCTCATTTATTTTTTTGTATAACTCGTTTAAATGCTTAATCACTGAGCCAGGTGTAATGGTACACGCTTGTAATCCCAGCATTTGGGAGGCTGAGACAGGAGGATCACAGTTCAAGGACAGCCTCAGCTAATACTTAGTGAGAACCTGTGCAACTCGGTGAGACCGTTTCAAAATAAAGAACAAAAAAGTAGGGCTGGGGGTGTAGCTCGGAGGTAGTATGCCCCTGGTTTCATCCCCATTGCCGCAAAATAAATGAATAAAAATATAAATAAATTCTTAATTATTAATGTGAGTTCTGGCTGGGTTTTCTTCTCTCTCTCAAGATTTTCCTTAAGTTTTCCTGAACTATAAACTTGCCCTTGTTGCTCAAAAATTTGACTAGTACTTGGGAGGCTGAGACGGAAGGATCCCAGTTCACGAACAGACTCAGCTACTTAGTGAGACCCTCCACAACATGGTGAGATCCTGTTTCAAAACAAAGAATAAAAAACAGGGCTAAGGGTGTAACTTGGAGGTAGAATGGCCCTGGGTTCAAATTCCAGCACCACAAAAAATATATTTTGAAAATAAGCAAAACAAAAGTCATGCACCTAAAAAAATAAAAAGCAAAGCAATTTTTAGCTTAAAAGCTACTTTAAGACAGGTGCTAAATAGCTGATCCCTTTAATGGTTAATAATCAGCTTTCAGATCTGCTTATCATTTTCAGATCCCAAGGTATCCAAGAACAAGCCTACAGGGAAAAATCTTCAGTGTTTAATCAGTCAGCAACAGGTTTCTAAATAAGTCCATTTCATTATGAAAAGAAGGAAATGGCAGAGGGTCAGAGTAGAGCAGTAGAATCACCTGCAGAACTTTGAGAATCCTGAGGTCAAGGGTACACCCAGACCAGTTAAATCTGGATCTCTGGAAATGAGGCACAGACATCCGTGCTTCTTGTCCAGTATGTTCTGAGTAAGTTCATCTGCATTATTGTTAAATCCACTGGTCCATCCTCAGTCCTCACACTATTTGACCCATTATGAGTGCATCTGTATGTTTGACTTACAAGTTTACTTAACCACTGTGCACTCCTTTCTCCTTGGACTTTTGTTTTCATTTCATTTGCAGAACACATTTGCCTCACTTTCCTCCTAAGTCTAATTCTCTGGTTCTTATCTTTTTTTTGGTGGTGGTACTGGGGGTGGAACCTAGAGGCTTTCTACCTCTGGGCTATACTCCCAGGCATATTTTATACTTTCATGTGGAAACAGGGTCTCACTAAGTAGCTGAGAGCCTCACTAAGTAGCTGAGGCTGGCTTCAAACCTGTGCGATCCTCCTGTCTCAGTCTCCCAAGCGCAGGGATTACAAGCGTGCGCCACCACGCCCGGCGGGGTTCTTATCATCTTGCTACACATATTCTCAGT
Organism: Muscardinus avellanarius; assembly: GCF_963383645.1. Taxonomy (NCBI): domain Eukaryota; kingdom Metazoa; phylum Chordata; class Mammalia; order Rodentia; family Gliridae; genus Muscardinus; species Muscardinus avellanarius. The sequence continues at coordinate 13,221,935 of NC_137792.1, forward strand.
CCCTTTATATTTTTTATTTTGAAATAGGGTCTTGCCAAGCTCCTGAGGCTGGCCTGGAGCCTGAAGTCCTCCCATATCAGCCTCCCAAGTACTGGGATTACAGGCACGTGCCACCACACCTGGTTCTGAACTTTTAACTTCAGGCCATAAGCAGGCACAACCCTTGAACCTTCTTTTTATTGGTAACTACTTTAGAGTCCTTGGTGATATCATCTAGTATCATGATTCTTCCCAGATTTCTGTGTCCAGCCCAGACCTCTCCTCTAAACTCGACTTACATATCCAACAGTCTTAACATCTTTCACACATGCCTAATATCTCAAAGTTAACAAGCCCAAAATCAAATACTTGATCACCCTATAGGCCTGTTTTTCTCACAGCTTTTCCCTTTCTTACTTAATGGTCAGTCCATTCTTCTTGTGATTCAGGAAATTTAAGAGTTCAAGAATTCAAGAAATACAAAGATGTTGTTCGCAGTTGTTTCTCTGACGTCATCTTGAAGCATCTACCCTCCTCTTTTATCACATAGTCTACGTTGACAGCACAAGCTTCCCTGCTGTTCCCCGTGCTCATCCCTCTGCCTACACTGCTCTTCTCCCGTATTTTTACATGACACGCTCAATTGCCGTTTTCTGATCTTTCCTCCATGTCACTTTCTGATAAATAAGTGCTTCTCTGAGCACCTGATTTTAAATTCCAACCTCCCCACTCCCCACCTCTATCACCCCAACCTGTTTTAATAATTTTATTTATTTTTACTTTCTTTCCCCAGTTTAGAATGTAAGCTCCAAGACAGTAAGAATTGGGGGGAGGGTTCTGGTTTACTGTTCTGCCCCAGGATATAGAACTCTATCTGGCACACAGTAGGCACTCAATAAATATTTATTAAATAAATGACAAACTGAGCAGAATTAAATGTACTGACATGGAAAGACTGCCAAATACTGATTGCTACGTGAAAAAGAATAACAAGTATCTCCTCTGTTCTCCATGTGTGTATTGTGTATATTTGTTCTTCCTCTGAACTACATCCTTAGCAGTCTTCTTTTTTTATAAATTAAGAAACAAGGTCTTGCTAAATTGCTGAGTGTCTCATCAAGTTGCCGAGGCGGGCCTCAAATCTGCATTCCTCCTCTCTCTGATTACCAAGTATGGGGGTTATAGGCATATTCCAATACATTTAATGGCTTAGTCCTATATTCATATGTATATTTATAATATACAAATATATATATGTATATATATATACATATATATATTTGTGTGGGAGAGAATGAATACTGAGTATTGAACCCAAGGGTATTCTATTCCTGAGTTATACCCCTAGCCTGCTTTTTTTTCTTTTGAAAGTGTCTTGGCAGGAATGGTGGCACACATTTGTAATCCCAGCATTTGGGAGGCTGAGACCAGAGGATCACGTTTCGAGAACAGCCTCATCTACTTAGGCCCTTCCTAACTCAGTGAGACTCTGTTCCAAAAATAAAGACAAAAAAGGGCTGGGAGGTATAACATGGAAGTACAATGCCCCTGGATTCATGCCTAAGAAAGCAAGCAAGCAAACAAGCAAGCAAGCAAGAAAGACAGCCAGCCAGACTCACTAAGTTGCTGAGGCTGGCCTCAAACCTGCAATCTTCCTGTTCTAGCCCCCCCAGTCCTGGGATTATAGACATTAGCCACCATGCCCAGCTTTGGTCCTATATGTTTTTTTAAAAAAAAAAAAAAACTTCAATATAACATATTTTAACAGTGTATGTTGCAGAGAAACTTGTTTGAAATTATATACACCAAATTTATAAAAGTTGTTACTTTTAGAATATGAGTGGGATCCGTGACTAGAGTTAAGAGGAGAGGAGCAACTGCTTTAAATGCTTTTTTTGTTTTTCACAATAAGAATAAATAAACATATTCATTTTGGGGGTACTGGTGACTGAACCCAGGGGCATTCTTCTGAGTCACACTCCCAGCCCTATTTTATTTTTATTTATTTATTTAGAGTTACCGGGGACTTAACCCAGAGGCATTCTACCTCTGAGCTACACTCCCAGCCCTACTTTTTTTTTTGGTGGTACTGGAAGCCCTTCTACCTCCGGGCTACACTCCCAGACCTATTTTTACATTTTTATTTGGAAACAGGATCTCCTAAGCCAGCGCGCGCGGCTGGCTTCGAACCTGCGTGATCCTCCTGTCTCCGCCTCCCAAGCGCGGGGATTACAAGCGTGCGCCACCAGGCCCAGCTTCCCAGCCCTACTTTTTATTATTTATTATGAGACAGGATCTCAATGAGTTGTAATGGGCTTCACTAAGTAGCTAAGGCTGTCCTTGAACTGCAATCCTCCTGTCTCAGCCACCCAAATGCTGGGATTACAAGTATGTGCCCACACTGAGTTTATTTTTTATTTAGAAACAAGTCTCACTAAATTGCTGAGAGCCTCGCTAAGTTGCTGAGGCTGGCCACGAACCTGTGATCCTCCTGTCTCAGCCTCTCAAGTACTGGGATTACAAGTGTGCACCACCATGCTCAGCTCATCTATTATTTATGTAACAAAATGTACAAAACAAAAACAGAACACTTGACTGGGAGTCCAGTACTAGATCCTGGTTATTTTCATACCACTTACTCTTCATGTGAATTTGCACCAAGTCCCTTTCTCCTTCTGTGTCTCACCTCTTCATCTGAAAACTAAGCTTGACTTTACTCACCTCTTATTATTAGGGTGAGCTACAGGTCTGTAAGCATAATGATTTTCACTAAAACCACATTATCTTTCTCTTAGTCTTTAATATATAGTGTGAGCATAAAAGGAAGTCCACAGGATGGGAGACAGATTAAATAAACCCTTCTTCTAGGCCAGCCCTGAGTATTAACAGGCAAGATATCTTATCAAAACAATATCCTTTCTAGAACAACTTTGCCTTGGATCACCTGCAAAAACCCTTATAAGAGACTTCCTGTCCTAATTGAGATGAAGAATGTGAAAGGCTTTTTACAAACTTTGCAGTAACAATAAAAACCTAGACAGTACAGCAATCATACTCAGTAACAGAAAGAAAACCTTAATGTATGGAATTCTAGGCTGTGACAGCTTCTGTACTTGCTTGCCTGCTCTAGGTAATTAATGACTGGTGGAGAGAGTATGAGATGACAAAGTAATCTGAAAGCATCCTTGAGCAAAAACCAATCACTTAGCTGAACAATTCTCTTACCACACACTCACTCCCCAAATTTTGCCAAGAAAACCACAGTGACAGAGCTCAAAACCAGACAGTGATCATATGCACTTATCTCAGCACCTGGACTCTAGGCCCTGCAAAAACAGAATCCAAAGATAGCAGAAACAGCAGTTCCAAGCCCTCTATGATCAAATATTGACAAGACCAAAGAGGAAGCAGAGGGACAGGAGGTGGGTGGGGGTTGGGCTTATCACAGATGAACTAAATCTAATTAAAAATCCAGTCCTAGCCAAGTGTAATAGCACATGCTTATAATTTCAGTTCTTGGGAGGCTGAGACAGGAAGATCACAAGTTTGCTACTAGCTTCAGTAACTAGGCCCTCCAAAACTTAGTTATACCCTGTTTCAAAATAAAGAATAAAATAGGGTTGGGGGTATAGCTCAGAGGTAGAATGCTTCTGGGTTCAATCCCCAGTACCATAAAAAACTGCAATTCAAGCTGGGTGTGCTGGCTCACAACCATAATCCCAGTACTTAGGAGGCTGAGATAGGAGAGTCAGAGGTCGAGGTCAGGCTCAGCAACTTAAGAGAGGCTCTCACCAACTTAGTGAGACCCTTTCTCAAAATAAATTAGGACTGGAGAGGTAACTTGGAGGTAGAATGCCCCTTTTAATCTACAACCCCCACCATCACACACACACACATACACACACACACACACACACACACACACACACACACGTGCAGCCCGGTCTCAACCCAGTTACTCTCTACATAAACTGACAAATATGATCGGCTTACTACTCCTTCTTCAGAAAAAAACAACTCAATGTCTCCATGGATGCTTCTACCACCCACTTTGTTTTTATTCAATGCCCCTCAACTTCACACAGGGCTACTACCACCCTCCTCAATAATTCTCTGTGTCCCCTGCTCAAGGAGCAATATTGCTAACTTTGGGAATCTATGCTCTAGGAGAACCATTAAAAAGGTATACATGGCCGGATGTGGTGGCGCACACTTGTAATCACCGCACTTAGGAGGCAGAGACAGGAGAATCCGTGCAGGTTTGAAGCCAGCCATGCTGGCTTAAGAGACCCTGTTTCCAAATAAAAATAAATATAAAATAGGTCTGGGAGTGTAGCCCGGAGGTAGAAGGGTTCCATCCCCAGTACCACCAAAAAAAAAAAAAAAGTTATACATGCTAATCACAAGGTTTATGAAAGGGTACCAATATTCAGAATAACAAAAATAAAAATTTAACTTCATTCTCTAGTTTTTAGATAAACATGAATACCATAAAATTATCAGATATGCAGAGAAGCAAGAAAATGGGATCCCATGATCAAAATAAAACACAACCAATAGAACAAAGCCAGAGTTGACTTTCTTGGAATTAGCAGACAAGAACCTGAAAGCAACTATTATTATAGTATTTCTATGCATATAGCATTATATAAGAAAGAGATTTGAACAGGCACTTCATGATAGAAGTCAAAACTTTAAAACATAACTGTAAGACCTAGAATGAAAAAAAGTGGACCTGGGAACTAGAATCCAGGTCGTTTGAAATTACCCAGCCAGGTGTGGTGGCGCACGCTTGTAATCTCAGTACTTGGAAGGCTGAGACAGGAGGATTGTAGGTTTGTGGCCAGCCTTAGATACTTAGGGAGGCAGGCCTTCTGCAACTTAGTGAGACCCTGTTTCAAAATAAAAAATAAAAAATAGGGGCTGGGGGTGTAGCTTGGAGGTATAATGCTCCTGGGGGGGGAGGGGAGGGAGGGAGAGAGAGAGAGAGAGACAGACAGACAGACAGACAGACAGGCAGGCAGGCAGACCCATATAAGGGCTGAATAGTGAGAAAGTGACTAGGAAGAAGCAAAAGGAACTTTCTGGAGTAAACTATTATCTTGATGGTTGTGAGACTTGTATGAGTATATTTATTTAGCCACTCATCAATCCATGTGCTTATAATTGTACCTCTTATTGTATGTAAATTAAACCTTACCTCTTATTGTATGTAAATTAAACCTTAATAAATTTGACTTAAAAACATGTAAAAACCAATCAATGTTTCTGAACATTAGTGTCCAGGTGGGTGGTCATTGGTCTTTTTGCCCTCAGAAAGGCTCGTTCCCGTCTGAACTCTATAGACCTAGCTCCTACCAGGTAGCTTCATGGCAGCTCCAGGTGCTCCTGGCACCTGATTTTGGCAATACCATCTATTTCCTAAACCCCTTCAGCCAAGGAGTGTTAGAAACTTCACACTGTTGATGTTTTATAGGCTGCCTCAGAGTTTCCTGCTTGATTTCTCAGCAATTCTAACACCTGTGCAACCAATTCCGTGTGTGTGTGTGTGTGTGTGTGTGTGTGTGTGTGTGTTTGAATCCAAAGGTGTTCTACCTCTGAGATACACCCCCAGTCATTTTTAGCATTTAAAAAAAAATTGAAACAGGGTCTCATTGAGTTGCTGAAGCTGGTCTCGAATCTGTGATCCTCCTGTCCCAGCATCCCAAATACTGAGACTGAGGTATATTCCACCATACTCAACTTCTGTGCAACAATTTTTGTTTTCAATTGTCTCTATTTTAAATGTGTAGAGTGATTTCTGTTTCCTGACTGGACCTACTTTACACATAGGTCCTAGCTATGTCTCAGGGCAGAAGCACTATGAAATCATCCCACAGGAGCTCCTAACAGCTCATTATTCCTTAGTCGGCTGGGATCACAAAGCACCACCCATGAAGGCTGGCTCTGTGGTGGCTGGTAGGCCCTGATGCTGGACATTTTCCAGGCTGGCTTTCCCACTTGCACTAAGGTGACAGGTATTTAAGAGTATTTCTGCCTGAGCTGGGTGCAGTGCAGCATTCCTGTAATCCCAAGGCTTGGAGTACTTGGCAATCTGCTACTTTAACATATCCTCTATCACCTTTCTTCCTTTCCCTGCTTCACATCCTCCTTCCCCTAGGATCACCTCCCACATAAACTCTTTGGCCCTAAACTATCTCCGAAATTGCTTCCTAGGAGAACCTAGACTATGACTCTAAAAGTGCACAGAAATTTCTTATTGAGTAATTTTACAATAAACATATCAATCTAAAATCGTTTCTAAACAAATTCCCTAACAAAAGCAACAAAACCAGAGATACTAATTAAGGTAGCAGGCAAATACTTTGAGGAAAACCTGGCTTTAGTAGTGAAATAAATTATATGTACAGCTTTTATCAATTTGCATTCTGCTGACAAAATATTTTATTTAAGTAAAACATTCTTTAATGGGACTCTGAGACAGGAAGACCACAGGTTTGTGGCCAGACTCAGCTACTTACTGAGGTCCTTTGCAACTTAGTGAGACTCTGTTTCAAACTAAAGAATAAAAAATGGGGCTTCAGATATAGCTCAATCACCAGTACCACAAAATAAAATAACATTATTTAATACTATGTGCCACTAGAAAGCAACTGAAAGCACATGAAATAGGTTTTACTTGCTCTGGAATGGTGATATAACTGAGCTTAGATCCATGAAGAAGACTCAGACTGCCAACAAGATAAAGTATCCATTATAAAGATAGACTTGAAAAAGCTGGTTTATGATCATTTAACTAACTAAATGCTGTTGTGAGTTATAGACTCATGAAACTTTTGAAAGGAAAGCAGTATTTGAGATCATCTAGTTCAGCTACTTCTTTTTGAAAAAGGACTACAGAGTCCAGAGAAGCTTCCTGATGTGCTGAAGGCCAAGGCCATGCAAGTAGTCGTGGAATTGGGAGCTGGCTTATGGTGGTCTCCTGCTTACATAACCTTCAGTAACTCTCTAGTGTCTACAAAATAAAATCCAAATTCTTTAGCTTGTAAGAGTCCTCAAATACAGAGAATGACCTCCCTCCTCAGCCATCTATTTCTATGTTAAACTAATCCTGCATCCAGGCTAACCCTAAACTGAACAAATCATTATGATCAGAGCTCAACTTACCCACCCTTCTCACCAAACGTCAATCATTGAAATACCTGGGGTAGTCCACATAATATTGCAATCTGGCACCTTGAATACATACAACCAAAAGAATACCATGAAATCATACCCAACCTACACCTACCCCCTCCTCTTATTTATTTATTTGCAGTAATAAGGATTGAACCCAGAGGAACTCTATTTCTGAGCTACACCCCAAGCTCTATTTTTTATTCTTTATTTTGAAACATAATTTTACTCAGATGAAGAGGGCCTCACTACATAGCTGGGGCTGGCCATGAACCTGCCATCCCTCTGCCTCAGCCTCCCAAGTACTGGGATTACAAGCGAGTGCCACCACGCCTGGCTCAACCTTTCTCCTGTTTAGTTCTGAGTTTTGGCACTCCTAATTCCCAAAGAGTCAAGTGACTTGCCCACAAATTTCCCCCCTTCCACATAAAGCCTTTCTTTACAAGTCCTTCAAAACATGTATAAAAGTCTCTTGTTTGTATCACTTAAGAGCTATGGTGAATTTGAAAAATATTCCTTCACACTAAAATGAATCTTAAGTGAGGCATTATCTGAAATCACCTTACTAATCATACTTCATCTAAAATAAAATATGGATTCCCATACTTAAATTTAGAAAAGATCACAAAGGGCTGATTTAGTGGTCCCCAAGTCTCTTCTGAAATCTTGAGTCTTCCTGTTTCCTCCTCATCAATGTCCCTATTTCAAGGGCAACAATGAACTCAAGTGAAATCACTATACACTTTAAAGTATAGGAAGCTAGATCTATAGGAAACAATCAATAAATGTTTCCTAAATGTAATTCTGAGCTGAGCATGGCAGTACATGACTGTAATCCCAATACTTGGAGGCTGAGATGGGAGGATTGCAGGTTGGAAGACAGTCTTAGCGATGTAGCAAGACTCTGAAAATTAGTGAGACTCTGTTTCAAAATAAGAAAAATAAAATACAAGACTGGTGGTACAGCCTGGAAGTAGAATGCGCTCAGATTCAGCTGGGCATGGTACCACACACTTGTAATCCCAGTACAGGAGGATCTGGGTTCACAGCCAGCCTCAGCTAGTGAGACCCTCTGCAACTTAGTGAGACTCTGTTTCAAAATACAGAATAAAAAATCAGGCTGGGGGTATAGCTTGTGGTAGAATGCCCGTGGGTTCAATCCCCAGCCACCACACACACACAAAAAAAGAATGCTCTTGGATTCAATTCCCATTAAAACACATCCCCACACACACATGCATGCACACATGCACACACCAAAAACAAACGTAAATGGAACTGTGATTTTTTAGATTAGTTTGGAGTCCTTGGGCAGATGGTGAGAAGGCAGCTTTCCCAAGTTTACTGGCCCATGGTCTTACAGTTTGGTCTTCCAGATTCCAAACGGCAGCTAGGGACTTATGAATGCAACTAACAGTGAATGATCATGTGCTATTTATTCAGAGTGCCAAGTAGAGGATTTGTGACGTATACTCATCAGGGGTTTCCTCAGAAATGGTTAATAATTAACAGTTTACTCTGTGCATCATATAAATTACCAATAAGTTCTTGGTCCTCAAGTGATATTTGAAGCTATTAACTGCAATATTTTTACCATGAGCCTTAAAACATCAATTGAGTGTTAAGGGTCCTATATGTGGAAATTTCTGAATGTCCAGTTGAAAAGATTAAAGATACGTTAAAATAAAGTCTCCCATAACTGACCTTAACGTTAATGGTATGGAATAAAAACAAAATTTGAGCCACTAGAGGATGCAATTTTTCAAAAAAAAAAAAGAAAGAGAAAAACTTAAAAATACATGAAACATGTTCTTAAATCTCAGCAATAGAAAATTTGATTCCAGGTAGGGGAAAGACTCACTCCTACTCCTCTCTAAAAGTCCTTTACTATAACTATCTTTAGGTATTAGTTTAACTCTTCAGTGTTGAATTTCTTAGGCTGACAGAAAATTTCCCACAACATTGTTTTAGGCTTGGATTATCATTAAAGATGACCTAACATTGATGGCTAGGATTTTCTTTTTGTAAACCAAAGGGCAACCAACATTTATACAGCATCTTCTATGTGCCAAAAACTGGGCTAAAGTTTTTGTATGGGACATTCTTATTTGTTTTACAGCAGTCCAGTTCATGCATGGCTTTGTGGGATGTAAATGGCACAGTGGTTTTGAAATATTTCTCAAACCATTTTCATGTTAAATGTTCTCTAGACAACCAATGGCCAGTTAAGATCCATGGAAGCCAGGCCTGGTGGCAGAGACTTGGAATTCCAGTACTGGGAGGCTAAGACAGGAGGATCACAGGTTAGAGGAAAGCCTCAGCAACATAGAGAGACTCTGTTTTAAAATTAAAAGTAAAGTAGAGCTGGGATGTAGCTCAGGTAGAATGCCCCTGGGCTCAATCCTAAGTAACACACACACACACACACACACACACACACACACACACACACACACACACAATCTATGAGCATTTTTTTACCAAGTCACAAATAGATTCTCTTGTCTAAACAACCATAATTCCTAGATACTAAATCACTAAGTCACATAGCACTTGTCATGTTCACTGCACATTTTTTTTCAGTACTGGGGATGGAACCCAGGGGCATTCTAACTCCAAGCTAAACCCCCAGCCCTATTTTTTATTCTTTATTTTGAAACAGGGTCTCTCTGAGTTGCAAATGGCCTCACTAAGTAGCTGAGTTGTCCTTGAACTGTGATCCTCCTGTCTCAGCCTCCCAAACACTTGGATTACAAGTGTGTGCCACCATGCCCAGCAATTGTGCAGTCTTTTTATATAACCCTATGTTTTTAACTCCTAATTCAAATTAAAAAGGGTCAATGGGGCATAAATTAGGAGAAACCAAACATTTATGAACTGCTTTTCAGTTACCAAGTGTATGTAGGCCATTTTCATATGTATTATGTAATCCTCACTATAGGCATCACTATTCCAGGTTACAATTGAGCGAACTCAGGATTAAACTTTACTTCCTTGTTAACATCATACTGCTAGTAAGTAACTCAAATATCAAAATGTGTCCTCTTTCCACAACCCGCAATGCCTCCCTATAAAAATGGTGTCAGACAGATGAGATGACACAATCGCCTCCAATTCCAGTGCTTGAAAGGCTGAGAGAGGAGGATCATAGGCTTGAGGTCAGCCTCAGCAACTTAGTGAGACTGTTTCAAAATAAAAAATAAGGCTGGGCATAGTGGTGCACACTTGTAATCCCAGAGCCTGCTTCAAAATAAAGAACAAAAATATAGGGCTACGGGTATAGCTCAGGGGTAGATTGTCCCTGGGTTCAATCCCCAGTACCATAAAAATAAACAGTCAATCAATCAAATAATAAAAAGGGCTGGGAGTAGCTGGGAGTTGTGGCATACACTTGCAATCTCAATATTTGGGAGACCAAGACAAGAGGATTGCACATTCCATGTCAGATTCAGCAGCTGAGACCCTGTCTCAAAATAAAAATTAAAATAGGGGCCGGGCGTGGTGGCGCACGCTTGTAATCCCCGCGCTTGGGAGGCAGAGACAGGCGGCAGGTTCGAAGCCAGCCGCGCGTGCTGGCTTAGGAGACCCTGTTTCCAAATATAAAATGTAAAAAGAGGTCTGGGAGTGTAGCCCGGAGGTAGAAGGGCTTCCAGGAACCCCAGTACCACCAAAAAAAAAAAAAAAATTAAAATAGGGCTGAGGGTATAGCTCAGAGGTAGAATGCCCCTGGGTTCTATCCTCAGTACCACAAAAAAGGGAGGCTGAGGGTATAGCTCGATGGTAGAACACCCTGGGTTGAATCCTCAGTGTCAAAAAGAGGAAAAAAATAAAGCAGTGGTGTCAATCAGCAGTGATCCCCCCCCCCCGTGGAACATTTATCAATGTCTAGAACTCTGTGATCATGATCTGGCATGGTCAAATGGAATGGTCTTTCCACTATCCTCCAATTCCCCCCTTTCACATCCACAAGGTAATTCTTATTAATTTTTCAAAATCTAGCCCAGAAAATCCCAGAGAAGTTTCTTTAATCAACCCCAAACAAAATGAGCCCCTCCCTTTGCTATACTTTTATCTCATTTTGGAGGAATCTTCATTAAACCACGAGCTACTAGGATTTATTTACATGCCTGATCCCACAGCTAGAACACATGTTCCAAAGACAAAATCCCTGAGGACAAAGATTGTGACCTGCCAATATTCATAACCTTGGTATTTAGCATATAGCCTGGCTCATATCTGATGAATGTTGAACAAAAGAAAACAGAATTCAAGAGGTGGCATGTTTCAAAACCTACATGTGCATTATCATTCTTACCGATTCAGTGCAAATGCGTAGTGGAATTTAATATTATGCTGATCAGTCAAATCACAAGTAGGCAGTGTCTCCAGAGTTTCTACCAGCTTAACCATCTCACTGTAGTCCTGTTGGCAAGAGGAACCAAGGTAAGAAAGAGAAGAAACACAGCTCTTTGCAGACTTTTTTGAATAGTTATAAACATAAGACAGCTTCCAAATTTAAAGATAAGCCTTTCCTTGTAGAATATTTATAGAGACATTACTTATAGCCTAAACTAGAATAGAAAAAGACCAGAAAATACGATAGATGAGCAGAAGGACAAAGAAGGAATCCCTGTTATAAAAAGGCACAAAGGAGTCTAAGGATAAATGTTAAATCCAAAGGCAACAAAATAAAGCTAGTGAGCCAGGCAACAGGAAAAGGTTATGGGATTTTGAGTGGAAGAGGGTTCATACCGCCAATATAACTGTGCTTTAAAATGAGCTGGACAAACACACCTAAGAAACCTTACAACTTACCACATAAAGGGAGACAACATCTTAGCTCTTCCTATTTTGCCAAAATCAACTGAACTAATCTTGTTTGCTGTTGTTATTGTTGTTACTACTGGGGATTAAACTCAGGGGCATTCTACCACTAAGTTACATCTCCAGCCCTTTTAAATTTTGAAATAGGGTCTCAACAGGCTATGGCATACTAGTCTAAAACCCTTAGACTTTCCTGACTCAGCCTCCAAAGTACTGGGATTACAGGAGTGTGCAACCATGCCTGGCTTCAATCAAATTAATCTAAACCAGGATTCTGTGATCTTAGCATTATTGATGTCTTGGGACCAGAATATTCTCTGTTATGGAATTACCTTATGCACTGTAGGATAGGTAGAAGCATCCTTGGCCTCCACCTATCGGAAACTAGCAAGCAGCATCCCCCCCCACACACACACACACTCATGTGTGTCTGTGTGTGTGTGTGTGTGTGTTGTGTTTGTTTGTTTTGTGACACTGGGAATTGAACTCAAGGATGTTCTATATCTGAGCTATAACCCCACAGCCCTATTTTATTTTTTATTTTGAAACAATCTCACTAAGTTATGCAGGGCCTCACTAAGTTGCTGAGGATGTCCTTGAACCTAGGTCCTCCTGTCTCAGACTCCCAATTACTGGAATTACAAGCATATGTCACCACATCCAACACACACTCAGTCTCGACAACCAAAATGTCAATAGATGATGTCAAATGTCCCTAGGCTGAGAACCACTTTTCTAAAAGCTATATAACTATCCAAGGAAAATTTGTTACCACATATATCTCAGTTGGGTTGGGGGAGGGGACCCTTAGAAGTGTAATCTGTTACCTTTTCAAACAGGCTTAGAATCATTTGTATAGACAAACTCATTTCCAGCTACAGTTGGAAGAGGCGCGCTTCCTACTGAAATCCCATGCCTGTCTCATGGCTCTAAACCTCGATGCTTCTGCCCCAGCAGATAAATCAGTGGCTCCTAGGAACTTTCTGGTTCAGTGTTGAGCCTAAGAGTCTCACAAATTGAAGGCTAAGAAATAAAGGATGCATGAGGAAAGGACAGAAAGATACAAGGAGCTCAAGGGGAAAGAGATTTTAAGAAAGGTTAATCTCAAATTGGGCATGGTGGTGCATGCCTGTAATCCCTGTACTTGGGAGACTGAGACAGGAAGATTGCACATTCAAGACCAGTCCTAGAAAATTAGCAAGACCTTGTTTCAAAAAAAAAAATTAAAGAGCTATGGGCACAGCTCGGAGATGGAATGCCCCTGGGTTCAACCCCTAATACAAAAAAAAGTCAATTCCATTCTCTTTTCCCATGGGGCATGAGAATCTTCATCATAATCCCTAATAGCACCTGCTCTTACAATCTAAAATCAGTCAGTTGCATCTGTTCATCACTGAGGGTATGAGTTCCTTAGTGGCTGATCTGTTCTTGGTCCAGGTCATAAGTAGATAACCGCTATTCATTTATGGAGATTTAAAGAACTGTGGCCAACAACCTCCAATGTTGGTTTGTAGAATTCTACAAGTATAGTTCATTACTCTGTACGCCTCCAGAGAAAAAGGAGGCAAGATCCCTTTAGAAACTTCTCAACAGTAAGCTGGGCATGGTAACACGTACCTGTAATCTCAGTATTTGGGAGGCTAAGACAGGAGGATCACAGGTTTGAGGACAACCTCAGCAACTTAGCAAGACTTTCAGCAACCTAGTGAGCCCTTGTTTCAAAACAAAAATAAATGCATAAAACAACAGGTCTGAGGGTACAACTCCGAGGTAGAATGCCCCTGGGTTCAATATTCCCTGGTACATGATGAAGAAAATAAAGAAAGGGAAAGGAAGAAGGGAAGGAGGGAGAGAGGGAAGAAGGAAGGAAAGAAGGGAAGGAGGAAAGAAGGGAGGGAGGGAGGAAGGAAGGATCTCAAAAGTGTTAAATTTGAAAGAGGAAATGCTCAATTTCCTTCATGATACCATATCCTACAAGCGCCATCTCCAGAATGCTCCACTAGCTTCTGACATTTGCCTTAGACTAAACGTCTGTATTCTCTGGTTCCTAGACATGCTTCTGCTACTCCTACTCTGTCACTGATGAATAGTGCTAAACAAAGTAGGAAATGACAAAAGTTTAAAGGAAAGAGCGGAGCAGAAGAGTAAAGAACAAGGACAATGGAGCTAGTTGGCCTTCGTCTGAATCCTGACTTCACTAACTGCTGTGTGACTTTGGGCAGCTAACAATTTCTCTGTGCCTCATTTGGAAAATGGGGATAATCAGAGTAAACTTATAGCATAGGTTTGTTAAGAGGACAAAATGAATTTGGAATTTGCAAAAGGCTCTGAGCAATGGCTAGCATAAAGTACATATAAACTGTTAAATTCTTAGTTCCTTATACTAAGCAGTCCTGTATATGTGATCTCTTTTTTTGAGTGGTCACACTACACCAATATAGAAAACCTTCTGCAAAACTTCCACCACAATAAATAAGCTGAATGACCTCAACCTTAATGCAATAGCAACTTCATCATGTACCTAAGAGTACTTCATATGAGGAGTCCCTCATGCCAGGGGAAAAATTGGCATATTCTAGCTTCATAAGAGCATATTTCATACCTGGATATCACGGTAGGACAGGAGTAAGTTAACAATGATGTCTGAGGTCAGAACCTCAGTATTATCCATACGGAGTTTGATCCGAGCCAGCTCCTTTGCCAGTTCATCACCCTGGTATTTCTCTCTGGCCTTCCGGATGTCATTTAACAAGGTTTCTTTGTAGTAAGCACTGGAGAGGGAGAAATAACCAAAAAACAAACAAACAAAAAACTTCCAGGCATATTTACATGCATCTAGGACTCTCTTCTTTGACATGCAAATAAACATGGTTCTCACTAACGTGACTTAGGCTAACACATGGAGATCTTGGCCCAGACAAGAGCTTCCTCCTAGAGCCAATAGGACACTAAATTTGTTCACATTTTGGAGAAAAGAGCTAGTAAATTATAACAAATAAAAATCAGTTCAATACAACACTGAAACATTTACATTAGGTGTACTAGTGAACACGTGAAATCCCAGTAATTGGAAGGCTAGGACAGAAGGACCACAAGTTCAAGGCTAACTGCAGCAATTTAGTGAGATCCTATTTCAAAATAAAAAATAAAAAGGGTAGAGGAGTAGCTCAGAAGTATAACGTTCAACCCTCAGTACCAAAAAATACATGTATTTTCAAGGATAAAATACTCACAGGACATGTAGAACATTCTACCCAACCAAACCTATTTTCTCTGGTATTTTTAAATATATAGAAGGCAAGAAGATACATTACTTGAGTTGTAGAAAAAAAAATTTTTTTGATGGTACTGAGGATGGAACCCATGAGCATTCTACCTTCGAACTATGCCTCCAGCCCTATTTTTTAAAGTATTTTTATTTTTGCAACAGGGTCTCACTGAGCTGTGAAGGGCCTTGCTAAGTAGCTGAGGCTGTCTGCTAACCGTGATCCTACAGTCTCCATCTGCCGAATGTTGGGATTACAAGCATGTGCCACCAAGCCCAGCTGAAAATTCATTTCTAAAACATTCTTATCTAGTGTCACCCTCTTTGTCATATCCAACACCCAGAATGTTTTTCTAATATAAAATACAAAATTTCCCTTAAGTTGGCATCTAGATAATAATGAGGATATGTAAGAACATTTAAAGCAATTTAAATCTACACTAAAATATCACTATAGTCTCTCAGAGACAAAATTAGTATCATACTTGTTACAGAACCTTGAAAAGTGACCTCATTTGGAAGTATAGAGGACAACTGATAATGACCATAGATTGATTTAAATATCTAGCCTATTTCCAAAATAATTTTAAAAGAAACTGAGCATTGCTAAGCAGTACTACTATAGACCCATTAAGAAGTTGAAATGATTTAACTGTAGAGAACAAAATTAAGCTGCTCATTAAAAAGAGTAGGCTAAATTAAATAATCTTCTCTAAAGAAGGAAAAAACACATCAAATAGAAATAGAACAAAATGTATTTTGAATAATTATAAAACTATGCCACATAAATGTGTACACAGTACCTAACCTGGTCCAATGCTAATAATAGGCCCTCAATTAATATTTAAAAAATGAATCGATATCCCACAGAAAGCATTCGCTTGTAAAATATCAGTGAAATGCTTTCATTTTTTATTTCCTTGTTTGTCATTTGCTTTATACCAATGATGAGCAAATTAGCAGACGCTGCCAGTGTTTAAAATTCAGTCATTAATTGAATGAGTCATTAAGTTGGGTGACAGCCATTGCCCATTTGGTAGACTACAAAGGCATCAAAGATATTAAAGTGTTATTAGTTTGGCCTGATGAATAAAAAGTTATACTTCAGTCTTGTTTCCATGGGTAATTCTGAAAAATTGTTTTAATAAATAAAGAAATGTAATAAGAACAGTAACCTTTAAGTAAATAAACACTGACTTGATTATAGCTTAGAGACACCAGATATGTAACGAACACGCAGCCATTTCTGCTTCCTGTAACCAAGGAAGACGTTGCTAATCAACATGAACTTGGAAATTACTCCAAAGCCCTTCTCAGCACAGGACTCAAAATGGACTTTATAAATCTATCAGAGTTGGTACTTGAGCTAAAAACTTACCTGCCACCCCAGTTATAGATGCTTGGAACCATAAGCCCTACCTACCCCTCCCAACAACCATGACCAGGTACTTGCCAGTCATAAGATGGAATCCACCATCTATGTGTATTTCAAGCCCTTGGAAATAAAACCAAATCAAAAAGTGCTTTTCCTAGCCAAATGTGGTGGTGGTACATGCTTGTAACATCAGTACTTGGGAGGCTGAAACAGGAGGATTGCAGGTTCAAGAACAGCCTTAGCAACTTAGTGAGACTGTTGACAACATGGCAAGATCCTGCTTCAAAACAAAACATAAAAAATGACTGGAGGTGTAGCTTGGAGGTACAATGACCCAAGCAAAATGTACCAGTACCACGAAAAAAGTTATTTTCCTCCTGATACATATATACATCGAATGAGAAATTTTAACCCATTTCTTGCAAAGATGTGACTCATCTGGCAGATTTAAGCTCGGCTCCTTGTCAGACTTTAAAGTAAAGCATCAGAAGAGTTTTCTCCCTAAACATCACTAAAACATGTGTTTTGCAGTAAGGTAATAGTTAGCAAGGCATGACTGAGTCAGGTTTGCAAGGAATGAACCATAAAATATCTGCCATTTGGCCAGGCATGTCTGTAATCCCAGTACTTAAGAGGCTGAAACAGGAGGATTGCAAGCTTGACACAAGTCTCAGCAACTTAGCTGTTGCTAAGTTTTAAAGTAAAAATAAAAAGGGCCAGTAGTGGTAATGTAGCTCAAAGGTAGAACATGACTGGGTTTATTCCCAGTACTGAAAAAAATGTTTGCCACTTGCTGTCTGCACTGGCAAGGGTTCACATATGTCTAGGTTTCCAGTCTTCTTTCCCTCTAAAATCTATAGAAGAAAGTCTGCATCCAGAAAAGAGGTAGCAGGCTAGAAAAGGCCAACTGCTAACAAGAGTGAACTTCATGCCAATTACTTCACTAGTAACCCTCCATGCTTCAGGGTGCCATGATTTGACTCATAGCATGGCACAAGGTCCTTGACACTTTATTACAAGTCAGTTCTGCCAGTCCTTTGGATTTGCTTTTTTATATGCTTTTATTGATGCATTATAGTCTCCTGTCATAAGGTGAATCATGTTGACAGTGATCATTTGTTTAGGAAGTACAAATTCTACTCCATGTGATACAACTTAAGGAATATAATCTTTTAAATTTGCTAACTGCAAACCAACTGGCTCCTCTGATTAAGAAGAAAATGTTTCTACTTTTAGCTTTTAGAATAGAGACACTGAAGGTACAGTTTCTTGCGCACTGAGGCTCAAAGAAGGGAAGTGACTTTCCTCGGACTACACAGTTAGAATCTCACATTCAGACATGTCCATCTGGGGCATGCCATACTACCTATGATGTAAATCTAAAGAGAACGTAGCAGTGTACATTCTGAGGTCAAGAGGGCTATAGCCTGACTCGATGCATACAGGTTCTCAGAGCACAAGAACTTAGTCAGAACACTTGTTGAGGCATTTCAAAAACCTCAGTAACTGAGGTAGTATAAAATCATGTTCATCAATTATTTTAGTTTTTAATATTTTAATTTTAATTTTTTTGGTGGTGGTACTAGGGATTGAACCCAGGGACATTCTAATTCTACCTTGGGAGCCACATACCCAGTCCTCTTTTATTTTATTTTCTTGAAAAAGGGTCTTATTAAGTTGAAGAATGCCTCACTAAGTTGCCAAGTCTGGTCCTAAACCTGCAATCTTCCTGTTTCAGCTGCCCAAATACTGGGATTACCACACCCGATTCAGAAATGATCCTGAAACACAGAATCTCCAAGTCAAAAGAGACCATTGGAAAAAAAATCCATGAGCCGGGTGTGTTGGGAGGCTGAGACAGTAAGATCGCACAGGTTTGAAGCCAGACTCAGCTACTTAGGCTTTCAGCAACTTAGTGAGACCCTGTTTCCAAATAAAGTATAAAATAGGTCTGGGAGTATAGCCCGGAGGTAGAAAGCCTCTGGGTTCCACCCCCAGTACCACCAAAAAAAAAAAAATCACTGAATATAACAATGTCCAATCTGATACTGTGAGCAAGAGAAATGGTGGAGGCAGGAACTATGTACTATGTGCATGTATGTAATTGTGAACATGATTTACATTTTGATATGAGACTATAATGCACCCAAAAAGCACTAAAAATAAGATAAAAAATCACTAACAAGCCAGGCATGGTGGTTCACTCCTATAATCTCAGTACTTGTGGAACTGAGATGGGAAGATCATAGGTTCAAGCCTAGCTTCAATAACTGAGCAAGACCCTCAGAAATTTAGCAAGATTCTGTTTCAAAATACAAAATAAGAAGGGCTAGAGGTGTAGGTTAGAGGTGGAATACCTCTGGGTTCAACCCCAAGCACCCTAAACAAATAAAAAGAAACACTGATTAAACTTCCTTGTTGTCTAGAGAAGAAAAGAAGAGAGAAGAGATGTTATATAGAAAGGGGCAGACACAGGCCCAGTTGTGACCTCTTACTTCCACTTCTCTTTTAGGTTCATCTCAGGAACTCAACTTAGTGAGGCTAGATTACAGGATTACTTTTCTTTGGTGGTGGTGGTGGTAATGATAGGGATCAAACATAGGACCACTCTACCTCTAAGCCATACCCCCAGCCATATTTTATTTTTATTTTAAAACAGGGTCTAAGTTTCTGAGGCTGACCTTCGACCTGTGATCCTTCTGTCTCAGGCTACCAAGCACTAGGGTTACAGGCATGTACGACTGCAACTAGCTAAAATGACTTTTGTTTTTTATTTACTTATTTTGGTGCTGGGGATTGAACCCAGGGGCATTCTACCTTCAAGCTACACCCCCACCCCTATTTTATTTATTATTTGAAAACAAGATCTCAATAAATTGCTGAGACTGGCTTCGAACCTGTTCTTCCTGTCTCAGCCTCCAAAGTAATATGACCAGCCAGAATGACATTTAAATAATTGACCAATGCTTTCCCTTCCCTGAGTATCCTGGTTATTTCAAGGAATTTCACTTCTCTGGGAGTAAAGGGAAATTTCTCCAAGGCTCCCGGGGTTGTTAGTGGCCAATGGGAATTACCCTGAGGTCACGTGGATGTCCTTGAGAAGGTTACTGAACTTGTCCACCAGAGGCATGCACAGAGGGCCCAGGACGATGTTCCAGTTGAGCTGAACATACTCTGAGACTCGCCGCTGGGCATCACTATCATAGCAAAAATAATCACCCCACGGTGTCAGGATGTACGGGATGAAATAATAATTTCCACTAGATGCCTAGGAAAAAAAAGAAACAACAATATTCCAGAAAGTAATTCATGTCAAAGCACAGCTGAGACTTTGGGCAGGTGGGACAGGGAAGAAGAAAATGCTTGAGCATAAACAACTTGTACAATATAACTATGCATATTTTAGGCACAAAAACACTCAATTTCAAAAGCTCTAACACATAAATGACAAAAATTTGGTTTCAAATGCTGAAATAACTTGTATATATCTCTGAACTTCCCTGGTTTCAATGTTAGGGTCTTTAATCTCAGAAATTGTATTGACTTATTATATGCCCTCCAAACCAGATAGAAATGGACCGACCCCACTGAGAACCAAGTATTACAATATGCCATACTGTTTTGCTTTCAGAATAGATGAAAAAGACGTATTACTTGATAATTTCATGCAGATGAACTATCAAACTTTGTTAAATAAAAACTGTTTTTCAAACTGAGCACACCTGTAATCCCAGTACTTGGGAGGCTAAGAGAGGAGGATCACAGGTTTGAGTACAGCCTCAGCAGCAGAAGGCCCTCAGCAACTTAGTGAGACACTGTTTCAAAACAAAAAAATAAAATCGGGATGGGGTATAGCTTGGAGGTAGAATGCCCCTGTATTCAATCCCTAGTATTGCACACACACATACCACACACACACACACACACACACACACACACACACACACACCACACACACATAAAAATTGTTTTTCAGAGCCATGCACAGCTGGCACATGCCTGTAATCCCATTACTTAGGACACTGAGAAAGAAAGATTGCAGGTTCAAGGCCAGTGCTTGGTAACTTAGTAAGACTGATTCAAAATAAAGAATATATAAAATGGCTCAAGGTGTAGGTCAGCATTAAAGCTTCCACTAGGTTCAGTCCCTAGTACCACACAAACAATTGTTTTTCAGAAAGGATATATTATGTAAGATTAGCCTTAGAGATCTTCTGAAAAAAAATCTGTTGAAATTTTTTTATATCCTTAAAAATACTAAGATAAAACAGTATCTTTATTATAAACTATAATTATAGCTTTACTATGAATTATGAACCTTTGTAAAGCATATATATTATCTTTAAATAACATTACTATTTCTGGACATGGTGGCGCACAGAGACAGGAGGATCGCGCAGGTTCGAAGTCAGCCTCGCTGACTTAAGAGACCCTGTTTCCAAATTTAAAAGTATAAAAATAGGTCTGGGAGTGTAGCCCAGAGGTAGAAGGGTTTCCAGGAACCCCAGTACCATACACACACACACACAAAAAAAAAACATTACTATCAATCTTCAATTCTTAGCACATTTGGAGGCTAAAGACACATTTTTTCACAGCATTTTTCTATTATGACCAATCTTTTGCCTACACTATCATATAAAGCTAGTTAACTAGCTTAAAATTTGAGTCTTTTAAATTCCTGTATCTTCCCTCAGTTTTTGGCATTTTGTTTTGTTTTTCTTTTCTTTTTGGTACTGAAAATGTCTATTTTACCTTCTTTTTTTTTTACTAGAGATTGAACCCAGGGTTATTCTACCTCTGAGATACACCCCTAGCCCTACATTTTTTGGAGGGAGAAACAGGGTCTTGCTGGGTTGCTAAGAGTCTCACAAACTTGCTGAGACTGACCCTGAACCTGTGATTATCCTGTCTTAGCCTCCCAAGTGGGATTATATGCATATGCCACCACACTTGGCTTATTTTTTTTATTTCAAGAACATTTACTGCAATCATGAACAAGACAGATTTTGTTAACACTCCATGCAAACTTTATATGCTACTTTTTTAGTGTAGAGAGAGATTAGTACACCCTGGAAACAGGTTGGGCAGTTTATTTATCGCAGAGCACAGCTGGCTGTGTTGGGGTCCCAGATCTGGATCAGTTGTGAATCTGTTCCCAGTTCTCAGGCCTGACCTTAACCAGCGCTCAACCAGAACCAAAGGTGAGGACTTGCCAATGGCCACCAGCAGAGCTGCTGGGTCAGCATTCAGCCTCATTATCAGAACTTGGAATAGCCAGGTGGTGATGCTCCTTGGCAGAAGCTGCAAGTTTTCATCTCAGGTGCTGACAATTATAGTTCTCAGGTTATTAGACTTAATGTGGTTGTGAAGGTGTTCCTGGTCATCAGGCCTTGCACCTATGCATTGCCTGTGATGTGCAGGTGCTGATGTGTTGCCCCTGATACCCTGAGTGTGCTGGGCCATGCTTGTGTTTGCTGCGAGAGTTATACAAGAGCCCTGTACATCATATATGGTTTAAAAAATTAAGTGATACCAGAAATAATTCATCTGACTTCTTCCATTTAAACTAATGAGGACATCTGGGCAATTTGACATAATGTAGCTATAATCTTGGAAAGTATACTTTTTCTCTGAGAAAGGAACATCAAATACAGAATAAGTATACTTCTAAATTTTAAAAAAAATTCATTAGTTGGATGTGTTGGAACACACATGTAATCCTAGTAACTGGAAGGCTGAGACGGAAGGATCACTGGTTTGTGACCGGCCTCAGCAACTCATCGAGGCCCTTGCAAAATAGTGAGACTCTGTTTCAAAAATTTAAAAAAAATAGGGCTGGGGAGTGGAACTCAGAGGCATAATGCCCCTGGGTTCAAACCCCAGTGCCACAAAAAACATACAGATCTATTAATTACAGAGAAAACTGCCAGAATATCATGATCTCAGATAAAATAGAAGTCTTAAGAAAATTTACAACATGGAAAACTAGTTCCAAATACATACATAAAATACATTTTTTGTGTGGTACTAGGAATGGAACCCAGGGGCATTCTACCTCCAAGCTACACCCTCAGCCCTATTTTTTATTCTTTATTCTGAAACAGGGTTTCACTGAGTTGCAAAGGGCCTCACTAAGGAGGAGCTGAGGCTGTCTTTGATCCATGATCCTCCTGTCTCAGCCTTCCAAATGCTGGCATTATAAGCATGCATCACCACACCCGGCTCATGAAATACATTTCTAAGAATTTTTCAGACAGGCGTGGTAGCACACATTTGTAATCCCAGAATTCAGAAGGCTGAGACGGGAGGGCTGCAGTGTGCAGACAGCCTGAGTTACTTAGGTTCTTCACAACTTAGTGAGACCGTGTTTCAAAAATAAAAAGACTAAGCCGAGCGTGGTGGCACACACTTGTAATCCCCACGCTTGGGAGGCTGAGACAGGAGGATCGCACAGGTTCAAAGCCAGCCTCTGCTACTTAGTGAGGCTCTTAGCAACTTAGTGAGACCCTGTTTCCAAATAAAATGTAAAAAAATAGGTCTGGGAGTATAGCCCGGAGGTAGAAAGTCTCTGGGTTCCACGCCCAGTACCACCAAAAAATAAATTAATTAATTTAATTAAATAAAAATAAAAATACTAAAAATTAGGGCTGGGGTGTAGCTCAAAGGTACAATGCCCCTGGGTTCTATCCCCAGTACCACACACAAAAAAGATTTTTTCCTTTTGAATAAGATCTGCTTACATGAAGACAGGTCACATTCTTATTTCTATCTTAAAATATAATTTTCCAGAAGCGGTCTCTCTCTCTCTTTTATATCTTGTTGGGCATCTACAGATCTGCTGTGACCCACTTTAAACACTAAAATATTTTGTTAAAAGCAATTACAAGTGCTAATTGACTAATACATTTTAGACCAGGGCAGCTAACTCTTTCTCTAAGTCTCAAATGGTCAGTGTTTGGGGCAGTTACAGGAAGGCTGGGGGGGGTCCATTATAGCAATAAATGAAATGTAGACCAGCACTGGTTTTACAGAAAGAGGTAGAAAAAACAGGTAAGAGGAACCTGCATAGGGTCAAAGAAAGCTTGAAGGACTGAACTTAAAGCCTGTTCCTGCAAGGAGACTGTAATTACATCAGAATGTCCCTCAAGGCGTCATAAAAAATGATAAACCAATCAGATAACAAGGAGACTAACAAGTGGATATAATACTAATACAGAAGATTAGTTAGAAACTTAACATGGAGATGAGGGAAAGTGACAAAGAAAGTCTGGCTATAACCACTGTCAACCATGAGTGAGGATGGAGAGGGTCAGAAAAACTTACACATTCCCAAGGCTGTGCCCTTTAAGGAATCACATCAAACACTACACACTGCGAGACAGATTTCCCTGAACTAGTCACACCAAGTCACAAAACAAACAAGCAAACAACAAAACAACATGCCCAGTTGAAAGAGAGATCAATATCCAGAGTTGCAACAATATATTACCTAAAATGTTCAGTTTTCAGCAGAAAAGACAAAACATACAAAGAAATAGTATAGAGTGATCAATATACAGGGAAAAAAGAAACAATAACTGCCTTTGTAAGGACCCAGACATTGAAGTTAGCAAAGACTTCAAAGCGGTTATTATATGTTTAAAGAACTAAAGGAAACCATGGTTGAAGAATTAAAGACATGATGGCAATGTATCAGATAGAGACTATCAACAAAGTGAAATTATGAAAAAAGATCCAAATGAGAATTCTGGAGTTGACAAGTATAACAACTAAAATGAAAAATCCACTGAAGGAGCTCAATAGAAGATTTTGAGTAGCAGAAGATATAATCAGCAAACCCAAAGATGAATCAATAGTGATTATTCAAACTGAAGAGAAAAAAGAATTCAGAAAAATGAAAAGAGCCATAATGAAACATGGGATACCATTAAATGCATGTACATGCACACACACATAAAGAAGCAGAAAAATGCTCAAAATAATTGCTGAAGATTCCCTAAATTTGATGAAAAACACTAACTTTTTTACATATCCAAGAGCTAAATAAACTCTAGGTAGAATTAAGAGGTCCACATTGTCATGGTCAACATTCTCACTATCATGATCCAAAACAACTGTTCACACAACTTAGGGGAAGGTAGATTTACCAACTCACAGTTTCACAGCTTTTAGAGATGTTAGTTGTTCAGTCCTTGAGCAGCTGGATCTATGGAGTTCAAGGCATAGTGGCAAGAAGCAAAGAGTAAGAGAACAAGGGCTCTGTTCTCACACCATGGAGGCCAGAAAAAAGAGAAAACAAGCAAGGGAATTCAAAGACAAAAGCATAGCCCTGAAGGCCACAACCCAAGTACCTACCTTCTTTAGCCACACCTTACCGACCTAGGTTACAACCTAGTAAATCCATCACAATAGATGTGCCTTCTGATGAAATTACAACCTTCATGACTTAATTATATGAACTCTGAACATTAACATATGAGCTATACAAGTTTATCTATATCCAACCATAGCACACACTCAGACACAACAAGCATGGTCAAAATTTTGAAAGACAAAGACTGAAATAAAATCTTGAAAGGAGTAAGAAAAATATCTTGTCATGTACAAGGGAACCCCAACAAGCTTAACGTGAATTTTCATCAGTAATGAAAGTCATACTATGATATATTTGAAGTGCTAGAAAAAAGTAAACCAAGTATCTTATACCCATCAAAATTATCTTTCAAACCCGGGCATGGTAGTACATGCTTGTAATCCCAGCTTGTAATTCAGAAGGTGGAACCAGGAGGATTGCAGTTCGCAGACAGCCTCAGCTACTTAGTGAGGCCCTTTGCAACTCAGTGAGACCCTGTTTCAAAAAAAAAAAAAAAACAGGGCTGGATATGTAGCTTGGAGGTGAATGCCACTGAGTTCCATCCACAGTACTGCAACAAAAAATTATCTTTCAAAAATGAAGGTAGGCTGGGCATGGTGGCACGTGCCTATAAACCTAGTACTCTGAAGGCTGAGAAAGGAGGATCACAGGTTCAAGGCCAGCCTCAGCAACTCAGCAAGGCCCTCAGCAACTTACCGAGACCCTCTTTCAAAATAAAAAATAAAATAGGACTGGGAATGTAGCTCAGACATAGAATACCTCTTGGTTCAATCCTCAGTACCTCCCCCCCCCCAAAAAAAATAAAGGTAAAATAGAGATATTTTCAGATAAACAAGCACTGATATAATTCTGTGCTGGGAACCCCATCTTTCAAAAGTAGTAAAAGTTTTTCAGGCTGAAAGCAAGTGACACTAGACAGTAATTTTGATCCACATAATTAAAACAAAAAAATCCCAATAGAGATCGTTATCTAGGCAGTATAACAGTATGATTGCAAATTTTTTCTCCTTTTTCTCTTATTTAAGAAGAAAATGCAGAAAACAATATTTCGGGACTTATATAGAAATATAATCTATTTGATAATAAGAGCAAAAAGTATATAGGTGGGAACAAGATTGCTTTGGAAGAAGGAAATGATACCTAATGATAAACTGAATCCCCAGGAACAATAAAAAGAACCAGAATGGTAAATAAGAAAAGATTAAGCCAGGCATGGTGGCACACACTTATAATCCCAGTACTTGGGAGGCTGTGACAGGAGGATCATGCAGGTTCAAAGCCAGCCTCAGCTACTTAGTGAGGCTCTCGGCAAATTAGTGAGACCCTGTTTCCAAATAAAATATAAAAAAATAGGTCTGGGAGTGTAGCCCAGTGATAGAAAACCCCTAGGTTTCATCCCCAGCAGAACAACAAGTTAATATAACACAAACATATTCTCCCCATCTCCTTTCCTGCCCCATAGATCTCTCTTTGCTTCTCAGTTTCTTTAAAAGACATAATTATAACAAAAAAGTGTTTATAAACATCACAACTAAAGGATTCTGAGTCTCTGTAACAGGTAGTAAATCAAGGTGAAAGAATATAGTCTATTTGGATAGAATTGTTATGTCTTAAAATTGCTTCCAAAACAAATAATTCTGCAGAAAGCTTCTCTACACTATTCCTTTAGCAAACTTGGTCATCCCAAACAGAACAAGAGTAAACTTTGCCCAACCCCTGCTTGAACCCTAAATAAATAAGATGTGAAAATAGAATTTTGAAAGAATATGATGTGTGTCATGGCAGGTTCTTGTTCGAGAAGGCAGAGCAATAGTGGGAGAGGTTGATAAAAGCTTCCCTGTAGTTATGGGAGGAGCTGATCCTTGAAGGAAATGTTTAGCCACAGTTAGAGAAAAATGAATAGAATGAGAGGAAATGTATGAACTCTGAAACTAGCTGAGCAAGTTTTAATAAATAGGACTAAGATGATAACAGGAATCTGGAGAAACCTGGGAAGGTAAAAATACTTCCTTTGAGAAAATCAAAAACTGTATAAAAGTTTAAGAAATTTGAAAGAAAGAAATTGGGACTAATTACTACATTAAAAAAGCAATTGCTAAACTTCCAAGTGAAAGCAAAGGCTTCTGAATCCAAGTACTTTTGTTCTTAAAAAGAGGCCCAAACATTTTCAAATGATGGACCACATTCAGACTTTTGTTGGTGAAGAGACCAGAAATTAACAAGATAAACAATGATTAGCATAATACATGTTCAATAGTGACCTAGGATCAGCTATTTCTAATTGTTACATTTTAAAATGAAACATCTCAAGAATCTGGCTCATTAAAATAAATTTAACAAAGGTAGCTTAGTTTCCTACATAAAGAGGTATCGGAACCAGTACTCTAGCCACATTAATATTTAAACCCTTATTCAAAACACTCCAAATATTTCCAAAAGGATGATTCTGATTTAGTAAATGGAGTGAGAAGGCAAAATAAAAGCCAATGATGTCTGACACCATAGAGGTGGTTGGAAGTAGAAGAATCTGTCCTGTAAAGTTTTATGTCCCTAGCCTAACACTTGGAATTTTTTCAGAACTACTACCATCTATAATAGCATCACCTAATAAACTCCTAGATTACCAGACAAAAGCTTATTTTTATTTATTTATTTTTTGGAGGTACTAGGAGTAGAACCCAGGGGCTTTTCTACCTCTGGGCTATATCCCCAGACCTATTTTCTATTTTATTTGGAAACAGGGTCTCACTAAGTTGCTGAGAGCCTCACTAAGTAGCTGAGGCTGGCTTCGAACTCGTGCGATCCTCCTGTCTCAGCCTCCCAAGCACGGGGATTACAAGTGTGCACCACCACTCCCGGTTGACAAAAGTTTAATTACATACCTTTAAATGCTATCATTTTAATGCCTAATCCACCACCTAACTTAGTCATGCTCTTATTGCTTTACTTTGTTTGAATTTAAATTTTCCTTATTATAAGTTTCACCAAGATGAACACCATTGCATATGGCATCTTATTACTTTGGCCTTTTCCTAAAGGTAGCTTCTCAGTAGTAAAATTACTAAAATAACCTTAAGGGTTTTTTTTTAACCCTGAGGCAATGAGGATTAATAGGGCCAGGCGTGGTGGCCCACACTTGTAATCACCGTGCTTGGGAGGTAGATATAGAATCGCACTGGTTCGAGGTCAGCCGCGCTGGCTTAAGAGACCGTTTCTGAATAAAAATATAAAAATAGATCTAGGAGTGTAGCCCGGAGGTAGAAGGGTTTTCCAGGAACCCCAGTACCACCAAAAGAAAAAGAAAAAAAAAGGAAATAGGGTCTAAGTTGCAAGGTATCTTTTTATAAGTATCAATACCCCCCAAATTATGACTTTAGATTTGCCATTTGTTTACTACATACAACTTATACAAACAGGTTAATTACCAGATTGCAATATATTTGGTGTTCTTTGTAATCCTTTGTATTTAAACATACTAGAACATCTTCTTGAAGAGGTCCATAGGCTCCTCCATACTGATAAAGGGATCCCATGCCCCCAAAAGGCCTACCACTCAGGACTCTCAGCAAATGTATCACATGGAACATTCTAGATGTAACCCTAAAATATCCATGTTCCTTCAGTTGGCCTCATATACAAAGCTTTCTTTGGATACAGTGTACCTCCCATCCACAGTTGCCTGGATTTTCCAAGACAGTTCAGGAAAGCAGACTATGTTGGGACCTCCACTCAGTTGTCTATTGTGTTTGATCATGGCCACTAACCAAGGAAACCTAGGATTTGATCTTAAGCTGCTTCCACTACAGGGTCCCAGGAAAGGCAGCCAAAGGTCCAAGGAGGCTAGGATGAAACACAAGCCAAGGGGCCTCACTATACCCAAATTTGTTTTTATTTATGGCTTGTAGCAGGTGGCAAAGCTGGTTAATAAAGAGCGTAGGAATATAAATTAATTCTTTTGAGCAAATATGACATATAAGAGGTCCCGGATGAACTTTCACAATGAGACTTTCAGCTTGACATTTTATACTGATACAAACATTTCATCAGTGAACACAAAGCCTAGTACAAAGAGGGGAATAATCACTAATGGTGGATTGATGGTGGTTTGCGAGTTCTGAGCAACTGAAGAACGTACACCTTGACTGCCGGCAGAAATGTGGTGTTTTTGAAGGTTACAATAGATCTCATAGTGTAAACAGATCACAAGTCCCGACTGAAAACTGAAATTGAAAAATCCCAGACCATTCCCAAGAAAATTTAGCAAGCTAAGGAACAAACACAGGGCAATGCTTTTTAAAATCAAAATTATTTAATGTGACCATGTGTGACAAAGTCAATTTATTAAGGAAGAAAATCCAAGTTGACACCATTCCGAAAAGACTGATTTACAAGGCTTAAGCTTCATAAATATGTCTTTGTCTAGCCAGTTATAGGAAATTTTTTTTTAAATCAACACACATGGGCTGGGGCTCTCGGGTGGAGCACTTGCCTAGCATGTGCAAGGCCCTGGGTTCAACCCTGAGTACCGCAAAAGATAAAGACTCAGCACACATGCATGTCCAGTCTATAGCATGCACATGAAAGCATCGTATGTGTGCAGGGAAATGATAGAAACAGATGAGAATAGAACTTTTTTTTAAGATGAATGAGAAGAGCACCCCCATTGCTACCTCTCTAAATCTGGTCATAAGAGAAACAAACATACAAACAGAACATACATAACAATTTCAACAGGATAATCAGGCTATTGTACAACTTCAATGTAAATAAGATAACCCCGATAGAAACCTGCCAGGTAGTGCTAACTGACCTATCACAATAGTCTATTTTGTTCATATAACTAAATGGCTATCATAGAGTGACAACTTTTTTTGGAGTTGAAACATACCTACAAATTCACTTCATTGTCTCATTTTATAGATGTGGAAAAAAAGAGACCTAGGAAGGTTAACCAATTGGCTAACAGCAGCAACTAAAGTGCCAGAGAAATCTCAGGCCTTTCCTCTCCTTTCCAGAATTCTTGTCACTATCACTTAAGCTTAATTCTAAAATATCCTTAAGTACATAAAGCTATACAGAGCCGGGCATGGTGGCGCATGCTTGTAATCCCAGCATTTGGGGGGCTGATACCTGAGGATAGTGATTCGTGGACAGCCTCAGCTACTTAGTGAGGTCCTCTGCAACTTAGTGAGACCTTGTTTCAAAATAAACAATAAAGCCGGGCGTGGCGCCGCACACTTGTAATCCCCGTGCTTGGGAGATGGAGACAGGAGGATCCCGCAGGTTTGAAGCCAGCCTCACTGGCTTAAGAGACCCTGTTTCCAAATAAAAAATATAAAATAGGTCTGGGAGTATAGCCTGGAAGCAAAAGGGTTCCATCCCCAGTACCACAAAAAAAAAAAAAAGAATAAAAAAAATAGAGCAGGGTTGAATGCCCCTGGGTTTCATCCCCAGACTCGCTTAAATAAATAAATAAATAAAAATAAATAAATAAAGCTACACAAAATGTCCAACACAAATAGATGTGGGAATAGTGAATTGTATACCACATGAATTATGTCTCAATTTAAATAAACTAGATAGGTGTCCTGGATTCCCGAGGTTTATTCAGTTGGTAGACAGAATTCAATTATCAATCATGTGGTTCTGACATTGGCCTTGTAACATCTAACCTTACCTGTGTGAGATTCAAGAGTTACAGATTTAAAAGTTTTATGATTTGGGCCTCCAGAGTATTCCAATTTAAGAGAATAAACAGGAGCAAGACCACAGACATGCAGAAACAAAAATAAAAAAGACTTTAGTCAAGAATTTAAGATTGAGAGCAGGGCGTGGTGGCGTACGCTTGTAATCCCAGCATTTGGGAGGCTGAGACCGGAGACAGACTCAGCTACTTAGTGAGGCTCTTTGCAACTCAGTGAGACCTGGTTTCAAAATAAAGAATAAAACATAGGGCAGGGGGTGTAGCTCATGGGTCGAATGCCCCTGGGTTCCATCCCCAGAACCGCAAAATAAAAAAATAAAAATAAAAATAGAGAATTTAAGATTGAGATAGAAATCATAGAAAACAGTCAAAGGAACCAAATAAATACTCAAACAGCAATTCTCAAATGATTCAGGTAAAGTAAAATCCTTCCTCCATCTACTATGGGATCAAGCCGCCTTGTTTGAAATTGGGTCTTTACTAATAAAAGTGGCAGAAATGTAGACTTTGAACTCCGAAAACCCAAGGGCATGGAAAGAATAAAAGAAATTTAATTGTCTCTTTAGAAAAGTGTCCCTGAATACTCTAGTCATGTTTGATAATTCTGGATGTTGGGCCATAGCAAGCTTTAAACATGAGGAAAGTAAGAGGAAAAGACCAGGAAAAATTGGTACCCTTGAACTCAAGGCCTAACCATGCCCATAAGCCAATGGGAAGATTTCCAGTATTGAAGAAAATGCCCCCAATATTTCTAATGTCCATTTCTCAAAGAATTTCAGATTTATTGGAATTATAAAGTTAACAATTTTAATGGAACAATGTGTTTCCCTTTATATCCCAGTGACTTTCCAAGTAAAAAAATATAGTCCAGAGGTCAAGAACCAGATTAGTTTCTTAATAACATAGTTTTAATAAGGTACTTTTCAATAATGTGATTCTAACTTGGAAAATTTTTTTTTTGGTGGTACTGGGCTTCCTGAAAGCCCTCCTTCCTCCGGGCTCCACTCCCAGACCTATTTTATATTTTTGAAACAGGGTGTCTTACGCCAGCACGGCTGGCTTCGAACCTGCGCGATCCTCCTGTCTCCGCCTCCCAAGCGCGGGGATTACAAGCGTGCGCCACCACGCCCGGCTAACTTGGAAATTTAACTATGCTTTTAAAAAAACAACTGTGAACTCTGGCTTTAGTACATGACAAATGAGGTTTAACCTGGGTGCAGTGGCACGTGCCTTGATTTCAGTACTTGGTAGGCTGAGACAGGAAGTTTGCAGGTTCAAAGCCAGCCACAGCAACTCAGTAAGATCCTCAGCAATTTAGTGAGGCTGAGGGTATAGCTCAGAGGTATAACTACCCTGGATTCAATCCCCAGTACTAAGAAAAAAATGAGTTCTAAGTTTGCTGTAGTGGTACATGCCTGTAATCCCAGTTCTTGAGAGTCTGAGACAGAGAAAACCAACTTCAGCAACTTAGCAAGACCTTGTTTAAAAATAATCATATAGGGCTGGGGGTGTATCTTAGAGGTAGAATGACCCCAGGATCAATCCCCAGTACCACAAAAATTAAAATCAAGTAAATAAAATGAAGCCTAGTGCTCCTAACAATTCCATTTATAAGTATTGGGTAGAACACCTCATTTTTGTTCTCCTAATAATTTTCCTGAGGCACCGGGAAGGTGCGTGTCTCCAAGTTTCTTCTCTGATAAGGCTGTCAGGTAATAACCCACCAACACAATGGAACAAAATTAATTCTATACCTATCAGTTGTGGAAATACATTTACTAGTCTCAGAGTACATATGATTTATATATTTCTCATATGAAATTACTATATGTAGATACTCAGGTGTGCTACCAAACACTATTTTGAGGAAAAATTTGTTGCCTCAGTTTCTAGGAACTCTTCAACTATCAGTGCCTGTTGTCAGCACTTTCTGGAACTGCCTCAGCTGCAGAAAGCATCTCACCCAAGGTTACATTTCGTCTGATGATGAATGGATGTGGGAGTGTAAAGCCCTGTTCTCATCCAATCCCAGGAGAGCTCAAGAAGGCCATGCCAGCTCCAAACTTCCTCACTGGGTTGGCCAAGGCTGTCACTGAGCCTAAGCCGCAGCTCTTTTCTCCCTCTGCCCAGTCCCAGTCCTGTTTCATTCCTTCCTATGGCCCAGTGTCAATCCTGAAGTCATTCCTTAATAAACCTCCTGGACCTTAAACTCAGTCTCAGACTCTGCTCCCAGAGGAAGTCAACCTGTAAATTTGAAACTATGGTTATTCTTACAAAGGAAAATTAAAACAAAGGAAGTTTAGGATATCTATGGACTAGTACACTAGTGAAAAACCACCAAGAAATTCCAAGGTTTGACAGATGAAAAAGGAAAGGTTGGCTGCACTTTCACCTTTTTGCTTTTAAAAGGTACAACCTTAGCCGGGCGTGGTGGCACACGCTTTTAATCCCAGCATTTGGGAGGCTGAGAGTGGAGGATCGCAGCTCACGGACAGCCTCAGCTACTTAGTGAGGCCCTCTGCAACTTAGTAAGACCCTGTTTCAAAATAAATAAATAAATAATAAAAAATAGGGTAGGGGATGTAGCTTGGAGGTCGAATGCCCCTGAGTTCCATCCCCAGACCCGCAAAAAAAAAAAAAAAAAAAAGAAAAAGGTACAACTTTGACTTTTAATCACATAAATATGTCTTCTTAATTTATTAAAGCCAAGAGTGGTGATATTTGTTATCTCTGAATCAACAGAAAACAGCATAAGAATTAAAATGAATAAAGATAGTACAAGAAAAGCAAAAGTCCTTTTTAAAAAACTCTCTGATCCAAAGCTGAATTATATATTTAAATCAGTCAAATATTAAATTATGAACTAAAATACAAGTGTCAAAGAGATTTCAGTGAAAGATATTTCTTAAGAAAACCAATCCTTAAGATAGGCATGGTGGTACATGCTTGTAATCCCAGTAGTCTGGAGGCTGAGACAGGAGGATCACAGGTTCATAATCAGTCTCAGAAACTTAGTAAGGCATTCTACAACTTAGCAAGACCCTGCTTCAAAATAAAAAAGATAATAGGGCTAGGGGTCAAGTTTAGACATAGAATGCCCCTTGAGTTCAAATTGCAGTACCACAAAAAATATCAATCCTTAAAAGGAAATTAAGATCCAGGTGTGGTGCCGCCTGCTTGTAATCCCACCATTCGAGAGGCAGAGACCTGAGGATCACGGTTCATGGACAGCCTCAGCTACTTAGTGAGGCCCTTCCCAACTCAGTGAGACCCTGTTTCAAAAATTAAAAAAGAAACTAAAAAATAGGGCTGGGGGTGCAGCTCGGAGGTACAATGTCTCTGGGTTCCATCTCCAGTACCACAAAAAGAAAAAAAAGAAAATTAAGAAAACAGTTCCATTTATAAGAACATAAAAAGAATAAAATACCCAGGAAGACGTTTAAATCAGAGACATGAAATAGTTGTATTGAAAACAACAAATCATTGCTGACAAAAACTAAAGAACACCTAAATAAGTAGAAAAACAACCTCTGCCGTGGATTAGAAGATTTAATATTGTTCAGATATAAGTAATAGCCAGGCATGGTGGTGCACGCTTGTAATCCCCGCGCTTGGGAGGCTGAGACAGGAGGATTGTACAGGTTCAAAGCCAGCCTCAGCTACTGAGTGAGGCTCTCAGCAACTTAGTGAAACCCTGTTTCCAAATAAAATATAAAATAGGTCTGGGAGTATAGCCCAAAGGTAGAAAAGCCCGTGGGTTCCACCCCCAGTACCATACATACTAAAAAGATATAAGTAATAAATCTACAGATACAACACAATCCCTATCAACACTGTTTTTGGAGAAATAAAAAAGCTGATCCTTGAGCCGGGAGTGGTGGCCCGGGAGTAGTAGCTCACCCTTGTAATCCCTGTGCTTGGGAGGCTGAGACAGGAGGGTCGCACAGATTCAAAGCCAGCCTCAGCTACTTAGTGAAGCTCTCAGCAACTTAGTGAGACCCTGTTTCCAAATAAAATATAAAATAGGTCTGGGAGTATAGCCCGGAGGTAGAAAGCCCCTGGGTTCCATCCCAGTACCACACACACACACACAAAAAGCTAATCCTCAAATTCATAATGAACTGCAAGGAGCCTTATATGGCCAAAACAAGGCTGGAAAAGAACAAAGCTAGAAGACTTACACTTCCCAATTTCAAAAAAATTACTGCAAAGCTGGGGGTGGTGGCATATGTCTGGAATCCCAGTACTTGAGAGGCTGAGACAGCCGACTTGCAGGTTCAAGGTCATCCTGAGCAAATCAGCAAGGCCCTCAGCAACTAAAAATACTTCAAAATAAAGAAATAAAATGGGGCTTGTGGTGTATATCAGAGGTAGAACACCCCAGGGTTCAATCATCATTATCACAAAAAATTATTACAAAGCTTCAGTAATCAAAACAGTACAGCACTTACATAAGGATAGACATATAGATCAATGTAACAAAATTGAGATTCCAGAAATAAACCCTTACATACAGGTTCAGTTGATTTTGAAATGGATACCAGGACAACTCCATAGAAAAAAAGAGAGTCTTCTCAGAAAAATGTTGCTAAGACAACTGGATATCCACATACAAAAGAATGAACTTGGATTCCTACCTTACACCAGATACAAAAATAAATTCAAAATGGATCAGAGACCTAAATGTCAGAGTGAAAACTCTAACTCTTTTAAACTCTTTTAAAAGAAAACAATGGCCAGGCATGGTGGCACATGCTTGTAATCCCAGCATTTTGGAGGCTGAGACAGGAGGATTGCGGCTGGTGGACGACCTCAGCTACTCCTTAGTGAGGCCCTTTGCAACTAAGGGAGACCCTGTTTCAAAATAAAGAATAAAAATAGGGCTGAGGGTGTAGCTCAAAGGTAGAATGCCCTTGGGTTCCATCCCCAGTACCACAATAAATAAACTAATTAGTCAATTAATTAAAAACAGAGAAGTCACCGGGCGTGGTGGCGCACGCTTGTAATCCCCGCGCTTGGGAGGAGGAGACAGGAGGATCGCGCTGGTTCGGAGCCAGCTTAAGAGACTCTGTTTCCACATAAAAATGTTAAAAAATAGGTCTGGGAGTGTAGCCCGTGGGAGTGTATACCGGAGGTAGAAGGGCTTCTAGGAACCCCAGTACCACCAAAAAAAAAAAAAAAAAACAGAGAAGTCCAGGTGTGGTGGTGCACATCTGTAATCTCAATTCTTAGAAAGCTAAGACAGAAAGATTGCAGGTTCAAGGCCAGACTCAGCAACTTAGAAAGAATCTATTCAAAATGAAAATAAAAAGATTTGAGGGTGTAGCTCACAGGTATAATACCCCTGGGTTCAATCTTTAATACAAAGGGGAAAAAAGGGAAAGAGACTTCTTGTCTTTGGGCTAAAAGTTCTTAAAAGTTCACCAAAACCATGATCCATTAAATAAAAAACAGTCAGGTGTGGTGGTGTATGTTTATAATCACAGTACTTGGAGGCTGAAAGAGGTGGATTACAGCTTCTCAAACCTTAGTGAGGCCCTCCGCAACTTAGTGAGACCTTGTTTCAAAATAAAGGGCTGGGAGTATAGCTCATAGGTAGAATTCCCCTGGGTTCAATCCCCAGTACCAAAACAACAATAATAAAAAAACACTGATAACTGAGTAACTGAACCTCTGATAAGTGCCTTGCTTCTAGAATATATATAAAAGATTCTTACAACTCCATAGTAAGTACACAATCAGTTACAAATTAAGAAAAGATCTAAATAAACATTTCACCAAAAAGATGAATGGATAATACATGAAAATACACCCAATATCACTAATCATTAGGAAAATGCTAATTAAAATCACACTGAAGCTAGGCGGGACAGTACATGCCTGTGATCTTAGTACTTGGGAGGCTAACACAGGAAGATTGCAGGTTTGAGGCCAACTTCAGTAATTTAGTGAAACATTCAGCAACTTAGCAAGACCCTGCTTCAAAATAAAAAAGGGCCAGGGGGTGTAGCTCAGAGGTAGAATGTCCCTGGGTTCAATCCTTAGTACCATAGATGATAGATAGATAGATAGATAGATAGATAGATAGATAGATATAGATACCACACTGAGCTATCACTTGATACTCCATAGAACAGCTATAATAAAAACATCGACAATACCAGATATTGGTGAGGATGTGAAGAAATTGAACTTTCTCAGTGCTGGTAGAGATGTAAAATGGTATAATTACTTTGGAATCATTTTCAGTTTCCTAAGAAAGTAACTATATTTACCATATGACCCAGCAGTTTCACTGCTAAAAATCTTTCCAAGAGGAACAAAAATACGTTTACATGAAGGCTTGTCCTTGAATGTTCCAAGTGGCACTACTCACAGTAGCCCTAAAGTAGAAACAACCCATTGTCCATCACTAGGGAATGAATCAATAAAATGTGGAATATTCAAAAAGTAGAATGTCAATGAGAAATAAAAAAGATGCAGCTCCTGATACATACTATATCATATATAAACTTCAAAACCATCATGCCAACTGAAAAGAAACAAGATGCAAAAGACCACATACTATATACATCCATTCACATGAAAAGCAGTGAAAAGGCAACTCTGTAAGATATAAAGCAAATTAGCAGTTGCCTGGGGCTGCATGTAGGAATAGAGATGGTCTGCAAAAAGGCATTTGGTATTGATGGAAATTAGTAATAAGCTGTGCAATTTTCTGATTTATTAAAGTCACTGAAGTGTGTGTGTGTGTGTGTGTGTGTGTGTGTGTGTGTGTGTAAAACAGGTGAATTTTAAGGTATGTAATTTAAACCTAGTAAGTGTTATTTTTAAATCAGCACCATCTGAAAAAGGTAAGCAGAAAAGGTGATACTGTGTTTAAAGCAAAGACACACAGAATGGCTGTGGGGTTCCAGCCTGAAACCCATGGATCAGCTTCCCATCTTTTGCATCCCTTTCAAGCAAGTGCTCCTAGATATGGAGACAAATGTGCTCACCAAATGATGCTGACTTCAATGCATCTTCAGGCACAATTCTAGAACTAGTAAATGACTCTCTGAAGACAGATCACAAAGCACCTTGATTTCCATATATTCACAAATCACTTCAAACATCTGGCTGTATGGTCAGGGTGTGGTATTTAATCTGTACCCCCGACTCATAGGACTTTAGAGTTTACTATGACTACACTGTGTTTTTTCTTAAACAAAATCTTCCTGAAATGAACAATGCCATCAGATTCTCTCTTGGAACTTCTAGGGTCATATAACCTAAGCCCCCAATTCCAGTATTACCCCAATCCACACATAGGAAACAACTGAACAAACTTTCATTAAATGTTACCCAGTTTACTTTGATGCTCTGTTTAAATGTTTAATCACCATTAACTGAAAACTGGGCATTTTGCTGATCCAAACTACTTTTCTGTTTGCCCTACTTCCACCCCATCTGGAGCAGAAAAAAATAACTGTCTCCTTACTTTCACAGAGGATAACATTTACAATGACCACTAATGGAACCTCCAAGGGTTTATTTCCCTTCAGCCTTTCCTCTTTGGTTCGATTTTCTATCCTTCAAGTTACCTTGGGTCCATTTTTAAATTCCCCTGAATGCTCTAATATTTCACACCTTGTCAAGCATGGTTAGCAATACTGGGCACCAAGCCAGGCGTGGTGGCGCATGCTTGTAATCCCAGCATTTGGGAGGCTGAGACTGGAGGATCGCGGTTCGCAGACAGCCTCAACTACTTAGTGAGGCCCACCCCAACTCAGTGAGACCGTTTCTTTTTTTTTTTTTTTTTTTTGAGACCCTGTTTCAAAATAAAGAATAAAAAATTGGACAGGGGGTGTAGCTCGAAGGTCAAATGCCTCTGGGTTCCATTGCCAGACCAGCAAAAACAACAAAAAAAAAAAAACTGGGCACCAAATTCTAATACAATTCAGAAATGTTAGTTGCAATCGTGTAGAATACATTAATTCCTATCCAACACAATACCTATAAAGACTGGTGCCAAGGTATGTAGAGAATTACTACGCAAGTTAAAAAATTTCCTAAGTGTTTAGGAAAAGAAAGATTGTTGCCACCAGAACAGAGAGTACATAGTAGAATTATAAGAGAATTCACTACTTATTATTATAATACTAGAATTATACCAGCATTACCAGGGAGGTGGAGACCGGAGGATCGTGGTTCCAGGACAGCCTCAGCTACTTAGCAAGGCCCTTCACAACTCAGTGAGACCCTGTTTCAAAAAATTTTTTTTAAATAGGACCATGGGTGTACCTTGGAGGTAGAATGCCCCTGGGTTCCATCCCCAGCACCGATTAAAAAAATTATAACACTACTAAGTATTAACTATACCACCAAGTCTCCTGGAGGACAAGAATATTTCTAAGTACACATACACTCAACAGTCAGGAATGGAAAAAGAATATAAAGCCTCCCTTGTTCCTTGCCTTAATGTATAGCTCATTGTTTTAAGTAGGGTTTCATAGGCATTTCTTGCATTGAACACAATTTACAATTTTCTGCTTGTGCAAAAAATGATACAGACCCACAGGTGTTAAATGCTGTAAATAGAGACCGTCAACATTTCTCATTTTACTCATGTGACCCAGATGGGATGGAACAACATCCTACTTTGACTTAGAGACAAGGATATAACTCCAGGGGCATCTCCCCAGCCTCAGGCATGATCTCCTTTGACTGTTCTCCCTTTCTCCATGAAGGAGGTAATGTGAAAAAAAAATCAAGATCTAGAAAGAACAGGAAAGAAAGACTCCTACAAGTGGACAATATCAGTATGTCAATGGAACAAAAAGTGAAATGATACTGTGCCAATTATTTTCTAAGAGGAACTTAAAACCATCCTCATCTAAAGCCTTATTTTATAAACCAACTTGTAAATCCATGCTCCAGTAAAAATCACACGAACAATACCACCTGCTTTGTTTTGAGAACTCCATCCTAGGTGGGTGAGGGGGGCTATAGTTTCCCCCCGAGGTGAGGAGTTCTGGGGAGGCATAGACTCCTAGGGAGGCCCAATGGGAAGGAGGCAGAGGCCTAAAGGACCAGAACCAAGTGTCTGTCCTGAATCTAGGTCACAGTTTAAGCCACACCACCAAAAGTTTTGGGGAATGGGAAGCTTGGGGTACATTCAAAGGTACAGGATAGCTGGGCATGGTTGGGCACACCTGTAATCCCAGTATTTGGGAGGCTGAAGCAGGAGTATATCATGTTCAAGGCCAGCCTCAGCAACTTTGAAAAACTCTCAGCAACCTAGCAAAAACAAAAAATAAAAAAACAAAAAGAGGGCTGAGGCTGTACCTCAGAAGTAGAATACTCACCAAATAAATAAATTAATTAATAAGCCAGGCATGGTGGCGCACACTTGTAATCTCTGCGTTTGGGAGGTGGAGACAGGAGTATTGTGCAGGTTCGAAGCCAGCTGTGCTGGCTTAAGAGACCCCGTTTTCAAATAAAAAATATAAAAAAATAGGTCTGGGAGTGTAGCCCGGAGGTAAAAGGGTTCCATCCCCAGTACCACCAAAACAAAAAAATAGAAGTAGAAACCTTCTGGGTTCAATCTCCAGTACTGGCCTCAACACACACACACACACACACACACACACACACACACACACACACACACACACCACCTCCACCACCACGCCAAACCAAAAACCAAGGTACAGGATAACCTTAGCACAATTTCTGAGGACATAGTTTACTCAAATATTTTTAGTATGATAGTTTCATTATGCCACCCAAAGCAACGTTGTGATAAAAGCAGGTAACCATAGGAACTTTTAAGGGAATCAGAAAACTTCAGTACATAAAAAAGAAACAGAGAGCCAGGCGTGGCGCTGCACGCTTATAATCCCAGTACTTGGGAGGCTGAGACAGGAGGATCTGAGTTTGTGGATAGTCTCAGCTACTTAGTGAGGTCCTCTGCAACTTAGTGAGACCCTGTTTCAAAATAAAGAATAGAAAATCAGGCTGGGGGTGTAGCTTGGAGGTAGAATGCCCCTGGGTTCCATCCCCAGTACTGCAAAAAGAAAAGAAAAGAAAAAAAAACAGGAAGAGACAGAAGGAAGTGGAATTCTATCCCATTTCTTTTCAGGTTGTGGCAGGAAACTTCAGGCTTGATCCCATATTAAGTAGGGTACAAGTTCACATTCCTCCATCAGCAAGGAAACTTTGGTGACGAAGTATGAGAGGTACTGGCTCCAGCAAAAGGACTGTGGCCCACAAGAATCCAGGTCCACCTCGGAAGGAAACACGGGTGGTTCTAACCTAGAAACCCTAGTAAGTACTGAAGAACATACATTTGCCTGATCTTGCCCTCTGCCCTATAATCTCAATGGCCAAGTGGGGCCTGAACTAACCAGTGAGTTGAAGGACAGGGGATTTCTTGCTGTCTTCCTTAGAAATGCCACCAACAGGCATGACCTGAAACTACCTTTGTGATTTTTAGTTAAGCATTTTAATAATTTATATTTACAAAGTGAAAAATCTAAAAATGTAATACTTACTGTGTTTTTTTGAGTTACCATATCCTGCAAAAAAAAAAAAACAAGATTAATGCAGGTTTGTAGATAACTAATTTCCATAAGCACTAGTCAGCACTTCCTCTATACTCCAGTGTCTACCTACCTTAAGGCAGGAATTAATCATCAGCCCCCTCCAAAAGAAATCTACAAATAGGATGAACCTAATAATTATAAAATTCATATTCCAAGAAAAACATCATGATTGGTTAACTTTGGAACTATTGGGGGGGCATTGCTTATAAGGACTTCCCCTACCATTGGCAATGCCTTTGCCCCAAAGATGAGATTCAACTCTGGGGCACTGAGTACCTTGCATCTTGCATTCTCAAAAAAAGAATGACAGTGACAGTAAAAAAAAAAAAAAAAACTACCTGGGAAAAACTGTTCTGCCCTCAAATTTGGAACCATTTCTTGAGTCAATCAATGTGAAGGCTGCAGGGCACACCACAGTCAGCCCTTCTGTCAGAAAGGGTATGGCTGAAGCCAGGTGTGGTGGCACACACTTGTAATCCTAGCACTTGGGAGGCTGAGACTGGAGGATCACAGGTTCAAGGACATCCTCAGCAATTTAAGTGAGGCTTTCAACAACCTAGTGAGACTCTGTTTGCAAATAAGAAATAAAATTGGTCTAGGGATGTAGTTCAGAGGTAGAATGCCTCTGGGTTCAATATAGAAAGAAGAGGAAAAGGAAGGAAGGAAGGAAGGAGAAAGGAGAGAAAGGAAGGAGGAAAGAAGGAAGGGAGAGGAAGGAAGAAAGAGTGAGGGAGGAAGAGATATAGAGAGAGGGAGGGAAGAAGGGAGAGAGAAAGAAAAGGAAGGAAGGAAAGAAGGAGAGAGAAAAAGGAAAGAAAGGGTATGGCTGGAAGTATTCCTGACCCCCACTAGAAATATCTAGGCATGTTTAAGTTTGATGACAACAATTTAAGTTAATCTAGCATTATGACTATGAAGCTCTTGACTATATCATTTATGAACTGAAAACTAACATTTCTGCAAGATAAAACATAATTAACCAGCTGCTCTGTAAACCATGTTTTATATATTTAGAGATTTTTCAGTCCTGATAATAAGTTCACATTGTTTCCTCTAATGTTAGATATAACTGACTACCCATTTCCATTTTAGGAAACATTGGCCTATATCATTAAAAATTTTTTAAATTTGATCCCTAGTACTATAAAAATTTAAAAATTATCTAGAGTATAGAACTTTTTTGGTGGTACTGGGGATTGAGCCCAGAGGCATTCTACCTCTGAGCTATACCTCCATCCCTTTTATATATTTTGTTTTGAAGCAGGGTCTCACTAAGTTGCTGAAACTGGCCTTGAATCTGCAATCCTCCTGGCTCAGCCTCCCCAGTACTGGATTATAGATATGTGCCACTATGCCCCACTGATCATAGGACTTTATAAAGGGTTATGCTAAGGCACAGTTGAAGAAAAATGTATTGAATTAGGAAAAATTGCATAATTTCATGTTTATTATCAAACCACGTTAATAATCTATGCTACCATATTTTCTAAATTGTAAATATTTCTAAACAGTGAAAAACCTGTAAAGGTAATAATGTATAAATATCTAAAGTAACTTACATTGATTTACAGCCCTTGGGAAACTATTCTATAATGTAAATTATACTTACAAAACAGTTTCTTTTTCACTCTCATAAGTGACTTCTTCAAATGTGGTATTTTGCTATAATTACAGAGCACACATTTATATAACGTATATGTGAGGCTTAAAACATACAGACTAGCTGGGCGTGGTGGCGCACCCTTGTAATCCCCGCGCTTGGGAGGCAGAGACAGAAGGATCGCGCAGGTTCGAAGCCAGCCGCACGCGCTGGCTTAGGAGACCCTGTTTCCAAAAATGAAAATGTAAAAATAGGTCTGGGAGTGTAGCCCGGAGGTAGAAGGGCTTCCAGGAACCCCAGTACTACCAAAAAAAAAAACAAAAAAAAAACATACAGACTACACATGGAAGCAGGTGGTGTTTCTATCAGGAAATAACCTCAAATCATTAAAAAGATGGTTAATATTAAATCTTGAGAAACACACACACAAGCACAAAAATTATTCAACTTTGGCATAAAACTGTAGTGTGTTAAATACTAGTGATTTTTAGTACTAAGGGAACTAGCCATATAGAAATGGTATCTATGAAAACCAACTCTCTCTGGGTTTTTGTTGTTGTTGGTGGTGGTGGTGGTGATTTAAGTGGTAGTGGGGATTGAACCTAGAGGTGTCTATCTCAGAGCTATATACCCCAGGCCTTTTTTCATTTTTTTATTTTGAAACAGGGTCTCACTAAGTTGTCAGGAGCCTTGATCCTGCAACCTGCCTGTCTCAGCCTCCCAAGTACTAGGATTAGAGCTGTTTACGTAACACCATACCCAGCTGAAAACCAAGTCTCCAAAACACTAGTTATCAGCCATGGTTATACATTTAGAAAGCTAAAAATAATCCCTATTCCTGGGCCCCTCTTTCCAGAGATTATGATGTAATTGGTCCACATGGGGCTTGGCTCTTGGAATACTTGCAAGATCTCTGTGTGATTCTAAAGTGCAGTCAAGGTTGAGAAACACCGCTGTAAACAAACTAACATCATTATTATTATTATTATTATTATTATTATTATTATTATTATTATTATTATTATTTTGGTGGTACTGGGGGTGGAACCCAGAGGCTTTCTACCCCCAGGCTATACTACCAGACCTATTTTATATTTTATTTGGAAACAGGGTCTCACTAAGTAGCTGAGGCTGGCTTCGAACCTGCGCGATCCTCCTGTCTCAGCCTCCCAAGCGCAGGGATTACAAGCATGTGCCACCACTCCCGGCTCTAATCTATTATTTTTAAAATGGTTTAAGGCTGGGCATTTACAAGCGTGCGCCACCACGCCCAGCGAGAACTGATTTTAATAATGTGTAGGTTTGGAACAAATTGCCCATGAAGAGATTCCGAGATGTGTTTGCGTCAATGGAAACAGTTTTTGCCTCCCTTTAACTAATGAGCCTGGAAGTGCTCAGGTTGACTGCAAAAGCATAATGCAGCAAGGATGCTTGCACAGCAGCCAAGAAGTTATCTGTGTGAGCTAGAACTTATGGTAGAAAGAAAGGAATTAGATGAGCATTTCTTTATTACTTTTCTCCAATCCCTTGTGCTATTTTGTTGTTGTTGTTGTTGTTGGGTTTTGTGTGTGTGTGTGTGCTACTGGGGTTCCTGGAAGCCCTTCTTTCTCCAGGCTACACTCCCAGACCTATTTTATATTTTTATTTGGAAACAGGGTCTCTTAAGCCAGCGTGGCTGGCTTCAAACCTGCGCAATCCTCCTGTCTCCGCCTCCCAAGCGCGGGGATGACAAGCGTGCACCACCACGCCCGGTTGTGCTATGGCTCTATTTCAGCTTGACATATAATTCTGCTTCCCCAAAATGAAATATTTGAAGGAAGGTAAATATGTGGAGGCCCTTTACCTTCAATGACAGAGCAGTGTCGGCATCCATGTCATGGTACAGGATCACATTATTGGCCATGTCGAAGCTTTCACGGACTCCAAG
This sequence comes from Muscardinus avellanarius, assembly GCF_963383645.1. NCBI lineage: Eukaryota > Metazoa > Chordata > Mammalia > Rodentia > Gliridae > Muscardinus > Muscardinus avellanarius. The sequence goes on from NC_137792.1 coordinate 13,266,748, forward strand.
ATGGTAGAAGAGTGAAGGCTGCCTGGAGATGTCACTCAGGTCCACAATGGCAACATCTGAGACCAACAAGGAGAGAAAAAGAATGGGGGAAGAGATGATCTATTTTATCTACTTACTACTGAGCACTCATGAGGAGCTATGGCAATTTGTAGTTCCTACCATGAACCTTTCATGTAAGGCCGAAGTAGAGAATAGCTTAAGATTACCTCATAAGCGGTGAAAGAAAGGCAGTCGGAATTCTTTAAAAAACAACTAAAATTCCTTTCCTTTTTCAAAGTGCTAGGGATTCTTCTTATATCCAATTAATATAGTTAGCCTATTTATTTTTGTGTTTGGTACTGGTAATTGAACCCAGGGAGGTTTTACCTCTGAGATATACCCCTAGCTCTATCTTATCATGAAATAGGGTCTTACTGAGTTGCCTCATGCTGGCCTTGAACATGCAAACCGCCTGTCTTAGCCTCCCAAACACTGAGATTACAGGCATGTACCATCACACCTGGCTAGTTAGCCCATTTTATGAAGTACAAAGTATAACTAAATGAAAACTCACACATCTACCATTAAGCCCAAATCATATAGCATGACTTATACATGACTCTCCATCATCTCCTCTCTTTCCCAGAGAATGCTTATTCTCATCTCCGTATCTATCATTTCCCTGCAAATATGTGCTTACCTGTGCATGCTATACTGTTCATGTCCCCTCAAAATTCATGTGTTGAAATCTAACCCCCAATATGACAGTATTTGGAAATTGTGCCTTCAAGAAGTGATGCTATTAGGAGGATAAAATCTCATGACTGGAATTAGTGTCCTTATAAAAGAGGTCCCAGAAAGTTGATTTGTCCCTTCTACCATATAAGAACACAGGGAAAAAGGCCTATTCTATGAACAAGCAAGCAGGCCTTCATTGGACAATATGTTTGCTTGCACTTCCCACCCTCCAGAATTGTGAGAAATAAATTTCGTTGTCTATAGGCTACCCAAAGCTCTAGTTTTCTGCTACTATATCATGAAGAGACCAAGATAATAATTTACAGATATATACATATATATATACATACATATATACATATACATATATACATATACATATATATATATATATATATATATGAATTTCCAAACAGTATATTATTCAGTTTTGCATGTCTTGGAACTTTAAATAAAAAGCGCCACATTTTATATGTTTTTGACTTGCTATTTTTTGGTATGATTCAACCAATTTATATGTCTAGCTACAGTTCCTACACTATATCACAACTATATCACAATTTCTTTACCCAGACCATTTATGGAGATTTTATTCATTTTTTCTTTTTCTTATTTCAAACTGTGCTACTGTGTGTATATGTGTGTATCTGTGTGTATGTATGTGGATATATATATATATATATATATATAATTCTTCCTGTGTCAGCTCTTGATTCAGGTATCTGTCATCAACTTGAAAATATAAAATGCCTGCCCAAGCTGGGCATGATGGCACACACCTGTAATTCTAGTACTTATGAGGCTGAGACAGAAGGATCACAGGTTTGATGCAAGCAAAATTAGGGAGGCCCTTACCTTAGTGAGACCAGATTTCAAAATAAAATAATAAAATAAAATAAGGTTGGGGGTATAGTTCAGAAGTAAAATGCCCTGGGTTTAATCCTTAGTACCACAAAAAAATAAAATATAACCCCTGAAGTCATACCTACTGTAGTAGAGGCATATTCAAAACAAAAAAACAACTTACTGTATCAATATCAAGCATATTTAAATTTGATTAGCAGTATTGGACATCATTCCAAGACTTAAGAAGTTTTTTAAAAGATGCAGAGCTCAAGTTTGGTGAAAGGTTTCCTGCCACGTGCAGTAGAGATAGAGGAATGTAGTTTCCAAACTTAGGCTTACACTGCTGTGACTTATAGGAAGTCAGTGGAAAATCCTCATAAAACCGAGAAGTGCATCGTGTGTATCAAGTATGCAGGCAAAACAGGAAACAAGGCAGCAGGCAGAGGCCATATCAGCACCAGATACCACTGGTTCTGCAAACACTTGAAGCAAAAAGTGTCACTAAGTTCTGAGGTAGACATTTACTCTCTTAAATCTATTGCCTGCTATGATAAGAGACATTGTTCTGGGTACCAAGGATAAAAATATAAGTGGAGCACAATCCCTGTCTTTAAAAAAAAATACTATGTAGGCAAATGGAAGGAAGTATCTCTAGTTGGAGCCACTCCTAGGAGGGCTAAAGTGAGGGGAACACAGCAACAGAGGCACACCCAGGAGGGTACCAACCACACTTGGAAAGAGGGCAGTCAATGAATGCCTGAAGGAAGTGAGGTCTGTGACCAGAAGAGTTAGGCAGGCAAATCAGGGTGAGGATAGGGAGATGGGAAGGGAAGTGAACCAAGAAATAAAAGGTAGCAAGAACAAAGGGTCACAGGCAAGACAGGGTGTGAGTGTTAATTTTGAGACCGGAACACCCTAGGAAATCTGGATATGTCAGTAGGTAACAGGTGGTGAAGGGGTTTCAAAGGAATGTTAAAAGGGCTAGACTCTATCTTGAGATAATGGGAAACCTATAGTAGGGCTTTGTTTTTTAACTCATTAAGCCCCAAGTTTTCAATTCTGTAAATATTTCAAGAACACAGACACAGGTATATTAAAAGTGGTTGGAAATATTAAACTAGAGCTGGTTTATTAAAATTAATTGATGTTATAACTACTTTATAAGTATAATCAAATATAACATATTTTATTATATTCCATATTATAGTATCATTAGTATTTTATTATAGTATAAAGACTATTTTTAAGAAAAGGAATTATGCTATTATAGTATCATTAGTATATCAATATATTATAATTAACATATAATTATATGTAATTATATTGATATATATATGTTTAAGTTTTTATAAATGGTCCACATCTGAGATGAGAAAAAACAGGTTAAAGTTTATTATGTAGAACAGAAGCATATAGTGAAACCCCCATGTCCATTCCCCTTCGATGACTACATCTCATGATCATCTCTTTTATCTCTATTTTCCTCTATGTTACCCTCTGAAACATTATTTTCTTTGTAGTACTGGGGATTAAACCCAGGGGCATTATACCGCTGATCTACATCCCTAGCTCCTTTTTTTTTTTTTTTTGAAACAGGGTCTCACTAACTTACCGGGCCTGTCATTGAACCTGCAATCCTCCTGTCTCAACCTTCCAAGTATTGGGATTAAAGGAGTATGTCACTGCACCCAGCTCCTTCAACATTATTTTAAAACACATACCAGACACATCATTTATCCCTATATATTTCAGGATATACTGTTGCTGAAGTTGGCTTGAACTTACAATACTCCTGTTTCTGCCTCCCAAGTACTAGGATTACAGGTGTGCACCACCACACCCTGCAGGACATATTCTTAAAAAATGAATGCAGCCAGGCGTGGTGGCGCACGCTTATAATCCCAGCATTTGGGAGGCGGAGACAGGAGGATCGCAGTTCATGGACAGCCTCAGCTACTTAGCAAGGCCCTTTGCAACTCAGTGAGACCCTGTTTCAAAAATAAAAGAAGCCCGGCGTGGTGGCACACGCTTGTAATCCCCGCGCTTGGGAGGCAGAGACAGGAGGATCGCGCAGGTTCGAAGCCAGCCGCGCGCGCTGGCTTAGGAGACCCTGTTTCCAAATAAAAATGTAAAAATAGGTCTGGGAGTGTAGCCTGGAGGTAGAAGGGCTTCCAGGAACCCCAGTACCACCATAATAATAATAATAATAATAATAATAATAGAATAAAAAATAGGGCTGGGGGCATAGATTAGAGGTAGAATGCCCCTGGGTTCCATCCCCAGTACTGCAAAAAAAAAAAAAAAGAATGCAAAATAAAAATAGCCATAATATCAGTGTCTCACCTAAAATATATATATATATATATATGTATATATATATATATATATATATATATATATATATATATATCCCTCTCCCCAATTTTTGAATACTACCTTGAATGAAATTCTTGTTGAATGGTTATTTTTAGTGTGTGGTTGGAAATATTAAATTTCTGCAGAAAAACATCAGTCAATAAAATGATATAATGATGAATGATTTATCATATATTAATTTTGTAATCATATCAATGGATGCCAGTCTTTAAATATATTCCAAGTTGTCCATAAAGCTATCTTCTTCCCATCACGAAAAATAAATGTGAATATAAATAAGACTAGTTTTGCTTAAATGTAAAGAATTAGATTTTAGAATTTCCTGAAAAATAAATTTTTAAAAATCCTTATTGGACTTAATGGCAACATTGACAACCTGAAAGCTACATTTAATAAAAGCCCACAAGTCGGACCAAGTGGCACACACCTGTAATCCCAGTATGTGGGATCCTGAGACAGGATTGCAGGTTCAAAACCAGCCTCAGCAACTTTGTGAGACTCTCAGCAACTTAACAAGACCCTGTTTCAAAATAAATTTTAAAAAAAGGCAACAGGTGTCATTTGGAGGAAGAATACCCCTGGGTTCAATCTCCAGTTTAAAAAAGGCCCACATTTACTAGACAGAAGTTATATCAACTAACTCCTATCATAATTTATACTTGCCTTCACCCATTGCTGTTCATTTCCAACATGTATTGTAGTCAGGCCACTGGGGGAAAAATACTTTTTTTGAAGTACTGTTAAACTCTTCTATCAATTTAGTGTCAGGAGCTCAGTAAATCCTTACTAGGTGCCACAACAGATAGGGAACAACTGCTTTGGCTTCTGAGATTTAGCTAAGAGAAAGGAGGCAGAGTGGGGACAACAGAAAACTATCTGGTCCATTTTTCTCTTCCCAGTATTTAAGTTTTTGTTTTTGTTTTTCAGTACTGGGGATGGAACCCAAGGGCATTCTACCTGTGAGCTACATCCCCAGCCCTATTTTTTACTCTTATTCTTATTTTGAAACAGGGTCTCACTGAGTTGCAAAGGGCCTCGCTAAGTAGCTGAGGCTTTCTGCGAACCGCGATCCTCCAGTCTCCACCTCCTGAATGCTGGGATTACAAGTGTGCACCACCATGACTGGCTTCTAAGTTGTTATAATAATGATCAAGATAAAATATTTTAATCAGTATGTTAGTGTGATCATGATGTGCCTACCACTAGTTATTTTAAGAAATACACCATTATATATAAGCAAATGATTGATTTACTTTAAATGGACTAATTCGGTTTAATTTCAGACCACTTGCAGTGAAATATTTGCATAAAACAGTATAGCATGATTTCAGTCACTATATAGGCACTATATTTTTCACACGTACATGTTTCTCTTTCAGATAACACAGAAAAAATTAACTATATTATACCACAAGCTGGGCTGCTTTCATGGGGATGGAACCCAGGGGCATTCTACCTCCAAGCTACACCACCAGCTCTGTTTTTATTCTTTATTTGGAAATAGAGTCTCACTGAGTTGCAAAGGGCCTCGTTAAGTAGCTGGGGCTGTCCCCAAACCGGGATCCTCCTGATCCAGCCTCCCAAATGCTAAGATTACAAGTGTGCGCCACCACGCCCAGCTTGTGAGAAGCTTTTTCTGACCAGCGGATAACCTCTTCTTTCTAAGGTCTGTGTAGAATATTGCCTTCGTACATCACCTTTGAGATGTGTGATTTTAGAGCTGAGCAAAGTCTAATGTACTCTATTACACACTATAAACCATAAGAAAGGACCCACTAAGCTTTTCTTTTATAGTAGCAAAATTGTTGGAAAAGGCTCCTGCATTTAAGTTGTTCTCTGTCTCATTAGATGAGTATCAGTCTAAACTAGCAGACCCATGGCTTGCTTTCACATTGACTTCTCCAAAAATATCCCCTCTTAACAAAATCAACTGTTCCTTAAAAATCATTATTAAGAGCCGGGCGTGGTGGCGCATGCTTGTAATCCCTACGCTTGGGAGGCTGAGACAGGAGGATCGCGCAGGTTCAAAGCCAGACGCGCGCGCTGGCTTAGGAGACCCTGTTTCCAAAATTAAAAAAAAATAATGTAAAAAAATAGGTCTGGGAGTGTAGCCCGGAGGTAGAAGGGCTACCATGAACCCCAGTACCACCAAAAAAAAACATTATTAAGCATCAGGACTTTTGCATGACTGCTGATTTCACCCACCCTGTAATTACGTTTCCTCACTGGTTTCTGTCCCACCACATATGGAGGGACCCAAGTGCATTTGGTGGTGGTGGCAACTCATTACCGAATATGGGGCCATCTTTATTTGTCCTTACCCCTTCTAGTTTCCTAGCTCACCACCCTCTCCTCCTCTAACCCATTCTTCCTGTTCAATTCTGCCTGGACCCCAGCTGCCATCCTACAGACCCTAAAATTCCTGAATGAATTCTAGTTCCTGCCAAGGCCCACCACCCCACTCCATTCTACTCTGCAACCACCCCGGCCCACAACTAGCACCAGCCAAGCCCCCAAACCACCAGGCATTTCTGCCAAGTCCCGTCACATCCAATAGCTCAAAATCTGCACAAGGTCTTTGGAAACACAAGTTTTTCCAGCCTACTATGCACAAGTTTAGCCCTACCCTGACTAATCTGTCTAGAATTAGAACTGTACCTATCTCCCTACCTGATATGCAGAAATCTTTTAAATTTAAAAAGTTTAGCTGGATGTGGTGGTACACGCTTGTAATCCCAGTACTTGGGAAGCTAAGACAGGAGGATCTCGTTTAGTGGCCAATCTCAGCTACTTAGTGAGGCCCTCCACAACTTACACTGTTTCAAAATAATAATAAAAAAAATAGGGCTAGTATAGCTTGGAGGTAGAATGCCCCTGGGTCCAATACCCAGAACCATCACAAAAAAGTTTATGGTTTATATTACAAAATTATGCAAGTTGACCACTAGGAACTTAATACTTTGCCCTAGTAACAAATACCCTGCCAGTAAAGTAGCAAACCAGCTCACAAATGTCTGTCTACTCTAAAATGCACTCAAGACAAATAGCTGTGCTTCCATTAAATGCTACAGGTGTAAGGCTTCTTTCATCAAAGTTGGCCTTTATGACAGAGTTGAGGAAAGTTTCCAGCTTAATGCTGAGTGAGCCACAGTAACTGCAGCATGGAAAGGAGGGAAGCTGCAAAAAGCCAGGTCTGGCCGGACGTGGTGGTGCTCGCTTGTAAGCCCAGCATTTGGGAGGCTGAGTCAGGAGGATTGCACAAGTTCGAAGCCAATCTCAACTACTTAGTGAGGCCCTTTGCAACTCAGTGAGACCCTGTTCAAAATAAATTAAAAAAAAAATAGAAGGCCGGGCGTGGTGGCTCACGCTTGTAATCTCCGCGCTTGGGAGGCGGAGACAGGATGATTGCGCAGGTTCAAAGCCAGCCGCACTGGCTTAAGAGACCATGTTTCCAAATAAAAAAAGTATAAAAATAGGTCTGGGAGTGTAGCCCGGAGGTAGAAGGGATTCCAGGAACCCCAGTACACCACAAAAAAAATGGGGCTGGGGGTGTTGCTTGGAGATAGAATGCCCCTGGGGTTCCATCCCCAGTACCGCAAAAAAAAAAAAAAAAAGCCTGGTTTCACAAGACAGCTGAGGTCTAGGCAGGGGCTCATGAGGACTGGTCCCTGGGAATAAAATCACTGCTGCACCCGAAGTTACTTTCTTGTTCTATTTTATGGTACTAGAGATTGAATTCAAGGGCATTCTACCCCAAGATACACCTCCCAGCCTTATTTTTTATTCTTTATTTTTAAAACAAGATCTCACTAAGTTGCGGAGGGCCTCACTAAGTAGCTGAGGATGGCTGTGAGCCTGTGATCCTCCTGTCTCAGCCTCCCAAGTACTAAGATTACAAGCGTGCACCACAACGCTCAGTCCCAGCTACTTTATCTAGCAGGAAGGGAGAGAACAAGAAGGCTTCTAAGTTATAATCCCTATTGTATTGGTTTCAAATAAAATCACATTTATCTTATAGTGAATCACTGAGAAAATGTACACAAGCAAAAAGAAAAAGCGGCATTGCCAGCACACAACTGAGGCCACTGCTTCCATCTCACTGTGTCCAGTGTTCTTTTAGAGGACATGAACCACTGAGGAGAAAGGTTTAAGCCCAGGGGTGAATTTCCTCAGCCAAAAGTGACACTTGTTGCTGTTGTTTGCACTGTATTGGCTAGCACTAATCACAAGAGTCCAACTGACATAAGGAAGTGTGGAAGAATATATGGATAATTGTTGAGCGTGTCCTTGCCACCCAATGCATCCGGCTAATCAAGAATCCAGGAGCCCACCACACAGAAAGAAGCTAGTCTATGTGCATGTGTGGGGCATTGAATGCAGGGGCATTTTACCTCTGAGGTATGCCTCCAGTTTATTAATATTTTATTTTTTGCGGTACTAGGGATGAAACCCAGAGGCATTCTGCCTCCAAGCTATGCCCCCAGCCCTACTTTTGATTCTTTATTTTGAAACAGGGTCTCACTGAGTTGCAAAGGGCCTCACTAAGTAGTAGCTGAGGCGGTCCGCGAACTGCGATCCTTTCTCAGCCTCCCAAATGCTGGGATTACAAGCGTGTGCCACCACACCCGGCTTATTAAAAATTTCAGGCATGCATCACCATACCTGGTGAGCCAGTCTTCTTTTTTGTGTGTGTGTGGTACTGGGGTTCCTGGAAGCCCTTCTACCTCCGGGCTACACTCCCAGACCTATTTTTCATATTTTTTTAAATTTGGAAACAGGGTCTCTTAAGCCAGCATGGCTGGCTTTGAACCCGAGCAATCCTCCTGTCTCCACCTCCCAATTGTGGAGATTACAAGCGTGCGCCACCACGCCCAGCATCAGACTTATTTTAAACCATAACATATTCTATATTTTTATATATTTCATTATCATTATTGGATAAAAATTAACAATTACTAGTATGGATGGTGATGTATACCTGTAATCCCAGTATTTGGAAGGCTGAAACAGGAAGATCATAGGTTTGTGGTCAGCCTTAGCAATTTAGACCCTCAGCAACTTGGTGGGACCCAGTTTCTTTTTCTTTTTTTTTTTTTTTTGATATTGGGAACGGAATCCAGGGGCATTCTACTTCTGAGCTACACTCCAGCCCTATTTTTTATTCTTTATTTTAAAATAGGATCTTACTGAGTTTCAAAGGGCCTCACTAAATAGCTAAGGCTGTCCGAGAACCATGATTCTCCTGTCTCAGCCTCCCAAATGCTGGGATTACAAGCATGCGCCACCACACCCGGCTCCAGGACCCTGTTTCAAAATTAAAAAAACAGGGCTGAGGGGTGTGTATCTGAGGTAGAATGCCCCTAGATTCAATCCTCAGTACAAAAAAATACTAAAACAAGCCGGGCGTGCGCTTGTAATCCCCGCGCTTGGGAGAAAGAGACAGGAGGATCACGCAGGTTCGAAGCCAGCCGCGCTGGCGTAAGAGACCCTGTTTCCAAATAAAAATATAAAATAGGTCTGGGAGTGTATCCCAGAGGTAGAAGGGTTTCCAGGAACCCTAGAACCACCAAAAAAAAAAATACAAAAACAAAACAGTTACTATGGTATCACTTAATACCAAAGGGAAATGTTAACATAGCCTTCAAAACTAGTGAAACTATGAGAAAAAAATAAAATGTCTCCCCTCCCTGGTTGTTATTAACCTCATAGCCCATGCAGCATCCTGAGAAACTATAGTCTCCACGATTAAAAGTGAGGAGAGGCCGGGCCTGGTGACACACACTTGTAATCCCAGTGCTTGGGAGGCTGAGACAGGAGGATCACACAGGTTCGAAACTAGCCTCAGCTACTTAGGCTCTCAGCAACTTAGTGAGACCCTATTTCCAAATAAATTAGAAAATAGGGCTGAGGGTATAGCCCGGAGGCACAAAGCCCCTGAGTTCCATCCACCCCCCAGTACCACAAAAAAAAGTGAGGAGAACACGAGTCTAAGTCACAGTTTCCTCCTGGAAGACATCTCCATCTTTAATATGTTTACAAGCACTGAGAACACCCAAGGAGATACAGTCTGAAACAGAAAAAAGATGAGAGGCTGCCAGGAAAAATACAATCCAAACACAGTGCATTAGCTGGAGTCATAAGTAAGGATTCCTTTTTTTTTTTTTTTTTTTTTTAAGTAACCGGGACATTCTACCTCTGAGTTACACCTCCAACTCTATTTTATCTTTCATTTTGAAAGAAGGTCTCACTAAGTTGCTGAGGTATCCTCAAACCTGTGATCCTCCTGTCTGTTTCCCAAATACTGGGATTACAGGCACATGTCAGTGTGCCTGGTTCATAACTAGAGATTCTGTTAAAGATAGCAGCAATGAAACCAAAGGGGTTAAGGTAAATCCATAAAAAAGGAGTTTCTCTTTGTGGAAAGAAGGGCATGTTTGTTCTCTAAGTACTGGAGGTAACTTAGCAATTAACACATAACTTGCTAAACTTATAGTTTTAATGAATACGGGACCCTAATCTTTGGAGATATATGATAAATTTAAAAAAAAATCACATCAAATCTAGTCTTTCTAGGGGTAAGGGACACACAGAAGTAACCGCCACCAGGTCTGCTAAAAGTACACGGGATGTTCCTCAAAAATTAAACACAGAGCCGGGCATGGTAGCACACACCTAAACACAGAGCCGGGCATGGTAGCACACACCTATAATCCCAGTACTTGAGAGGCTAAGACAGGAGGATCACCAGTTTCAGGCCAGCCTCAGCAATTTAGCAAGATTTGTTCAAAAGTAAAAAAAAATATTAAACACAGAATTATTACATAGTAATTCCACTTCTGAGTATATACTCATAAGAAGTCAAGGCAGGAACTCAGATATTTATTCACCCATGTCCAAACCAGCAGTATTCACAATAGTCAAAGGTGGAAACAACTCAAATGCCCATGGATGGAGGGGGACAGGGGCCATGAGAAATCTGCATATTTTCCTCTCAATTTACTATGAACTTGAGTGTTTGAAAAAAGAAAACCATAAAAAAGTTCTGCAGATAAATATTAGTGACGGTTACATAACAGTGTGAATGTATTTAATGTCACTGAAATACACACTTAAAAACAGTTAAAATAAGCCAGGCGCAGTGGCACACGCGTGTAATCCCAGCATTCGGGAGGCTGAGACTGGAGGATCACAGTTCACCAACAGCCTTAGCGAGTCCCTTTGCAACTCAGTGAGACCCTGTCTCAAAGAATAAAAGCCGGGCGTGGTGGCGCACGCTTGGTTCAAAGCCAGCCTCGCTGGCTTAAGAGACCCTGTTTCCAAATAAATATATATATAAATAGGTCTGAGAGTGTTGCTTGGTGGTAAAAGGATTCCATCCCCAGTACCACCACAAAAAAAAGAATATAAAAAAGGGATGAGGGTGTAGCTCAGAGGTACAATTCCCCTTGTTTCCATCCCTGGTACTGTAAAAAAAAAAAAAAAAACAGTTAAAATAGTAAATGTCTATTTTTGGTGTTTGTTTTGTTTTTATATTGGGGATCAAACTGAGGGGCATTCTACCTCTGAGCTATATCCACAGCACAATTTTATTTTTATTTTGAAACAGGGTCTCACTAGGCTGCCTCAAACTGATCTTTCTCAGCCTCCCAAGTACTGGGATCGTAGGCATGCACCCTCATGTTCTATTTGTTATTTATATTCCGCCACAGCTTTTTTTTATGCCAGTGAGATGTGTGCTGCCCCTTATATTCTAGGGTAGTTTTCTTTCCCAGCAATGTGCATTTGTTCTTACTCAGGTGGATGGCCTGACTCTGGTCTTCCTGCAGCTCATTCAATTAACCAGTACTGGTGACACATAACCTCAGACGCAAACTCACTAAGGACTACCAAAGAAAAGCACAAGGTTGCCGGGCGTGGTGGTGCACGCTTGTAATCCCCGCGCTTGGGAGGCTGAGACAGGAGGATCGCGCTGGTTCAGAGCCAGCCTCGCTGGCTTAAGAGACCCTGTTTCCACATAAAGTTAAAAAAATAGGTCTGGGAGTGTAGCCCGTGGGAGTGTAGCCCAGAGGTAGAAGGGCTTCCAGGAACCCCAGTACCACCAAAAAAAAAAAAAAGAAAGAAAGAAAAGCACAAGGTTCTGAACAGAAACCACATCCAGCCCTGACTTGCTCTGATAACAGGTGATGGGAAGTGCTTAAGTATCACATCTATGACCCTCCAAAACACACCTTGCAGGGCCCAATAGCTGGCCTCCCCCACCAGTCTTTTTCCATAACATTATCTAAGGAAAACATCTGCAACAAGGAAAATTCGATATCTTTGATACCCTAAACAGGAGCGACCTGTGCCCACCGAGCACTTGAAATGTGGCTAGTCCAGCTAAAATATTCTATTTTCTTGTATTTTAACTAATTTTCTTTTGTGGTACTGGGGATTGAACCTATGGATGTTCTATCTCTGAGCTACATCACCAGCCTAGCCTTTTTTTAAAATCTGGAAACAAGGTCTCCCTAAGTTACCATGTGCTGGCCTCTAACCTGTGATCCTCCTGTCTCAGCCTCCCAAGTACTGGGATTATAGATGGGTGGCTTAACTAATTTAATTGTAAATATTACAATTATGTCCAAACTTGACATTGTGGGCTTAGAGATTTTACAAAACAGCCAATGTGACAGAGATTTGCATCTTTCTGATAAAAATGTTAAAAAAATTATGAGGGTAGAATTCAGAAACCAGAAAAGGGTGTAGAGGGTGGGCAAAGTCACCTGTTTAGTTCATAAACCCACTTAACTGCAATTGCAGCTATCCTTTTTCAAGCCTATGAAAACAATTTAATTATACAGAGGCATTGAGAAATGTCAGGACAAGGCTAATGAATGGAGGTTCATGAAGTAGCCAGAAATCCGAGGCAATCTAGACCCCAAACCAGCAAAGGAAATGTGCTTGCTGGGTAAGTCTGGAATTGGAAACCTGAGGTTTGCTGTCTGAGTCTTATACCCAACCTGCTAGCAGGTGAAGACCTGGTACACACATAGGTGTACAAACCCATCACCCTGCAAAACCAAAGCCACTAAACGCAAATTTTGCAGAGCTGAGCCCAGCAGGCAGGAGTGTGATGCTGAAGAGCACACTCAGTGTGCTCAGAAATGTCAAGTGTGTGCTCAATGGGTCCAGCTACCACTTGTTTTAAAAAGCCTGACACCCTTCCAGCTTGGGGGGCGGGGTGAGATTTGCTCTGCAAAAAGAAGAAAGAAAGAAAGAAAGAAAGAAAGAAAGAAAGAAAGAAAGAAAGAAAGAAAGAAAGAAAGAAAGAAAGAAAAAGAAATGGCTACTTCCAGTAAAAAAAGAATTGAAGGACTGGGGGTATAGTTTAGTGGTGGAGTGCTTGTGCAGCATGCATGAGACCCTAGGTTCAATCCCCAATACAACTAACAACAACAACAACAACCACCTAGGTTACTATGGCAGCACAATATAACCAGTTTTTGAAAGCTATTCGCCGTTGACCTTATATATTTTTAGGTTTAAAATAAACTGTTACACATATACGGATGTGGACCCTCATTAATCAAGTTTAGCCTTCCTTCTCCTCTATCTTTCCATTCAAGGTTACCCAGGACAATCATTGTTGGGAGGGGGGAAGGGAAAACAGGGGTAGGAGGGGGGAGAGGGCATCAAGTATAGTTTAAATGTATACCATTTATGTTCAATAAATTTTTTTTTTTGGTGGTACTGGGGTTCCTGGAAGCCCTTCTACCTCCGGGCTACACTCCCAGACCTACTTTTACATTTTTGTTTGGAAACAGGTTCTCCTAAGCCAGCGCGCGCGGCTGGCTTCGAACCTGCGCGATCCTCCTGTCTCTGCCTCCCAAGCGCGGGGATTACAAGCGTGCGCCACCACGCCCGGCTTCAATAAAAAATTTTAAAAAATAAACAAAAAATAAACTGCAATTCAAATTTCCCAAAAAAAACAAAAATAAAATAAAAAATAAAAAATAAACTGTCACTCTCTTTTGACCAAAGAAACTAAGGCACAAGAACTCCTAGGCAATTATTTTCTCACATATAACTTTTTTTTTTTTTTTTTGGTAATGGAAATTGAACAGAGGCAGTCTACCTCGAGCTGCTACCTTTGCACTTTTTGTTTTGAAACAGGGTCTCACTAACTTGCTGAGGCTGGCCTTGAACCTGAGATCCCCCTGTCTCAGCCTCCCAAATACTGGCACTACAGGCATGCTCCCCCACATCTGGCTACAAATATAAAGATTATATCACCCACATGGCAAAAATTTGTCACTAAAGGCAGAGAGAAAAGCCATTCATTCCACAGCTGGTGAACTCTTTTCAACCCAGGGTGCTGATTTGAAGGCTGGATTTTTATGATACACTATAGTGAGCCTGGAGACCTAGTGTCCCACTTGAGCAATGGAGACCTTGAGCCCCTGAATGCTGTGCATTATGGGGTAAAAATGCTTCTCTCACATGAGGTAGATCACATCATGCTGTCAGTCTGAGCTTGGGTCAGGAATTACAGTGTGCAAAACACGGTATTTCTAAGAGGCAGCACATGGAATACTTGAAAGACACTGATTCCTACCCTTGGCTCAGAATGGGATCACCTGGAAAGCATTCAACCCTCCTGAGGTGGCCAGCCTATATGATACTGGTCTGAAATGGGCATGGATGGAGAGTTTTAACAGCTTCCCAGGTGGCTCCAGTATGGAACCTGGGCTGCAACCTACCCACTAAGAGATATGCCGAGAGCGAGAAAAGTTGGATAACTGGGAGGGGGGGTTATAGGCTGTTTCTTGGGGTTATTGGTATTTTTTAAAAAATGAATGAAAGGGTCTAAATATAAATACCACTGCCCTCTATTTTCTTTTTTATATTTTTTGTTTTTGTGGTATGCAGGTTGAACCCAGGGTCATTCTACCTGAGAGCTACACCATCAGCCCTTTTTATTTGTTGTTTTTCTAATTTTTATGTATTAATTTTTTTTAATTTTTTACTACATTTTATTTATACATCATAATGAGGTTAAAAAAAACTTGTGTAGACATAAATGCACACCTCACCCAGCCATCCCCCACCCAGTCCCCACCTCACTCCCTCCCCGTCCCTCCCTCCCATGCTTGGCTTAGTGGTTGACTTCAATATAAGTACATCATGCGCTTTAAAGAGTTTCCCTCCCCCCTCCCATCCCCACAGTGAGGTTGCCTTATTTGCTCCTCTACGGGATTTCCTTTTTCACCTGAAGTTCCTCCTATAACCCCTTTTACCCTAGCTTTCACATATTGGGGAAAGCATCCGATTCCTTACTTTTTGCGCCTCAAGATCCATCCATTTCCCTGAAAATACCGCAATTGTATTCTTTTTAATGGCTGAGTAAAATTCCATTGTAACAAGGTCTCCTTAAACTGCTGAGGAGCTCGCTAAATTGCCGAAGCTGGCCTCGAACCTGAGACCTTCCTGTCTCAGCCTCCCAAGTACTGGGATCACAGGTATGAGCCACCATACCGGGCTCTATTTCTGTATCTGGGGAAGGGCACAAGGTTGGCTACCTATTCCACCCTCTCCCCCAAAGGCGTGTCGCTCTTGTCCTAAGAATGGGGGGGGGGGCGGGAAAATGGAGGTTAAGAGGGTGCTGAGGAAGAGGCCCCGGGGGAGAGGGAGAGGGCATGGAAAGCCTAGGGGGTTGGGGGCAAAGGGGGCAGCCGCCCTCACCTGCATCGTAAAAGGCGTCGAGCACCGCCGTCTCCCCGAAGTCCAGCACCCCAAAGGGCACCGAGGTGAGGAGGGCGCCCTGAGCCTCGCACGCGCGGAGCAGGCACTTGAGCGCCCCGGCCTCGGGGCCCTCCGCCCCGCTCCCCGGGCAGTCGCCGCACACGTAGATCGCCCTCAGAGCCCGCCGCGGCCCCGTCCCGCCGCCCGCCGCGGCTTCCTCCACCGCCCTGGCCCCGTCGGGCTCCGCCAGCCCCCGGGCGTCTTCGTGCCCCGGAAGGGAGCGGACCCCAGCCCGGGACGTCCCGCCGCCTCTCTCCATGTGCCCGCCTGAGGCGCCTCGCGGTTCCACCACGGCGCGAGGGGCCGGCGGCCGCGACGACCTGACGGCCACGAGCGGACGCGGCCGCGCGGCCCCCACGGCCGAGCTTTCGGGCTCCAGGGCGGCGAGGCGAAGGCGGGACCTCGTGGGCTCTGTGGAACGCGGGCTCCCTCGCGCCGCCCCGACTGTTTCCAAGCCCGCGAGAAAGAGGCGGGGCTGGGGACGCTCGGGCGGCGAGGGGCGGGGCGGGCGGGAGCCGGAAGGCGCCCCCTGCCGCCTCCCCGGCAGCGCCGCGCCGAGAGCCTCTCGGGAACTTCCCGTCTTTACAAGTCGTCGTCGTCGTCGTCATCTGCTCCCCCTCTAGTTTGACCACTACTAAGAGCCCCCATTTCTATTTTCTCAAAACACCTTTAAGTTTTCAGGCGGGGTAAAGACTCTTTCAAAGCCGACTTGACGTAAATATTCAATCCCAAACTGAATATAGACGTAGTCTTAACTCAGCACTGGCATAAGAAGATGCCACATTTTATATTCTTTGTACTTGAGCCCTGCCCTGGAGCCCAGTTTCTCCTGACTTCCACTGTGTCCTTGACAAGACACCCGGAAGCACCAGCAACAAACCTTATTTGCCTAAAAAATGCACTCCAAGTATGGTGCCTGCCTGACTGAGAAAGACTGTGGATCCAAAGGGGGTTCACTCTGCATCTTAGTACCTCACCATCTTAGTCCCAAATATTCAATTATATTTAAAATAGGATGCACTGCCGGGCGTGGTGGCGCACGCTTGTAACCCCCGCGCTTGGGAGGCAGAGACAGGAGGATCGCGCAGGTTCGAAGCCAGCCGCCCACGCTGGCTTAGGAGACCCTGTTTCCAAATAAAAATATAAAAAAAAAATAGGTCTGGGAGTGTAGCCCGGAGGTAGAAGGGCTTCCAGGAACCCCAGTACCAAAAAAAAAAAAATAGGATGCACTGGATGTTGTCACAGGTTTGGGTTTGTTTTTTGTTTTTGTTTTTTTTTTTGTTTGTTTGTTTTTGCAGGTCTGGGATTGGAACCCAGAGGCATTCTACCACCGAGCTACACCCCCTGTCCTATTTTTTATTCTTTATTTTGAAACCGGGTCTCACTGAGTTGTGGAGGGCTTCACTAAGTAGCCGAGGCTGTCCTCGAACCGCGATCCTCCGGTCTCAGCCTCCCGAATGCTGGGATGACAAGCGTGCCCCACCACACCCAGCTGGCACATTTTATATTTAACTAGAATACTGAGGTTACAGGTGGGCACCACCATATCCTGGCTAATCTATCATTTTAATTAATGCCATTCTGATGGATATGAAATGGTATCTTATTGTGGCTTGGATATACATTTCCCTGATGCCTAATAAGGATGAGCACCTTGAAATTTCTTGAGAGTGTTGTCTATTAAAGTCCTTTGCCCAATTGATTTGCAACTCGTCTCTCGCACTCTGAGTTTCACATTTCACATTGGGTTATCTTTTTCTTTCTCATGCTATCTTTTTTTCTTTCTTTTTTAGTATATTTACAGAGTTGTGCAACCATCATTACAATTTTAGAATATCATCCTCCCACTACCCCCACAAAATAGTACTCATCAAAAGTTATTCTCTTTCCCCTCCCTCTAATATCCGCAGTCCTAGGCAATCACCAATTTCTGTATATTTACCTATTCTGGGCATTTCATATAAGTGGAATCATACAAGGTATCGACATGGGTTTACATTTACCTCCTAGATACATATCTAGGAGTGGAGCTTCTGAATCACATGGTAAATCTGTGTTTAACCTTTGAAGAAACTGGCCCTGTTTTCCAAAGTGGCTGCACCCTTGGACAGTCTCACTTGCAGTGCATGAAGGTTTCAATTATTCCACATCCTTATCCATACTTACTATCTTTTTATTTAATTTTATTTATTTTTGCAGTAAAAAAATGGAACCCGAGGGAATTCTACCTCCGAGCTACACCCCCAGCCCTATTTTTATTCTTTATTTTGAAACAGAATCTCGCTGAATTACAAAGGACCTCACCAGGTAGCTGAGGCTGTCCTGGAACCATGATCCTCCTTTCTCAGCCCCCCAAATACTGGGAATACAAGCATGTGCCAACATGCCTAGCTATCTATTTTATTAATTAATTTATTTTGATACTAGGGATTAAACCCAGGAGTGCTCTATTTCTGAGTTATGCCCTTAGCTCGTTTTATTTTAATTTTGAATCAGGGTCTTGCTAAGTTGCTAAGGCTGACCTTGAACCTGTGATCCTCCTGTCTCAGCTTCCCAAATACTGGGATTACAGGCGAGCACTATTGTGTCCTAGTATATCTATCTTCAATTACAGCCATACTGGTGGGTGTGAAGTGGTATGTTATTGCGGCTTGTGTTTGCATTCCCCTAATGATGAGGAATATCTTGTAATGAGCTTATTTGACATTCTTAAATTTTCTTTTTTCTTTTTCTTTTTTTTTCTTTCTCTCTCTCTCTCTCTCTCTCTCTCTCTCTCTCTCTCTTTGGTGGTACTGGGGTTCCTGGAAACCCTTCTACCTCCAGGCTACACTCCCAGACCTATTTTATATATATTTTTGGAAACAGGGTCTCTTGAGCCAGCATGGCTGGCTTTGAACCTCCGTGATCCTCCTGTCTCCGCCTCCCAAGCGCGGGGGTTTTCAAGCTTGCTCTACCACGCCCAGCTTGAAATTTCTAGAGAGTACTGTTTATTCAAGTCCTTTACCCACTTGACTGGCAACTAGTTTCTCCCATTCTGTGAGTTTTCTTTTTCTTTCTTTTCTTTTAAGTTTTTTTTACACAGTATTGAATCCAAGGAAGTTCTACCTCTGAGCTACGTCCCCAAGCCCTATTTTTTGAAACAGGGTCTCATTAAGTTGATGAGACTGGCCTCAAACCTGAGATCCTCCTGTCTCTGCTTCCCAAGTACTGGGATTTTCACTTTCTTTTATTTTGTTTTCTTTCTTTTTTTTATTCTTTATTTTGAAACAGGTCTCACTGAGTTGCAGAGAGCCTCACTAAGTAGCTGAGGCTGTCAGCAAACCGCGATCCTCCGGTCTCAGCCTCCCGAATGCTGGGATTAAAAGTGTGCACCACCACGCCTGGCTGATTTTCACTCTCTTGATGGTTCTTAGCAGCACCCCATCCATTTGACATAGACTTCTCTTTACATTTCAGTAAAAATACAGAAAGCAGAAAGCACCTATATGCTAGAAGAAATCCTTCCCTAATTCCAGCCCTGGTAGAAATCAGGAACTTCAAGAGCAGCATGATTGTGGAGGACAGACTCAGAGTAGGCTTGGAGAACTCACAGGCCGGAGTTGGGAAAACTCTCAACGCCTCTGTTCTAAAACTTTTTTTCAGGGCCATGGCATAGAAGGACACATACATTCTTTGTAGCCTTGTAATACATAATAGGAGTAATTTTTCTTAATGCAGCCATTCTGAAGTTACTCCAGTGACTGGCAGAGCCTGTGGAAGGCCAGAGTTGCCCATTTGATTTGCTGGCATCTTGCTGTTATCCTCCCGCAATCTTCCTGAAGTCCTCTTAGCTCTCTCTAGGGCCCTGCTGATTGAGCAAGACATGCAGGAGTCGTGAATTCTGGCTTGAATAATATTTTCCTCTAACTACACACCATGCTGAGTAAAGAGCCCAGCATTTACCCAGCCGACGAGCACCTTCCCCTAAGTGGGCACACACCACACACCGCCCACCTTCTCACTTTCTGCAGCAATTTGCACACCTGAAGCAAGCCACAGCACCTTCCATGATGTCCTTCGAACTCCTCCCGCCCTCCGCCCCTCTCAGGAGAAAACTGCAAAATACAGGATTAGTCCTTTCTGTTTAGTTGATCAATTATTCCTTTCTTAGCCTGGCCTCTTACTAAGGACATGTCCTAGAAACCTCTTTGGCCTCATGCAGAGGTATCATAGAATGTTCTTTCAGATATGGAGACGAAATCTTCTCTTTGTGCCTTCTGTCTATAGATTTATTTATTTATTTATTTATTTATTTATTTATTTATTTTGTGGGTCTGGAGATGTAACCCAGGGGCATTCGACCTCTGAGCTACACTCCCTGCCCTATATTTTATTCTTTATTTTGAAACCGGGTCTCACTAAGTTGCAGAGGGCCTTACTTAGTAGCTGAGGCTGTCCGAGAACCGCGATCTTCTGGTCTCAGCCTCCCCAATGCTGGGATTACAAGTGTGCGCCACCACGCCCGGCTGGATTTTAATTTAATCCTCTTCCATCTGGCAGTTGTCCAAGTTACCCTCAGGGGTTCTCTTCAACTGACTACCTCCCATTCTCTTCAGTTGTTTCTACAGAATAATGAATTCCAGTCTACTCTCCACCTAGATGATTCTCTTCTCAGGGATTCTGTTTCTATTGCTGTTTGTATGAAAAACTTTCTGACCCCCAGCCCTATTTTATGTTTTATTTTGAAAAAGGTTATCACTAAGTTGCTGAGGGCCTAAGTTACCTCGAGCCTATAATCTTATCTCAACCTCCCAAGTAATAGGATTATAAGCATGTACCACCACACCCGGCTTATTTTATTGTTAATAGCTATGATGAACAAAGTTTGATAATTTTTATTGGTATAAAACTGCCTTGGGAACACTATAATTTTTTCATTCCTGGTCTCTGTTCCCCAATTCATGAATTGATTATTACTTAAATATACTGTTTCATGTTTTTTTTTAAAGCTCTGAGGATGTAGTTCAGTAGGAAAGCACTTGCCTAGCATGTGCAAGGCCCCGGGTTCTACTCCAGCATCACACACAAAGTAGACATATAGCAATTAAGTGTAGGAGAGCTGTATCACAGTGTTTTATGTTGTAGAACCTGAAGCACACCCATGTGTTTACTTCCTCCTAGTAACATTTATATTGATGTGGAAATTTCCTTTACAGACAAAAACAGAAAGTATGACACTTGGGATGTGTCCTGTCATAGTCTGAAAGGTAAATCAGAAGGCAGTACTTTCATTTGATGAAATTTCATTTAGAGACTATAGATTGTTTTTTTTTTTTTTCGTGAACTTTATCAAACAGTATTAACAGCATTTCTGCTGGCATTGACTCACCCATCCTGTTAAGGCAACATGGAACAAAATGTCTTAAAACTCTAATTCTAGCTTAAACTTGTCAATGTTTTCATGCTGCTAGAGTTTTTATCTTAATTTTGTTACTGAAATTCTTTTAAATCTTTGCCTTTTTGATGTCAAATACATCAATATTGACTGGGTATTTATGGGAAGAATTCTGGTGCTAATTTAAAATTGAGCTCACTCGCAAAAAAGGGGGAGGATTGCCCTCTGAGTAATATATCTGGTGATAAAATATGAAATATAATCAGAAATTAACTAAACTACTCTAAAACAGACTAAAATCTATCTTCTTATTTTGTGTGTGTGTGTGGGGGGGACTCACTGGCATTTTACTACCAAGCTACACCCCTAGACATTTTTGTTTGTAATTTTGGAAAAATCTCACTGAATTGGTGAGGTTGCCCTGGAATCTGGGATCCTCCCATTCCAGCCTCCCAGGTACCTACTTGGATTGCTGGTGGGCACCACTAACCCCAGATTTCTCATATCAATTTTTGTTGCTGTTGTTGTTTGTTGTTTTGAGGTACAGGGCATTGAACCCAGGGGAATTCTACCTCTGAGCTACACCTCCAGTCCTGTTTCTTCTTATTTATTTTGAAACAGGGTCTTACTAAGTTGCAGAGGGCCTCATTAAGTAGCTGAGGCTGGCTGTGAACCTGAGATCCTCCTGTCTCAGACTCCCAAGTACTGAGATTACAAGCATGCCACCACCATCGATCCATGTCGATTTTTCTAACAGTAATTTTACTTTATGTTTTAGGGTAGACATTATTGGAACTCCTCAAAAGTTATCTATTTAAATTTTCTTGGATTAGCTACTTCTACCATGTTTGCCTTCTTATTAGAAATTAGTAAGATTTCTGAGTTAATCATTATAATATACTGCTAACTTTTCTTCTTGTTTTGGTGAAAATGTATGAGAATGTTTTATTTTCTCTGAGAGTACATAGGCTGTGTGGATGTTGAGTATCTGAAAATTTAAAGAATTCTTTTTTAAAATTTTTACTCATTCTTAAGGAAGTAGGAAAGAATACTAATAATCAAGAGAACAGAGTGGGGTGTGGAGGCACACGTTTATAATCCTAGTTCACAGGAGGCTAAGACAGGAAGATTGCAGGTTTGTGGCCAATCCCTTCTGCAACTTAGTGAGACCTGTTTCAAAATAAGGAATAAAAATAGATCTGTGAATGTAACCCAGAGGTAGAATGCCCCTGGGTTCAATCTCTAGTACCAATATATATATATATATATATATATATATATATATATATATATATAATCAATTGTATTAGTAGTTTGCTTCATCTCATCTACTTAACGTCCTGCATTAAAATATTAAAGCTTCAGCCAGGTGTGGTGGTGTATGCTTATATACCCAGTACTATGCTTATATACTCCAATCCAGGAGGATTGCAGGTTGGTGGCCAGCCTCAGCAACTTAGTGAGGCCCCTCACAACTTAGATACTGTTTCAAAATTAAAAAATTAAAAATGGGGCTGGGGAGTAGCTCAGAGCTAGAACATCCCTGGGTTCAATTGCTAGCACCAAAATAAATAAATAAATAAATAAATAGGACTGGGGATGTGGCTCCGAGTTAGAATGGTTCAAATTTCCAGTACTCTTCCAAAAAAATACTAAGAATTCACTAATACCAGCTTGAAGTCAAATGGGGATTTCAAATGTTTTAATAGGAAAACATGTCCAAGACTATCAGAAAGACCTATGCTAGACCCTTAGCTATACTGGAGCTGGAGAAAAGTTATTTCTGGGGATAGGGGTAGCAGAAAGGGGCAGGTCACAAAGGACAGGTCACAGAGGGTCAAGGCACAGCAGTGCACAAAATTCGAGAGTGCTCTGTCAGCAGCAGAGGCAGCCAGCTGCCCCATAACAACTGTGTGGGGAGCCATTAAGGTCTTCCCCTTATCTTTACTAAACACATACTTCTGACTGTCCTTATGCCCAGAGTCAACAAGGTTTGGGGTCATGGAGGTTTCAAAGTAATTGAGACTCTCTCAGAACTAATGACACTATTGTTCTGTCTGAGCTGCGACTAGGTTTGTGTTGTTCGTGTTGCACTAGGGTATTGTTTGACCTGCCCGCACTTTGGACTTGTCTTTCTCATCGGGGTAACCTGAAGCAAAAAACTATAAATACCACAAAAGAAGAAGCCCCATGATCAGCCAGTAGAGATATTGACCCGGGAGTGGACTGGTGATCCTTTCAAGATAGGAATAAATAATATTTGGAATACAATTCTTAGAGTTACATTATTTCATCCTCACTCCTCTCTTCGGAAACCCGTACTTTTGCCGGCAGGCTCCGGCACAACTGTGAATCCCAAAGTATTGATGGCATCTTGTTGGAAGCTACAGATACCAGGCCTCAAAGACCAGAAGCTGGGAAGCCACAGGGATCACAGTGAAAGACCCCCGTCGAGGGGAGACCCTCAATCAGCCTCGGGATAAGCGACGACAGCAAGAACACACGAGAAACTTTAATCTCCTTGATGCAAAATGGAGCCTTTCAACAGGACAGAAGCCCGGAAAGCCCCAGGGCACACAGGCCAGAAACCACCCCGGGAGAAGAATCCCGACCCGGGGTGAATTTATTAAAATGGATGTACTCAAACCTGCTGTGCCATCCTTCCTGGATTTTCAATGCCACATCTGCATGGACATCCTCATGGAACCCGTGGCCTTTCCCTGCCGCCACGTGTTGTGTAAGGCGTGCCTGCAGTCCATTACTGAAAAGTCAAACTTGTGTTGTCCCCTTGGCCGCCACCACATTTCTTTGGGAATTAATTCCAAATGTGCAGAAACTCCCTTGTCAATGCAGAGCTGTGGCAAACCACCTGACAACACTTCCCTGGAGGTTCTAGCCTTGGAGCAAGAGGCGGAGGAGACGCAGAGAAAGGGGAAGGTAACCATCAACCAGTCTCAAGCTCTGAGCTGGGAGGGTAGGCCACAGGCCCAAACTGAGGATGATGCCAGTGAGGGAAGGGGCTGGGCTTCTCCCTATTTAAATGTCACAAAATCAGGCCGGGCCTGGTGGCGCACGCTTGTAATCCCCGCGCTTGGGAGGCAGAGACAGGAGGATCGCGCAGGTTCGAAGCCAGCCGCGCTGGCGTAAGAGACCCTGTTTCCAAATAAAAATAATATAAAATAGGTCTGGGAGTGTAGCTCGGAGTTATAAGGGTTTCCAGGAACCCCGATACCACCAAAAAAATCTAGTCTTATACATACCCTATATCAAAATCTTTAACCTTAAATTTGTCTTCAAGCCTGGTGTGGTGGCACATGCTTCTGATTCCAGTACTTGGGAGGCTGAGACAGGCAGATCAAGGGTTTGTAGCCAGCTTCAGCTACTACTTTGAAACAGACCCTGTTTCAAAATAAAGAATAAATAAAATGGTTAGGGTTGTAGCTTAGAGGGAGAATTCTCCTGGGTTCAGTACTGCAAAAAAAATTAAAAACTGATTTCTAAGAGATCAAAAATCTATTATTGTAACGTCTACATGTGAAATCCCAGTGCAGCACAAAATGCATGGGCCGAGCTAGTCTGCTTCTGTAAAACCACAGCAGTGCAAAACTAGTGATTCTGAAGCAGAAAGGATACTGCCCAACTTTTAGGCAACTGAAACGCAGGCTGTATCTTGGGTGTGAATCTGGGGTGTGAAAGTGTCTTGAAATCTGAATAAATAAACCAGGGTTGTTGTTGATTAACTACAGAGACGTAGCTTACTTTATCTCGAGTGACTATGAACAATACATAACGTATTAAACTTTTTTTTTGCGGGTCTGGGGATGGAACCCAGGGGCATTTGACCTCCGAGCTACACCCCCTGCCCTATTTTGAAACCGGGTCTCGCTGAGTTGCAGAGGGCCTCACTAAGTAGCTGAGGCTGTCCGCGAACCGCGATCCTCCGGTCTCAGCCTCCCAAATGCTGGGATTACAAGCATTTGCCACCACTCTGAGCTTTTATTTTGTATTTTAAAATAGGGTCTCACTGTGTTACAGAGGGCCTCACTAAGTAGTTGAGGCTGGACATAAACCTGCGATCCTTCCATCTCAACCTTCCAAGTACTGGGATTACAAGCATGTGCCACCTTGCGTAGCTAAACTTTTTTTTGGCACTGGGGATTTAACACAGAGACACACTACCTCTGAGCTATATTCCCAGCCTTTTTTTATCTTGAAACAGGGTGTCACTAAGATGTTGAGGATCTCCCTAAAGAGCTAAGGCTGGCCTCAAATCTGCGGTCCTCCTGTCTCAGTCTTCCAGTACTGGGATTATTGGCATGTGCCACTATACCTAGCTATAAACTTATTTTAACTCTTAAGTTAACAAAATGACTGATGTTGGTCTACAAACAATTGTGAACAGACTTTTAATCTGTTTCTACTGAAAGCTAATTAACATCCATTTTAACAACTACAAACTTAGGGCCTGTATTTTAACATGGACTTTTTCTAACAAGCCATTTAGAAATAAAAACATACTTAAATGAGAAAAACTAATTCCAAAAGCCAATGTCCAAATATTTATCAAGCATCAAAAAAAAATTTTTTTGGTAGCACTGGGGTTCCTGGAAACCCTTCTACCTCTGAGCTACACTCCCAGACTAGACGTATTTTTTATATTTTTTATTTGGAAACAGGGTTTCTTAAGCTAGCAAGGCTGGCTTCGAACCTGCCCGATCCTCCTGTCTCTACCTCCCAAGTGCAGGGATTACAAGCCTGCACCACCACGCCCCAATCAAGCGTCAAATTTTACTGAACAAAAAAATTATAAAAATGCTAAAAGGTAAGAAAATGCAGTTTGAAGAAACAAGGCAGTGATAAGAATCAGACTTAAAAATGGCACAATTAAGATGAGCATGGTGAATCCCAGCGTTCAGTAGGCTGATACCGGAGGATCGTGGTTCAGGGACAGCCTCAGCTACTTAGGCCCTCCGCAACTTAGTGAGACTATGTTCCAAAATAAAGAATAAAAAACAGGGCAGGGAGTATAGTTTGGAGGTCGAATGCCCCTAGGTTCCATTCTCAGACTCACACACACACACAAAAAAAAAGATGGGCATGGTGGTGCAAGACTGTAATACTAGTACTTAGGAGGATGAAACAGGAAAATTGTAGGTTCAAGGCCAGTCTCAGAAACTTACTGAGTCCGTGTTTCAAAACAAAGAAAAGCTGGGCAAGGTGGCACACCCATGTAATCCCAGTACTTGGAAGTCTGAGACAGGAGGATCGGGGTTCCCAGACAGCCTCAGCTACTTCATGAGGCCCTTTGCAACTCAGTGAGATGTTGTTTCAAAATAAATAATAAAAAATAGGGCTGGGGCACAGCTTGGAGGTAGAATGCCCCTGGGTTCCCACCCCAGTACTGCCAAAAAAAAAAAAAAAAAAAGAAAAGAAAAGAAAATTTAAAAAGGGGAGAAGGGGAGGGGCTGGAGTGTAATTCAAAGGTAGAATGCCCCTGAGTTCAATCCTTAGTACTACAAAAATAGAAAAGAAAAGAAATAGGACAACCATCTTGGTATGGTGGTATATGCCTGTAATCTCAATTTTAAACCCTTTCAGAATTCAGCCCATATCCAATCTAGACCTTTTAGTGCATAGGCTCACATGTAAATTCCCATGTGTATTGAACAATTAATATTTTAGACAATGCCATATACAGATTTAAGCATTACACATTTATAAAAAGAAAAAAATAGATGGAACTAGAGAACACTGTGCTAAGTGAAATTAGCCAGCCTCAGAAATCAAGGGTTGAGCCGGGCGTGGTGGCACACGCTTGTAATCCCTGTGCTTGGGAGGCAGAGACAGGAGGATCGCAGAGGTTCCAAGCCAGCCTCGCTGGCTTAAGAGACCCTGTTTCCAAATAAAAATATAAAAATAGGTCTGGGAGTGTAGCCCGGAGGTAGAAGGGCTTCCAGGAACCCCAGTACCACCAAAAAAAAAAAAAAAGAAAGAAAGAAAAAGAAAAGAAATCAAGGGTTATATTTTTTCTCTTATGTGTAGAAACTAGAGAGAAAATAAGAAAGGGACCTTTTGATAATAAGGAGAAAAACCAATCAAATGGGAGAAGGAGGAGGGGAGGGGAAAAAGGAGGTTTGAGGAAGGAAACAGACCAAACAATATTATGTCCATATATGAAGGTATCACTACCAAACTCACTAGTATGTATTGGGAGAACACAGGGGAACACACCAAGAGATATTGTGTGCATATATAAATATATTACTTTGAATGCATTTATGACACATACATTTAAACTGTAGGCATACAGTTTTTTGTTTTGGTACCAGGGATTGAACCCAGCATTATTCTACCTCTGAGCTATACCCTCAGCCCTTGTTTTTACTTTGAAATAAGACCTTGCTAAGTTGTCAAGGGCTTTGTTAAGTTGCTGAGGCTGGCCTCTGTTAGATGGTTGGCCAGAGCAAAAGCAACACCATTTTTTGAAGGCTGTTCACTTAACTAAAAAAGTCCCCCAACCTCACTTATTGGAAAAGTCCTCCTAACTCACTAACTGGAATCCCACAAATCTTGCTTTGCATAGACTGCAAGGGACTTTTACATAATTCCTGTCGTGCCTCAAGGATCACCTCCCACACCAACTCTAACCTCCCTTAGTATCTACCCTCCAGAATTTGAATTTCCCTCCTGATTAATCTATATAACTTCTCAGACTATAAGCAGTGATAAAAGGCTCCATTTAGAAAAAAAATCATAAGCCCCTAGCAGCCAGCTAATAGTTAAAAAGAAAAGTATATTTTACTGCAGCTTACAGCTTAGGAATGTAAAATATGCGATAAGCCCACCCCATCTTATCTATACTGTCTGGGCCAGAGCGCCTTGACCCGGGAGCTTACTGACTGCACCTGATATTTTATCTAACACTTGACTACAGAATGTACTTTTCAAATGATTCTGTAATTTTCTGTAAACGCATGCAATTTAGCCCAAACCCCCCTAACTAGTGGTCTTTTCCCTATAAATACCCTCAGTTTCAGTGGCTCGGGGCCGAACTCCTATACGAGTCGGCCCCAGTGCACTGGCTCCTTAATAAACTTTTACCTTTTGCTTTTGCATCAAGGAGAATAAAGTTTCTCGTGTGTTCTTGCTGTCGTCGCTTATCCCGAGGCTGATTGAGGGTCTCCCCTCGGCGGGGGTCTTTCAGTGACAGGCTCCATCCTTTCCTGAAGACCCCCACCCTTGCAGATTTTATCTCAATAAAGCCTGTTCTGCTACACAGATATCTCCTTTGATTTCCTTTCCCCTCTCTGACCCTTTAATCTTTGGTGCCCAAACCTGGGACAGGTAGCTAGGAACCATCACCAAACAAGTTCCCTCTTGCAGCCCAGTAAACAGTGGGTTAACTCTCATTCCCTGAGGGACTTTCTTGTCCTTGTTACCCTTCCCCAATCTCCACCTCCTTCCTTTCTGACCCTATCCCTTCCCTTGGCTCTGGTAGAGACCACTACTTGCAGATACTGACATCTACCACCAGGAAATCCATCGTCTCAGAGTAAGTCCATGCCATTTCCTCCCATTTTGGTTCTCTCAGTGAGTCTAGGACCCCTGTATATCTTTCCATAAGTCATAAAAATCCCCGGCTCTGAGCCGGGCATGGTGGCACATGCTTGTAATCCCAGCATTTGGGAGGCTGAGAGAGGAGGATTGGGGTTCGTGGACAGCCTCAGCTACTTAGTGAGTCTCTTTGCAACTCAGTGAGACCCTGTTTCACAAATAAAGAATAAAAACACAGGGATGGAGGTGTAGCTCAGAGGTAGAATGCCCCTGGGTATTGCAAAAAAAAAAAAAAATCCCCAGCTCTAGGTGAGAACAACCCCATAGCAACTTAGTGAGACTCTCAGGAACTTAGTGGACATGGCGAATGTTTCTGGACATGGCGAATGGTGGCAAGCTCTCCACATGGTGAGCTCATTCAGTCTATAAGCCTTTCCCCTCCCGTACTCCATTTGGGGAGGACACTCTCTCTTCACACTAAGCTTAGTGAGTCTGTACTGTTTCTGCCATATTAGAAACTTTCCCTCA
This sequence comes from Muscardinus avellanarius, assembly GCF_963383645.1. Lineage (NCBI taxonomy): Eukaryota > Metazoa > Chordata > Mammalia > Rodentia > Gliridae > Muscardinus > Muscardinus avellanarius. The sequence goes on from NC_137792.1 coordinate 13,295,927, forward strand.
GTGCCTAAGTGAAACAGGGGTGGGTAGTTGTGCAGTCAGTAGGTTTAGCTTCCTGATCTCTGCAGTTCTCTAACTGCAGCGTGGCCATGGTGGGGGGGATCCCCAAATTTCCAGTCTTTTCTTTTTTTGTGTGGTACTGGGGCTTGAACTCAAGGGTGTTCTACCTTGAAGCAACATTCACAGCCTAATTTTTTTGTTTGTTTTTAAACAGGGTCTCACTGTGTTTCTGAAGCTGTCCTTGAACCTGTGATCCATCTGTCTCGGCCACTCAAGTACTGGAATTACAGGAGTGTGCCACCATGTCTGGCTGGTTTTCCCTCCCTCCCTCCCTCCCTCCCTCCCTCCTTCCCTTCCTTCTTTCCTTTCTTTCTTTCTTGCTTTCTTTCTCCCCTTTCTTTTTTCTTTCTCTTTCTCACTCTTTCTTTTTTCCTTTTTCCCTTTTTCTTTCCTCTACTTCCTTCCTCTTTTCCCCTCAGTACTGGGGACTAAAAACCAGGGACATTCTAACTCTGAGCTACACCCTAACCTTTAAAAAATTTTTATTTTGAAACAGCTCTTGCTAGGTTTCCGAGAATGGCCCTGAACTTGTGATCCTCCTGACTCAGCCTCCCAAGTACAGGAATGATAGGCCTGAGCCACTGAGCCCAGCGCAGAGTACCATTTGAATTTTGATAGACTGGAAAGAAACAAAGTTCCTTAGCAAGTCAAGGAGACAAGAGCCAAAGAAAAAGAAGAGTAATGAGCTGAAGGGTGCATGACGGGTAGAACTAGGAAAACTGAGGGCAGCTCTTAAAGAGAATTAGACCTGGGTTGTCTTTTTCCTGAATTGTGATGCTTAGTTGCTTTGTTTATTTGTTTGTTTGTTTCGTTTTGTTACTGGAGGCTAAGCCCAGAAGCATTTAATAGCCAAAGCTACACGACCAGACCTATTTTATTTTTTTTTATACTGAAACAGAATCTAGTTGGCTAGATTATTCAGAAAGAAAGTGACCTTTGGCAGGAAGCAAGATTTAGTTCATGAAAAAAACCAAAGGAGAGATAAAATTTTTGAAAAATGCTGAAGAGGCGTAGTCAGAGCCAAGAAAAGGTAGAGGCAAATATTTTTTAAACTTATGTGATGTTTACTTATCAGTTTCTCTTTTTTTGGTATTGGAGATTGAAGTTAAGATATTCAGCTTCTGAACTACACCTCTAGCCCTTTTTAATTTTAATTTAATTTTGGTACTAAGGATCAAATCTAGGGATGTTCTACCTCTAAATAGACCCCCAACCCTATTTTATATTTTCATTTTGAAACAGGGTCCCACTGAATCGCTAAGGAGGGCCTGAGACTGGCTTTGAACCTACCATCCTCCAGCCTCAGGCTTCCAGTTACTCTGATTACAGGCTTGTGCCATCACACCTAGCTTATTTTTTACTTTTATTTAGTTTTGATACTGGGGATTGGACCCAGGGGCACTCTAACTCTGAGATATAGCCCCAACCCTATTTTATTTTATATTTGCAAAAGGGTCTCTCACTAAGTTGTTGAGTGCCTCACTAAATTGGTTGATTAGGCTGTCTTTGAACCTGTGATCTTCCTGTTTCAGCCTCCCAAGTACTGGGACAACAGATGTGTGCCATCGCACTTGGCTTATTTTTCACTTTTGAAATATGGTCTTTCTGTGTCGCTGAGGATCTCACTAAGTTGCTGAGATGGGCTTCAAAACTGCGATCCTCCTGTCAAAGCCTTCCAAATACTAGAATAATGGGTGTGTGCCCCCGTACCTGGCTAATCTGTTTCCTTCCTAAAAAGAAACTTCAGGTCTCTTATAGGCTCATATATCCACACAGGTTTAGCTTGATTTTGAAGTTAAAGGTTTTTCTCTAGTGGACAGGGATTAATTTACACATGATGGATCGAGCCAGCAGTCTCAGGTGACTTTACTGCTGTGCAAGTAGAGAGGAAAACAGTAAAGAAGTTCTTCCAAGAGTGGGTTAATTGGGATCCTTCAGATTCATTCTTCTGAGTACTTTTTGGGGGGTACTTGGGATTTATTCTGGGGGCATTCTATTCTCGAGGTCTATCCCAAACCCTTTTTAATTTTAATTTTAAGACCCTGACTCTGGGGTAAGCTCTAGCATGGTAGTGAAGTTTCTTGACATAGCTTGCCTAAGGTGTGATTTAAAGTCTGGTTAGAGCCGGGCATGGTGGCACATGCTTGTAATCCTACTACTTGGGAGGCCGAGACAGTAGAATCATAGGCTCATGGCCAGCCTCAGCTACTTAGTGAGGCCTGCAACTTAGTGAGACCCTGTTTCAAAATAAGGAATGAAATAGGGCTGGGGTATAGGTCAGAGGTAGAATGCCTCTGAGTTCAGTCCCAAGCACTAAAAAAATTGAGGGGAGAACATAAAGTTTCCCTACAAATAGCACAAAGGTGGCAAAAAGGATGGTCTTCTATCCTTTTTGGATAGAAGGATAGCAGGATAAAATGTGGAAAGAACTCCAGAACAGGAAGTTAGTAAGAAGTGGACAGGTCCTGAATTTAAAAGAAATGTAGTGTCCCACCTGCCACACCCAAGGTTGTGCTGGGTTCCATCTCCTTTGATAGTGATCTTTGATGTGCAGGCCAACTGGAGAAAGGCACCATCAGTCCAGGATTATCAAAAGGTGTGGGTCTGCCCATGGTCCCTTCAGCCCTCAGGGTAGATCTCTTCCTTCTGCAGTTTGGTTTTTGCATGTGGGATGGGATGTTCAGAGATTTCTTGCCCCTGAATATTCATTTTTCCAGTGTCCAGGATTCCTGTGGGGCAGGATCTCTTGGGTTGCTTGAGGCAGAATATCTTGGGGACAACCTGGAGTTGGTTGCTGGATTCATAAGGCAGCCAAGAGTTGGGGGTTGCCTTTTCTCTGAATCTTTTCCTCTCTCTTTATCGCCTTCCTCTACATCTTGGTCTTAGTTACAAAAGACTGAGGAGGCTGTGTGTGTGTGTGTGTGTGTGTGTGTGTGTGTGTGTGTGTGTTGTATGTGTGTAATTTACTGGGGTTTGAACTCAGAGCCATTCTACCTCTGAGCTAAGTTGCTGAGGCTGGCCGTAAATCTGTGATTCTTCTGTCTCAGACTCCTGGCATTGTAGGCATGTAATAAAATGCCCAGATCCTGAAGAGGCCATTTCATGTGGGGTGAATTTGGCCATAATTTTTTATCATACAGAAATAATGCTCTTTCACAGGAATTAGTTCTGGGGGTAGTGCATTAATAAGGGCTTTCCAAGCTTCACACAGGAACACAAATTTTACAGCGTTCGTTTATCAGGGATTTTGTACCCACAGGTAGAGGACAAGAGAGTTACAGATGTTTACTACATGGAGTGTCTGCCAGATTTAAAGCTTTAAAACAGAGCCTGTTACAGATTTTTATTGTATGACACAGACACGGAGCAGGCCTCTCTAGTTGTGGATGGTCAAGACAGAGTCTATCAGTCATGGGTGACAGGGAATCAATTGGCTCAGGTGGATACTTGTTCCCATGAGGCAGAGCTGTATCAGCCATCACCACTGTTTATCTTCCTCTTTAGGATCCCTTAAGGGGAAGTCTTCTCCTTGAGTTTCTTATAGTGAATTTAAGAGCTAATCTTTGAATAGCTGGATTATGAGTAAAGATAGCAGGGGAAAAAACCCTAATAAATAGAGGGCCAAAAATTCCCTACACAAAAAATTAAAAAATATATATATATATTGAATTAAATGTGTAAACACAGACAAATTTATTAGAAAAGCCATGAGCTCCAGCAATAAAGAACAAAATCATGCCATTCACAAGAAGATGGAAAGACCTGGAGAACACTGTTAAGTGAGATCAGCCAAGCACAGAAAGTGAAAGGACATATGTTTTCCCTAATATGACCAAACTAGGGAGTATTGGGGATACCAGAGGGATTCCAGATAATGGAGGGGAAACTTCAGCAAAGCTAGAATGGAAGGGTAGGAGAGGAAGGAGGCTGAGGTTGATTAATGGAGGAGCTACATTTGAATATATGTAAAAGTATGAATGTAGCATGCTCAACCTGGACACGCATTGTTGGGAGGTGGGGAAGGGGAATCGAGTGGGAGGGCACCAATACAGTCTGAATGTATGCCATTTTCAATATGATCCACATAAAAATTAAAAAGAAAAAAAGAAAAGCCATGAGCTCAAAAAGGCATTCCCCCCCCCAAAATGAAATGGCTATAGTTACTCTAGTAAAAGGCTACACAAATTAGATTTAGTCAGTCTAGATATATCAAAAGATCGTGGGAGCCCATGAGGCTGGGGATGGCCTATCAAAAAGACTTTCAACCATATTTTACGTACTTTAAACTTGTTTATCACAGTTGCCCACTCAGGAAGACTTTTAATTTTTTTTTTTTTTTTTTGGCGATGGGGATTGAAACCTGGAGCCTTCTACCACTGAGCTGTATCACCAGCCCCCCTTCTTTTGAAACACAGTCTCACTAAGTTGCTTGCAGATGCTGGTCTCATACCTGTCATTCCCCTGTTTCAGCAACCCAAGAACTGAAATTACAGTAAAAGAGATTTTTGTTCCCCTTCTTCTGTCTGAAAATAGTTAAGATAAAGGGCCCTAGGCTGGACATGGTGGTGTATACTTGTAATCTCAGTATTTCAGAGGCAAAGAAAAGAGGATTACTGGTACAAGGCTAGCTTTATCTACTTAACAAGACCCTGTTTCAAATTTTTAAAAATTAATACTAAGTATTGGTGGTACATACCTGGAGTCCCAGTACCTGAGAGGCTGAGATAGGAAGATTGCAGGTTGAAGATCAGCCTCAGCAACTTAGTGAGGCCCTCAGCAAATTCATAAGACCCTGTTTCAAAATAAAAAAATAAAATAGGACTAGGGCTATAGCTCAGAAATAGAATGCCCCTGGGTACCATTCCTAGTACAAAAAATAAAATACAAAAAAATTTTTAAAAATTAAAAAAGAAAAAGAAAAAGGGAGTCAGATCTCGTGGTACACACCTGTAATCCTCGTACTTGGGGAACTGAGACAGGAGGATCACAAGTTCAAAGCCAGCCTCAGCAACTTAGCAATGCTCTCAGCAACCTAGTGAGGCCCTGTTTTCATTGTGTGTGTATGTATGTGTGTTTGTGTTTATGTGTGTGTGTGTGTGTTTGTGTGTGTGCTATAAGGTATGGAACCCAGGGGCATTCTACCTCCAAGTCATACCCCAGCCCTATTTTTTTTTTTTTTTTGGTGGTGGTGGTACTCGAGGTGGAACCCAGAGGCTTTCTACCTCTGGGCTATACTCCCAGACCTATTTTTTTTAATATTTTATTTGAAAACAGGGTCTAAGTAGCCGAGAGCCTCACTAAGTAGCTGAGGCTGGCTTCGAACCTGTGTGATCCTCCTGTCTCAGCCTCCCAAGCGTGGGGATTACAAGCATGCACCACCACGCCCGGCTCCCAGCCCTATTTTTAATTCTTTATTTTGAAATAAGTTCTCACTAAATTAGAGAGCCTCACTAAGTAGCTGAGGCTGGTTGCAAACTTGAGATCTTCTTGTCTCAGTCTCCCAAGTACTGGAATTACTAGTATATGCCACCATGCCTAAGACCCTGCTTTCAAAATTAAAAAAAAATAGGGCTGGAGTGTAGCTCAGAGGGTGAGTGTCCCTGGGTTCAATCCCTAGTACTAAAAAAAATTAAAGGGTTGGGGGTGTAGCCCAGAGGTAAATGCCCCTTGGTTCAATTCTCAGTACTCAAAATAAAGTAAAACTAAGAGTCCTGGAATCTGAGAATTGGCTCTACAGAGTGTAAGGGAGCAAACAATAGGAGAAAATATCCTTAGAGGAACTTTGTCAAGCTGGGCATTGCATGCTTAGAATCCCAGTACTTGGGAGGCTGAGACAAGAGGATCGAAGGTTCTCAGCCAGCCTCATCTACTTAGTGAGGCCCTCTGCAACTCAGTGAGACTCTGTTTCCAAATAAAGAATAAAAAATAGGGCTGGGAATATAGCTTGAAGGTAGCATGCCCTTGGGTTCAATCCCCAGGAACAAGGGAGAGACCAACAAGGAGAAGACCATCAGGAGGGTGCTCTGGGACAGTGAGCCTGAGCTCCTCCCTTTTGGAGCCTGTTTCCTGGCATCGGAGAGCCAGGGGTGGGAAGCAATCACACTGTGGAAGGGGCAGTTCACTCTTCCCAGGGCCAGTGAGTCCACTACAGGCACAGGTATCTGCAGGCCACTTAACCTATGGGTGTCATCTTGGTGGGAAATAGCCTTGCAGGCCATGTTGCTGCCATGGCAGGGAGGCAGGCTGTGTCTGAGTGGCGGGGGTGCCGCTTCAAGTAGGCCCTTGCTGGGATTCCCCACCCTCACAGGCAGGCAGGCCTTTTGTTTGAGCTCACACCCTTGGACAGGATATGGTCCAAGACCCCAGGTGGTAGTGTGCTGCACCATGCTGGGGAGGGATCCAACAGGCCCAAGTTCTGGCTGGGGCACCCCACTGGCCAAAAGAAAACCCAGAGATGACGCCCCCCACACACTGTGCGGCTGCATGCAGATGTCCCTGAAGGAAATTTGCCTGGCCCTGAGGATGCTGACAGCTGTGGAGAGCTACTTGGTCCTCAGCACAACTAGGATGCTCTTCTACAACCACTGACAAATCTGATGGAGGAATCCATCAACACCTCACAAGCACCTTGGCAGAGGTTAACGCTTAAAGTGGCTGTACCCCCACTCCGCATCTCTTCCTCCCACCACGATCAGAGTTAAGGTTAGCGTTTACCTCTTATTCCTGCAAGCCGAGTTAAGGTTCTGAGTTAAAGATCCAAGCCACAGCATCAGAATGTTAGAGGGCAACAATCGCTCCTAGAAATAAGTATTATAGGACAACGGTAGCTCTCTTCCTCGTTTCTTGCTTCCTGAAAGAACGATTTCAAAAGGAAGGCACTAATAGGGGAATATAAAAGGCTTACTTAGGGAAGTAGAGGTACAGTTTAAGAGAAGACCGTGATAAAGGGGTTATAGTTCAGAGAAAGGGTCCATTTCTGGAAATGAAAAAAGGCAATGAGCGCTCCATGTAGTGAGCTTGATTCAGTCTGGAAACCCTTCCCCTCATGTGTTTGCATGGGGAAAATGGTTCCATAAAACTGGTTCACCGGGAATTTACCCTAGGGACAGAATTAGGAATGACGGGCAACCTTCCTCCCCCATCTTTTGTTGTACTAGGAATGGAACCTTTGAAGTTCTACTTCTGAGCTATCCCCCCAGCCCTCCATTTCTTTTAAATTTTGAAACAGGGTGTAAGTTGCTGAGGCTGGCCTTGAACCTGCAATCTTCCTTTCTTAGTCTCTCAAGTACTAGGATTCTAAGGGTGCTTCACCATGACTGGCTAGGCTCCATCCCCTTAAGACTTGCTCTCCCTATCTATCCTTATAACATCGGCATTTATTTCTGGATGGACGTTTTCTCTGTCTTGGTCCTTGCCAAGCCAGGATTGGGAACAGCATCTTTATCCCCAGGCCATTTCCTAAAAACCTAGCCTTCTATCCGTTGAATGCCACAATCAGCCACACTGAACACCCATGCATGGCTCTGTTCTGTTTGTTTCTCATTTGTACAAAACCAAAGTGAAAAGCTTTGCACCAAGCCCTCTTGGTGCTGAAACACCTTGACATTAATTTGTGCAAAAATAACTACAGGACTAAACCCTACTCTGATACAAAATAAGGGGGGCATGATGACCTCAGGTTAGAATACAAAAGCCTCTGAGGGAACTGGGTATTATTTTTATACAGACTCTGGCAAGCTATGAAAAATATATTATACACTCTGCAGTTTTCCCATTTAGGTGCTGCTTATGAAAGGAAATAAAACCTGCCATTACTAAGATACACATGTGATGATAGATACAGAATGTTCTTATGGGGAAAAAAAAGAAATCATGTACTTGAGTATGCTCCCTAGAGGACTGTTTATGAATAAAGGTGGCTTACACAATTATTTGAATAATGATAATTTAATGAATTTTACACTAAAAGAATGAATGACTAGCATTTTCTGCTTAGATAGGAATGTAAAATTGAACAATTTTAAAAATGGAATCCACAGGCACAGATTTTAATGGATTATTTCATGTCTTTTAAGGACATATCTATAAAAGTAATCTGATTGTGTAAAATGGAGGAAAAGAGTCTGAATTCCAAGAAATCATTCCTCTTGGACCGTGACAACTTTAAATGAAAATAGTTGCACAAAATTTCATTTTAATCATCTTCCTTTACAAAGCACAATACGTAAGACTTTTCTAGATACAACTTTAGAAAATGAAGCAAAAAATAATCTCCATAGATGCCTGGTTGAGTCCATGTTGAATGCAAAGAATTTTTTTCAAAAGTGATATATTCAAGCCTTTCAGTATCCTTGATGGGTCCATTTTGTCAAGAGTAAAGATGTGGGCAGTGGCTCATCCAGTTCCATGATGCCGAATCCCCTTGCTAGTTAGCCCAAGGGGAAGTAATAAAGCTGGATATGCCAACTTCTTTTTCTACAATCACTTCTCTTTCTTTTTATACAAAAGAAGCCTATGGCCTCTATGAGGGAAGACATTATCCCTCACATTCCCTGTTGCCAGTACCCTATGAGGGTGCCCCAACCTCTTGATTTAATTACTAATGATCCTACTCTGCATATACATTCTATAAAACTATATCATTAAGAATGTTCTTGATGAGTAAATGATTAGCTTCAAACATCAAAGAATCTATTCTTCATTCTTATATTAGGTGGTAGAAAATCTCTGGAGGCTTCAAGTTTAATGCAGAAATGCTTAGAACACTCAAGGGGTATAGGAATGTTTAACACTGACCTTAGAAACTTGGTGTTCCTGGCCCAAGTACACTGAAGCCAAGGCTGCCAAAAAGATGATATATCCAGACACGAGAGAGAAGTGTGTAGGATTCCTTCCTTCCTTCTTTCCTTTCTTCCTCCTTCCCTCTTTCTTTCTTTCCTTTCCTTTTTTTCTTTTCTTTCCTTTCTTGGGATTGAACCCAGGGGCATTCTATCTCTGAGCCACAGCCCAGCCCATTTTTATTTTTATTTTGAAATAGGGTTTCATAGCTGGGCATGGTGGCACACGCTTGTAATCCCCGCGCTTGGGAGGCAGAGACAGGAGGAGCGCGCAGGTTCGAAGCCAGCTGCGCACGCTGGCTTAGGAGACCCTGTTTCCAAATAAAAATGTAAATATAGGTCTGGGAGTGTAGCCCGGAGGTAGAAGGGCTTCCAGGAACCCCAGTACCACCAAAAAAAAAAAAAAAAGAAATAGGGTTTCATTATGTTACCATGTTCTGAGCTTGAACCTGCAATCCCTCAGTCTCAGTCTCCCAAGTATTGAAGTTACAGATGTGAGGCACCATGCCTAGTTTTCTTTCTTTACAAGACCTGTTTCTGAGACTAGCCTTGAACCTGCAACCTACTTGTCTCAGCCTCCCAAGTACTGGGATTTCAGGCATGTGCTTAACTGTGTGCCTTAACTGTGTGCCTGTCCCCCTTCCCCTGGAGAACCAGAGCACTAGGGCTCTGTAAGTACTGGACGGAATGTAATTACTTCAAACAGAAAGGCTAAGTATGCAGTCAAGTGCAAGGCAGGGGAAGGGAGAGAGAGAGAGACAAAGGAAGAGGCAATTATTCATGATACTTTTGGGGGTATTAGGGATTGAATCCAGGGGTATTCTACCCTCAAGCTACACTCCCAGTCCTTTTTATTTTTATTTTTATTTTTGTGGTTCTGGGGATGGAACCCAGGGGCCTTCTACCTCCAGGCTACACTCCCAGACCTATTTTATATTTTTTATTTGGAAACAGGGTCTCTTAAGCCAGTGGAGGCTGGCTTCGAATCTGCGCGATCCTCCTGTCTCAGCCTCCCAAGCATGGGGATTACAAGCGTGCGCCACCACGCCTGGTACCTTTTTATTCTTTGAAACAGGGTTTAACAAGACCTGTTTCTGAGACTAGCCTTGAACCTGCAACCTTCTTGTCTCAGCCTTCCAAGTACTGGGATTTCAGGCATGTGCTACTGTACCTGGCTTATTTGTTATACTCTCACTTACAAATAATATGGGGTGATTTGGGGCATCATTCATTCAGTGTTATCAATTTTCTTTCTTTCTTTCTTCCTTCCTTTCTTTCTCTTTCTTTCTTTCTTCTTTCTTTCTTTCTTTCTTTTTTTCTCTCTCTTTCATTCTCTCTCTCTTTCTTCTTTCTTTCACTGGGGAATGGGTATCACTAAGTTGCAGAGAGCCTCCCGAAATTGCTGAGGCTGGTTGTGAACCTGCAATTTTTCTGTCTCAGCCTCCCAAGCACTGGGATTGCACGCATGCACTACCATGCCAGGCTCAATTCTCATTCTTTGTGGCTGTGCAAATAGATTAATAGTTAGTGGTTTCACTATAACACTCAGGAAATACACAAAGCAGCTGTTTAGAAACTCCTCAAACATCTTTGGGGACCATACCTTTCACCATCACCCCCTATACAATCTTGTGATACAGTGTGCTATGCATTTTCAGCTAAGGATAAGAAAACAGTCACATAGTCTAAGGCTGAGCTGTTCATGTACTACAAACATCAGTCTCCTTGGGGAGGAAAAAGAAATTCCATAAATGCAAGATCCAGTGGCTACATTGCCACAAGACCCTCCTCCCGTTCTCTTAGTCTTGAGGAAGGGGTTACAAGTGAGCGAGGCAAGAGACCTTATGTGAATAGTTTCAATGAAAACACACACACAGATAACCCAGTGCAGGAAATAATACAACTTTTCCCCCCTGGTTTTCATTTGCATTTTACTTTTATTTATTTTTGCTTTAATAATGCATATTCTGTTCACGCAAAAGGTGCAAAGGACAGGAAGCAGGGGTTTAACTTGGCTGATGAAAAAAAAAATCAAGCAAGGTTGACATTTCTAGTTTCATGAACAATCTCAAAGTAGGAGAAACTGAAAAGTCACAGCTGGTACCACAGAGCACGCCCAACTTCTCAGCTGTCTCCTCTTCAGACCTTTGGCTAGGGTGAGAGAAGCTGCGAAGACAGTGGCCTCTAGTGGACTTGGAGAAGTGGCCGATTTGTTTTTTTCTTTTCTTTTTTCTTCTTTTTTTTTTTAATCATGGTAGCTGCATCACAGAGGCTCCAATCAAGAGGGTGGTAAAAAGAAGGCACAGATCATTGCAAATACCAGATTTTCTCTTTTCTCTTTTTGTAAATATACCATCATATACAAGCTAAAATTTCTCTTAGGGTGTTGGGGTCTGCTGGCAGGGGCAGGGGTGGGTTGGGCCTAAAATTGCATATGTAATAGAATCTTCAATAGGAACACAAAGCGAGGAGGCAGCTTTCCGCCTGAAGCAAAAGAACAGGAGGCTCGCTTCTGACTAGGTGTAGTACAAACACTCGGGGCATCTGTGACAAAACACGATTAAAAAATCATAAAATTATAAAGCTTGTAAACGAATAATCTGAAATTACATTTTATTAATGGAAAATATCATCAAAATAGTACCACTATGGACTAAACTGCCTGAGTTTTCGTTTTGCGTGAGATCTCAAGGTAGAAAAGCCTCTAGCACAATTTGCTCTAAGTCACAACCAGTGCCAGACCCAGGACTACACCATGGGGAGGAGTCTCCTCTTGGATGGAATTTGCGTTGTGCTATTAAGACTTTTGTGCTAATCTTTCACACAGGGACATGGTGAGGCAAACCTTAATCTTTTGGCACAAGATTATTTTGGCTGGGGCAGAAAATTTGAGTCTTGGACTCAGGATGAATAATGCGACATCTCAGTTATCAAGTATTCATTTTGATTGAAGAGCTTTCTTTATGTCATTCACTTCCATCTACAAAGGAGAAAAAAAATAGAACCAAACAAAAGCATAGTGGATTGGCTGTGTTCGTAGATAATCAATTTGGTCAGTGGAAAGAAAGTTATCAACCTAACAATTTTAAAGGTGAAATGACATCTGAATAAAGACTCAACAACAATGGGAGAAGTGACATAAACCTAAAGAAAAGGCACAATACATGAGGACATGGTGGACTTTCTATTTCTCAGGCTACTAGGCTCCAAGGTTTGTCAAAAGGATAATTATTTTGGTTTTAGTGAACTCTTAGAGTGTCAGAAGGCAGCTGTGAGTAGCCCAAAGGGGTGTGTGTCAGCAACCTGAAAGTGATGGCAAGTGATGGTACTTTTCCTTCTTTCCTTTTTTTGTGGTATTAAGAGATTGAACTCAGGGGCATTCTACCTTTGAACTATGCCAACTGCACTTTTTATTTTGAAACAGGGTTTTGCTATTTTGCTTAGAGTCTTGCTAAGTTGCTGAGGTTGGTCTCGAACCTGTAATCCTCCTGTCTCAGTCTCCTACGTACTGGGATTATAGGCATGTACCATCACACCTGGCACCTTTCCTTTCTTTGGGGGGCAATTGGTCCCAATCACCATCAAGGGAACCAACTGGATGAAAGTTGTCTTGATCATTTGTAATCCCCACAAGCTCTCTACCATTTGGTAATGTCAGAGTTGGATCAGGACTTACAGGGGGAGAGAGTGAATGCCCTGGCAGGACTGACATGACCATCAGGGATGGAATGGTTTGAATGTCCCCTTAGCCTTCACAGAAACAAGGTAGCAATGTTGGAAGCAGGGCTTGTTTGTAATCTCATTGGTAAGTCCAGGCAGTAATAAATTTACTGGGTGGTAACCTAGGCAGATAGGGTGTGGCTGGAGAAGGTAGGTCTCTAGGGATGTGGCCTTGGGGACTATATATGGTTCCTGATTCCCTTGCTTGCTCTCGGCTTCTAGCGTTCATGATGTGAGAAGCAATGCCTTTGTACTTTGCTCCTTCTCTTTCCTGCTGCCATGCCCTGAGCTTCAGATCCTGGCCTCACAGGGATTCAACTGTGAGAGTTCAAAAAAACTGTCAGCAAATAAGTCTTCCTTCCTCTAAATTTCATGGTCATGTCTTTTGGATTACAGCATTGAGAATGTTTACTGAGACAAGGGAGGAGTAAAGAGATGAAGAGGAAGCATTGAGTGTAAACAGTTGTGATTCCTGGAGTCCCGGTGACCACATGACTGAAGCCAGCTGGCAACTGGGCCTCTCCACAGCACCATGTCTTCTGGAAGCTACTATAATGAGACTCTCAGAAACTGGGGAGAACTTTTCACAAAGGAAATATTAAAATAGATTCCACATTAGAAACCTAACAGGGAGGTGTGTTTACATATCTTCCCTTTCCCTAAGTCTTTTGGGAGCCCAAAGTCTATACAATTTTAAGATGTTTATCACATGAAGTATATCAAAGGCTGCAGAAAAGTAACAATCATTGATTTTCTCTCTCTCTCTCTCTCTCTCTCTCTCTCTCTCTCTCTCTCTCTCTCTGTATGTTACTGGGGATTGAACCCAGGGGTATTCTACATCTGAGCTATACTCCAGGCCTATTTTATTTTTTTTATTTTGAAACAGGGTCTCACTAAGTTGTGGAAGGCCTCACTAAATTGCTGAGACTAGCTATGAACCTGTCATCCTCCTGTTTTAGCCCCCCAAATACTAGGATTATAGGTGTGCACCATCACACCTAGCTATAATAATTTATTTTCCAAATAAAGCCTCAACTCTGCCTCTGCCCCCAACTAAGCCCAGGCTTCATGGGCAACAGAACCATGAGGGACCCACCTGCAACCGAAGCCGGATTTTCTTCTCTTCGTCCAATTCTGACAGTAACTGCTTAATCTCTCGTCTGAAAAGCAGATGATAATGGAATTAAACAAAATCCCAGACTTTCCCAATAAGAGAAAAGAAACCTCTGATTCTCACTACATAATCCATCAGAATGTTATTAATGTATTTATTCTGCAGTACTGAGATCGAACGCGTGGTGCTCTATCTCAGCGCTACATCTCCAGCCACTTCTGGCTAATTCTTCACAAGCTTCACAGCACATGTGGTCCTTACACTCAGAGGCAAGCTCAGGCCATTTCAGACATGGAGGTAGTTCCCAGATACCTCTTAGAGGATGCAAGAGGCTAAAGCCCTAGATGCAGGAAAGTCTGACTGAATGATGGTCCTGTTCAAAGGCTGAGAATCAGTGCTATGGGGGTCCTGGAACTAGAGGGTCACTGTCTAGGCAAGGGACATATATTGCCTGGACATGGTTTGAGTACCTAAACGTGTAACATCCAGAGCCAGATAAATTCTGGGGACTTTACGGAATTAGGAACAGTCTGGCTGCTCCCTTAAGATCCTCTCAGGTACTATACTGCCAGTTTTACATATATAACTGATAACATCATTTAAAAATTTTTCAACCTAGTTTGCAGAAATGTACATGGAGAGTGGTGTTAGAGCTAAGTAGTGGTGTATGCCTGTAATCCACTTGGGAAGCTGAAACAGGAAGATTGCAAGTTTGAGGCCAACATGTGGCAAACGTAGCAAAACACTGTCTCAAAATAAAAAAATTAAAAGGTCTGGGGGTCTAGCTCAAAATGTAATGTTTGGTTTTAAAGATTTTTTTACACTGCCATAATACATTATAGCCCCCCAATTCAGGCCAGTTGCTTCATCTTGCAGCTAATTGAAGAAGTCATAATTTTTCTGATGCCAGAGGAAAAGCTGGCAGTTAGGACTATTATTATTATTATTTGTTTAGGTACAGGAGGCTAAATCCAGGGGCATTCTACATCCAAGCTATACATCTAGCCCTATTTTATTGTTTTTATTTTGAAACAGGGTCTTACTCAGTTGCTGAGGTGGCCTCAAACCTGTGATCCTCCAGTCTCAGCCTCCCAAACACTGAGATTACAGGTGTGCTGTCACCATGCCCAGTTGCCATTGGGCTTATTTGTAAACTAGTATGCATCCTTCTATAGGTTGGATCTTTAATGTTCTACAAAGGCCCATGTGCTAAAGGCTCAATTACCAGCCCCTGGTGCTACTGGAAGGTGGTAGAACCTTTAGTAGGTGGGGTCTAGTAGAAGGAATTAGGTCACTGGGGGTGTGCCCTTGAAGGAGATATTGAGAACCCTGGCCCATTCCTGTCTCTATTTGCTTCATGGCTGCTACAAACTGAGCAGTTCCCTCTACCACCTGTTCCCTGCCATGATGTACTTCCTCATCACAGGCCCAAAGGCCACAGGGCAAAACCACCACAGGATGGAACTTCTTAAATTATGAGCCCAAATAAACCTTTCCTCCTTCAAAATTGATTTTCTCAGGTATTTTGTCACAGTGATGGAAAACTGATTAACACAAAACTACCGTACTTTATAGAAGATTTCAAGAATTTTCTTTGTTTTTGGTGCCAGGTATTGAACTCAGGGGCATTCTACCTCTGAGCTCTACCCCAAGCCTTTTTTTATTTTTTCTTTTGAAACAGGATCTTGCTAGGTTGTTGAGAGTCTCACTAAGTTGCTGAGGCTGGTCTCAAACCTGCAATCCTCCTGTCTCAGCCTCCCAAGTACTAGGATTACAGGCATGCACCACCAAACCCTGCTCAAGAATTTTCATTTTTGCAGACTTTTGAGAGGCTAAGTCCTTGTAATGGATTCATCCCTGCGCACCCTGTGGCCGGCCTGTACCCTTTCTGTTCACAGTAGGATGAGCATAAAAGCTCACAACACAACTAAAGTATCAAATACATCTCTCAGGGTCCACACCTATTCCATAACTGCTGCCACTGATTGTGGGGATGCTTTCAGATCCAGGCCCTGGCCCAGCAGAGAGTGACCTGGCAGGTGTGCACAGAGGGTCCCCAAGCACTCACTTCTGCTGGTCCTTCATGGCCTCAATGATGCTCCTCAGCTCACGGACCTGCGTCCTGAGCTCCTCCACAGCCGCCTGGCTGCTAGCCACAAGCTCCATCTTTGGTTTTCCTTCTGTGCCGAAGAGAGACGGCGAGTTGGCTCTATGTCCAGCTGTTCCCAAAGAGGATGACAGTGGGGAGGATGCCACAGAGGAGAGAGAGGCTGGCCCGCCGCCTGCTGCCATGGTCCCTGGCTTGGGCGGCAGGGATGCCTTGTTGTCAGACACCTGTGATAAGGGAAGGCGGAGAGGCTTCAGAGCCAGGAGTTCGTGTGCTGTGCCTCCCTGTCGTGGTGAGGCAGACCCTCCTTCCACTTCCTTGACCCCACTCTCCACACACTCTACTCAGTCCATCCACGAGCTAAGGGCTGATTTGGCACATGCATGGCCTCCACCAAAGATATACCTGTATGTTGTTTTTTATATTGGGGAATTGAGCCTAGGGGCATTCTACCTTCAAGCTACACCCAAGCCTTTTATTTATTTATGACACTGGGGATTAAACCCAGGGACATACCATCTTCTATCTCCATTTTATACCCCCAGCCCTTGTCTCAGCCTCCCAAGTACGGGAATCACAGGTGTGTGCTTCCACGCCTGGCTGCCTGTATGTGCTTTAGATTTGGTGTTCTTTTTGGATATATATTTTCTGACTGAGTTTATATACACATAGAGATGCCCAACTGCTTGTCAGGCACCACAAACTCTGAAGCGAGCAAGACGTTGTCCCAGCTCAGGATCCAGTGGGGTGCAGACAGACAGACAAACCAATACGCTGCAGATGAGCAGGACAACTGCACAAGAAGGAAGAAGCACAGAGAGCCCCAGAAACATATCAAAGGGGCGACCATCTTAGGCAGAAGGCAGCAGGGAGGGACAGCTGACAGGCGCCATCTTGGAGGGGACCACAGGAATGGAGAGTGGTTGGAGAAATAAGTTGTAGGGGAAGAGAAGGCCCTTGGCAAAGGCTCAGAGACCAGAGATTGAGAAGCATGCCTGGAAGGTCAGAGGGAACAGGTGAGCTGAGGAAAGAGAAGGGCTGGTTGAAAGGGTAATAGCAATCAGGAGCCCTGTTAAGGATCACTCTGGCTGCAGAAGGGCCTCTGGGGGTAACTGTGGCATTAGAGGGACCTGCTGGGTCATTCTTACACAACAGAGACTAGGAACAGTGAGGGTCTTTCCTACAGAGTGGCTAAGAGGTTAAAGAGAAGACAACTGTGAGAGACACAGTCAAGTCAGCCAAAGGTAACAAGTTGTGCCAGGTATTGTTCTTGGTGCTGGGTGGGGCATGGGTGAATCTGATGGAGTTCTTGTCCTCATGGAGACGTCACCCTGTAGCCAGGGAGGTAAGGTCCTGCTCAGGCTCTTAGGAGGAAAGAGGAAGCCAGGGGCATGGAGTAGGTGGGGAGGGGAGAACCTGGCATTAAGTTACATCTTTCATGGGAGGAAGAGGACACATACTGAATGTTAGGATCCCGAGTGAGGGACAGCTGAAGGGTTATGGCTAGTGGGCAGGGCCAGAGGCAAAAAGAGTGAGTTATTGACAGCCATGGAGCTAGATAAGACAGAATGGGAATGGTGGGGTCTGGGGAATGTGCAAGTTGAAGAGGCATGCAGAGAAGTGATCGAGAGCCCTTAACTCGAACTGGTAAGGAGTAAGAGAGGGGTGAAGCAAGACCAGTAGAGGGATCTGGGTCATGAAAGCCTCCTGAAGAAATTTCCAGAAGGAAACAATGGTTTGATAAGTGGGCCAAAGGGGCTGAGAGAAAAGCAGGAAAGCCCACTTAATGGTGCAAAGAAGACAGAAACCCAATGGCAGCAGGTGGGCATCTGGATGGGAGGTGAGGGGTATGGCTGGCAAGTTGAGAACTTTGTCTAGAAACTTCACTGAGAAAAAGGGGAGAGAGTGCAAACTCATGCAGAAGCCTCGGGAAGAGACAGGATCAAGGAAGGGTTCTATTGGTTTTCAGAGAGGGATAAGACCCTGAGCTGCACAATATGCTGGGGGAGGGGGATCAGCTGGAGCTGGAAGAGTCAAGTGGGAGAAGGCCCGATGGAGAAGTGTCCTAAGGAAGCCGGGCAGGCACAGGCCATGGGAAAGCTCTGAATAGGAGAGTAGAAGAGCCCCTGGAAGGTCCAGGGAGGAGACACCAGCAAGAGAGTATGTTGGCAGGCACATGGAGGGGAAGCAAAGTAGTGGGCTGGGGCATTGGGAGGTGAGGGGGGAGAGGGAAGCTTGGTACCGCAGCTATGGGATTCTCTCCAGCAGCAGGCGCCCAGCCGGCCACCCCAAGGCAGGTGCCAAGATGGGGCTTGGCTGGCATGGCAGCAAGGAGGGAGAATCAGGATTCAGGCTGTGCTAGAGGCAGAGACTGGGCAGAGCGAGCCAAAAGCAGATGGGCCATCATACCCAGCCTCCCTGCTCGCCTTTTCTCTGCCAAGTTACCATTGAGGAAAAGCACTCTCTGCTGCCAGGGACAGCGATCTGCCAGCCTGTGCTTTGTTGTTAGTAGGAGGTATAGTACGAGGAAAGAAGAGTCGACATTTACAGAGTATTGATCACATGCCGGACTTCAGCTCTACAATTTAAAGTTGGTAAATCCTCACCAGGCCTTTTTTTTTTTTTTTTTTTTTTTTGGTATTGAGGATTGAACCCAGGGATATTCTACCTCTTAGATACATCCCCAGTCCTGTTTTATTTTTCATTCTTAAAACAGGGTCTCACTAAGTTGCAGAGGTCCTCATTCAATTGCTGAGGCTAGCCTTGAACCTGAGATCCTCCGGTCTCAGCCTCTTGAGTACTGAGATTACAGACTTGCACCGCCACGCTGGCTTCAATTCTGTAATTTATGCAGGGATTGAGCAAGTGGCACAAGCACTTTACTAAGCAGGAAGTTCCCTGTTTGAGAACTAGTTGAGCAATTCCCTAAGTCTCACAGCTAATCATGGGCAGACTGGGATTCGATCCCTATGCTATCGCCTGACGCTAACTGGCTGCCTGAGTCTAAACATTTGTGCTGTTCTATTCTTTGCTTTGCTGAGCCCCACTCTCTGGAATCATGCCCTTTCCATTTCCAATTTTGCACCCTTCTGTACCTCTCACAACACAACAATGCCATAACACTGACTAACTTCAGATACCTGAATCAGCGCTTCTTTTGGCTTTTCCTACATGACTGGTTGGTTCTCTTGGCCCCTTCCAGGTAACAATTACTTTTCTAATCCCTCAGAGAGCCTAGGTAACCATGTTCCCTGTCAAATGAGTTCAAGTGGGAATTCTAGAAGCAATAAAAAACACAACCGGACAATTCCAGGGAAGTGAAATAGGCTAATGGAAAAAGTTGTGCAAATCACAAATATGAAAAGCCATTGTTTACCAGTAGATGTCACTATAGAGACACCCTAGGGATGTCGGAGAAAAGGAAACCTTAGGTATACCTATGCTCACCAAAATAAAGAAAGAAAAAGAAAGGGACAGAGAGAAAGAGAGAAACAACCCCAAACAAAAACCAATCTAAATGAAATTTCAGCGGGGTACAGCTGCGCATGCCTGTAATCCCAGTACTTGGAAGGCTGAGATAGGAGGATCACAGGTTTGAGGTCAAATTCAATAACTCAGTGAGACGCTCAGCAACTTAGCACGACCCTGTTTCAAAAATAAAACAGTCAAAAGGTCTGGGGTTGTAGCTCAGAGGTAGAATGTTCTGGGTTTAATCTCCAGTACCAAAAAAAAAGCAAAAACCAACCAAATAAATAAATAATCCAGCTTTAGTAAATGGAATCCTTTATGAAGAAAAAATGCTTTGGTTTTGTGGATAATTAAAATTGATCTGTTTTTATAGGGTTCTGTTTTGCTTACAGTATCAGATTTTTTTAAAAAAGTCTGTATGTGTACATTCTTAAATCTATGAGAAGTAAAATCCAAAATCTTTGATTTCTTTGTGCTAATTCCAGCTTCAAAAGACCACAGCTTCTGCTTTTAGGCAGAAAGACATTGCTATTATTTCTGAGAAAATAATCCCAATTGACTGAGTTTTCTTAGGAGAGAATGAAAACTTAAAATCTTGGTTCTAAGCTGCATTCAGTAGCTAAACAATATCTTTTTTTGTGTAGCACTGAGGGTAGAACCTGGGGCCCTGCACGTGCTAGCCAAGTTGAGCTATGTCTCCCCCCTTAAGATGGGGTTTCACTATATTGCCCAGGTCTCCAACTCTGAGGCTCAAGTGACCTTCTGACCATAGCCTCTCAAGGTGCTGGGACTCCAGGCATGTACCACCTTGCAGCAGTCTTTGTTTTCTTACAAACAAGTAACTTAAAATAGCTCTACCATTCCCTGAGCATGCAACGAAATTACTATACTTTAGACTATAACTTTACTCCAGAACATAAATCCAAATCAGATTTTCTTTAACAGACCATATTATGATCTTCCAATTATAATTTTTCCAGCTTTAAACATAAAAGACAAGATCTGTGAGAAGAAGGCATGGCACTTTTTTTTTTCTTGGTGCCAGGGATTGAAACCAGGGTTACAATTCAACCTCTGAGTTATAACCCAGCCCCATTTTATTTTTTATTTTGAAACATTCAACCTTTGAGTTACAACCCAGCCCTATTCTATTTTTTATCTTGAAACGCGGTCTCACAAAGTTGCTAAGGGTCTTGCTAAGTTGATGAGGCTGGCTCCGTAACTGCAACACTCCTGTCTCAGCCTCCCAGCTAATGGGATTACAGGTATGCACCTCCATGTCGGGCAGGCATGATATATAATATTTACTGTAGACGCTGTAGATACCGTAAGACTTTTAAAGTTGTTTTATTGTGGTTGTGGTGTGTGAGGGCATCTGTGCATATGTCTGTGAGATTCAAAAATAGGATCCAACCACTAGAAGGAACATGGAAATTAACTAAATTTATATCTCATGGATTCTGTCCAGTTTTTGACACTCTGAAACACAGCTTAGGGATTTGGGTGACTACGGTAATCGCTGTCACTAATGAATGACAGACACCTGTACTGTTTATACTTGTTTGGTTTACAACCCATGGTTAGTACATGCATGGAAGGGCGGGGACATCACGCCCTGGCTGGTCACTCACTTGGGATATGGTAACAGTCTTTGAAGTCTTCTTTGACACGTCTACTCCTCTGTGCGCAAGCGAAATGTGTTCCTCTTTATCTTCTTCGGGACTTGGGGAGTCAAAGATATCGGGGCTTGAAAGGGAGGACTGGATAAAGCCAAAAGAAAACGCTTTTGTCAGAGTCAGACCTCGGCTGAAGCAGCCTTCGTTAAAATGATGCGGTATGTTTCTCAAAGCCCTTGATGCTTCTGTTTTGCCTGTCTTTCCACTAAAACCCCGTGAGGCAGAGAGTGTGCTATTATCTGTGGCCTAGAGACAGTTACATGGCAGATGACTGGGGTCAAGAAGCAAGGTTTCCTAAACCAGAGATCTCTGTCCTGGTGCCTGTCAATCACTTCATCCATGCCAGCAGCTGTCATCCATCCTTTCCTGTTCCCTCTCTTTCTGCAAACATTTGCCCAGCACTGAGCTGGGTACTGCAGACTTAATGGTGACGTGCCAACATGGTCCGCACACTCACAGGGCTGGCAGTGTCCTGGGGAAGAACACACAGTGCCTTAGAGAGCCATAAAGAAGTTTCCTCTCATCTTCCTTTTCTCTATTCCCTCCTGATCTTTTCCCTTGACTCTTTTTCACACTCACTAAATCAGCTGTACAACAAAGTGTCCTAAAGAACCTGTCTGAGTGAAGACCACTTCTAGAGGCAAGGGACCACTAGGCCCCTGGTCCAGTGATGAGCCTTCATCAGCCCGAGAGCACTGCCCAGCCCAACCCACTGGTGTAGCAAGCTCTCTCCCTGGGAACCTGTGGCTAAGTCTCTGCTCTCATTATGGTTGCCAATTTATGTGCATTTTGGAGTCTGTATTTGCTAAAGTATAAATGCAGCGTCGTTAGACAAAATGTGGGACGACATTCCTGCCCTTTCTACTCCACTGTGAAGACTATTCTGAATATCAAGAAGCTAGATGAATGGGGATCAATTTGAATAAAAATCACTCCTGAGCTGGACCTGCTTATTTAATTTTACTTTATTTATTTATTCATTTACTTATTTATTTGGCAGAGGGGAATTCTACCTCTAAATGATACCCCCAGCCCCTTTTAATCTTTTTTTTTTAATTTTGAAGTAGGTTCTCACTAAATTGCTGAGGCTTGCAAAAACCTGTGATCCTCCTGTCTCAGCCTCCCAAGTACTGGGGTTACAGGCATGTGCCACCACACCCAACAAGAATATCCCTATTTTATTATTTATATTATTTACATTATTTATTTATTTATTGGTGGTACTGGGGCTCCTGGAAGCACTTCTACACTCCCAGACCTATTTTACATTTTGTAAAAATTGGAAACTGGGTCTCTTAAGCCAGCGCAGCTGGCTTCAATGCTGCGTGATTCTCCTGTCTCTGCCTCCCAAGCGTGGGGATTACAAGCCTGCGCCATCACGCCCGGCTTTATTCTATTTTATTTTAGTTTTGAGGGTCTGGGGATGGAAGCCAGGGGCATTCGACCTCTGAGCTACACCCCCCGCCCTATTTTTTTTATTTTTTATTTTGAAACCGGGTCTCACTGAGTTGCAGAGGGCCTCACTACATAGTTGAGGCTGTCTGCGAACTGTGATTCTCTGGTCTCAGCCTCCCGAATGCTGGGATTATAAGCGTGCGCCACTACGCCCAATTATATCCCTATTTTAGAGTAAAGCAAATATATAGTTCCCCAAAGAATCTATTTTTAATAAAGAATCTTCCAGAAATATCCTTGGGTGAGTTTATATTCATACTTCCCTCTGTCTTCTAACCCTGTGGTAGAAAAATTGTCCTCTTTATAATTACCATTTCAATTCACTATGGAAAACCATATTTATACATATTTTCTTCTGTTTACTTGCTAAGGCAGAAACTAATATATTTTAGGAATTTATTTTGGTGTTAAGAATTGAACCCAGAGGCATTCTCCCTCCAACTTACACCCTCAGTCCTTTTTATTTTGAAACAGGGTCTAAGTTGCAAAGAGCCTCATTAACTTGCTGAGGCTGGTCTTGAATCTTCAATCCTCCTTTCTCAGCCTCCCAGGTTTATAAGGATTATAAACATGCACCATCATGCTCAGCTCTTTTACAGAATTTTTAAGCAAAGATTTTGCTTTAATAGGTCTTATTTGCTAATCATCATTTAAATCTGAAAATCCAATTACCTAAAATAATACCCCTCCCATCAAGCTTTCTTATTAATCTACACTTAACTGCTTAACCACCTGCAATGCCCAAATCCTTTCATTTTGAGATTTTATTCAAAAAGCATATTTCTTCCTATACAATCTATGTTGCTTGAGTTGCCAGGCAAAGCTTACTCTTCAAATCCTATACACATAAACAAAGAGCTTCAATTAGGACGAGTGGGCCCAGGCTGTGGAATTATGACTAGTGCATTTCCTCAATCATTCCCGCAGTGGTGTTTTACAAATATGTTCTTGCCTACTAATTCAATTTTGCTATGAAAAACTCATAGGTGCTAACTGCAAGAAGAATAAATAGGAACTTAACGTCCACACCCAAGTGGGGATGGATGGGGATGCAGGAAGAGAGTACGATCATTCTACTTCATCAAAGGACAATGTGTCCTGCTGCCATAAGTCTGCAAATGAAAGAACTCCCAATAAAATGCCGAGTTTTAAGTCATGAGCTTCCTGCTGGCCGTGACCTGTACTCCTCATTCCCAGCTGTATCCTGGGGACCTGGCACAGTGCTGAATGAGCAAATGAACGGTCGTGTAGTCAAAAAGTGGGGTGAAGATGAGATGCCTTTACTTGGTTCCCCCAATACATACAAACTCCCAGACATGAGCTGCATAGAGCAAGCAGGGGATGCTAATTTGAACCTCTGTATTTAATGCTGGAAGCCATGAGGCTCTCTAGACCTTGAAAACAAAAATGGTGGAGGATTTGTAGAGAAGACAGAAGAGGGAGGATCTCGAACTCAAAATGTAGAGATGCTAAGAAGCAATGATACAGATTGTGTGTAGATGTGCATGTCGGGGTGGGGTGCGGAGAGGGAGAGAGGAAGAAGGCCACAGAATTCTACAGAAGAGTGAAAAAGGAAGCCGCATTTTCAAGTCTTTCTCTCAAAAAAGGTGTCAACCAAAAGTTAGATTTGTTTCATACAAAGAGGAAATACAGGACAATTCAAACCACACATCCCGGTCCAGCAGATATGAGAGAAGAGGCTCAAACGAAGTGGCGTTCTTTTTCTTCTACATGATGATAACTTACGTGGGATTAGTCATGAGGTGAGAAGAGGAAGCAGCCTGGGAAACCTGGAAAAGGTTAATTCTTTGGTGTATCTGGGTGGATGTTATAAGGCCTTAGAGCTTCAAGGACAAAGCAACAGATAGACAGATGAACTAGACAGACTAGATAGATGGATGGATGACCAGTAGATAGAACAAGTGAACACACGAACGAGCGCACATACATGCACAAACATGCTACTTGTGGAAGGTAAATTTAACCTTTGTGGAGAGAGGAAATTCACAACTTATGGCAAAAGACAGCATGCATCTCCTTTTGACCTACTTTTAGCAAGTTTGTACATAAGTGAATAATTTTGGAGTGGCATCGTGATTTTTCTACAGTGACCCTTGGGTGTCATTTATAGAAGAACTGGAAACAACATAAAGGTCCACTAATAATACACTGACTAGGATAAACTCAAATACTCATGCAGTCGAAGAGAAGGCCGTAAATTTGTCATTCTGGGGAGGAAGGTATACAATATAAGAGGGTAAGCAACTTCCAAAATAATGAGTACTATATCACTTCAGGTTTGAAGAATTAATTTTGTATATATAAACAAATTTAAAAGCTAAGGAAATAAAAAGGCTAATAGCTCTTTGTACTGGGCATAGGATTATAGGGAAATTACTTTCCTTATGAGTTGCACCATTTAAATTTGGTACAATAAATATGTAATACATTTGGAATAAGAAATTATACAAATTGACCCAAACAAAAAACTTCTATGGGTTGGCACATGTGTTCTGATTGGTGTTTTCTACATGAGTGTCTGCCTTGAAGGTTTAAAAATAATCACATGAAGGCCAGCATGGGGTTTCACAGAAGGGCACAGATGATGGAGTCTGTGAAGATAAAGGCCAGTCCCTAAAGTTGTATAGTGGCAGATTTTTATTTAGCAAAGCTTTGTCTCATTTATAGACTAAACTAGTCCCATTCTCCCTCTCCTCCTCCTCCTCCTCCTCTTCTTCTTCTTCTTCTTCTTCTTTTTTGGAGTACTGGGGATGGAACCCAGGGGCATTCTACCACTGAGCTACACTCCAGCCTTTTATATATATAGTTTTGTTTTGAAACA
Organism: Muscardinus avellanarius; assembly: GCF_963383645.1. Classification (NCBI taxonomy): domain Eukaryota; kingdom Metazoa; phylum Chordata; class Mammalia; order Rodentia; family Gliridae; genus Muscardinus; species Muscardinus avellanarius. Next base: position 13,321,203 of record NC_137792.1, read on the forward strand.
TGGTCTCACTAAGTTACTAAGGCTGGTCTCGAACCTGTGATCTTCCTGTCTCAGCCTCCCCAGTAACTGGGATTACAGGCTTTTGCCACCATATCCAGCTGCCTTTTCTATCAATTTCATTTCAGGTTCACACAAGAATGCATCTAGAAAGAGAGAGGAGGAAGGTGGGAAGAGGGGGTGGTGTCTTGCTGGTAGAAACAAAGAACAAATCGAAAGAAACATGAATGGATTCAAGAAGACTCTGAAATCACATTTAGCTGGCAGTGTATCTTGTGGCCTCTCTCTCTTGCGGTGTCTTGGACGGGCCACTCGCAGAAGAGTCCTGGGCTTAGATCTCCAGTGCTTCCTGCTTTTCAGCTGCAGAGAAGCAAGGAGACTTGACGAGGTGACACTTACAGATGTGAGTGATTGAGACGGAGGCCGCCTCCCCGTAGCTTTTGGTCTGCTTGTGGTTGGGTGACTGAGTTTCTCAGTAGATGATACCACGGAGTCAAAACCTTCTAAGTCTAAAACAAAAATAAAATGGATTTTTATGGGGAAACACAGGAAGGTGAAAAGGTTTGCACACCCAGTCACAGAAACCTCTTTTTCTCAATAATCAACCTTTTCATCCAGATTATACTTCATCTTTTATAAAGGCCATTTATATCCATTGATCATTTAATAAAGGTGATTTCAAGTGAATGAAGCGATTAGTTCCTTTTCAGTTCAACAAGCTAGCGAACGTGATCGCTCTTTTTCCCTTCAATAGCTACATCTGTAATTATTTTGGTGGTAATGGGGATTGGACTCAGGGATTTTATCTCCTCTGAGCTATACCCCCAGGGCTATTTTTATTTTTAATTTTGAAACAGGGTCTCACTAAGTTGTGGAGAGCCTCACTAGGTTGCTGAGGCTATCTTCGAACCTGCGATCCTCCTGTTTTAGCTTTGCAAGTGCTGGGATTACAGATGTGTGCCATCATGCTGGCTCTGTTATGGCATTTAAAAGAGTCTTAGCCGGGCACAGTGACACACACCTGTAATCCCAGGACTTGAAAAGCCGAGACAGGAAAATCATAGCTTCCAGGCCAGAGAGCACTAACTTAGTGAGACCCTGTTTCAAAATAAAAAATAAAATAGAACTGGGAGGGGTATGAGTCAGTGATAGAATGCTCCTGGGTTCAATCACTGGCACCACACACACAAAGGCGAATAAAGTTGAATTATTAAAATAGCTCAAACAATGTTTTAGTAATATATAATGGTATTACTACCCTTTTTCCTAATATATACAGGAGGGAGGAAGGGTAGAGAGGTGGTATGTGGAGGAAAGTATACCAAGAGCTGTGTGTGTGTACATTTGTATCACACCGAACCTCACTGTGATGTATAATTGTAGTGTACTAATAAAAATATAAAAACTATACCCCAAATAATGGCGAGGGCACCACACACAACCATCTCGCTGATGGTTATAATAAGTGGCCTGGTTGTGTGACAGCTTAATTCTGTTAATGAACAGGCAGGTATTATCCGCAAACCATTTCCTCTAGTAGACTATGCAAAACCAAGCACACATTGCTGGCCCAAAGAATCCATTAAATTATACCTGGAATGATATTCAGTGACGTTATTCTAGCACCTGGTGAATGAATAATTACTCATTAACTCCTTTTATCAGAACAAGGCAAGTATAATCAAAAGCTAACCATCTGTATAGATGGCACACATGCACACACACACACAAAACTCGTAAATGATGCTCAGAGACCAAGCAGGAGGTGATTAGCATCCAGCACCCAAGTGGGGGGCCATAAAGGGCGTCATCTCTCCAACCATGGAATGCCACGAGGATCCTGGTAGGGGAGGACAACAGTCCCCGCCCGGGATGCACGTTTCCAGACTGGCTCCCTGGGCTGGCCCCTCTCAGGACCTTCCCTTCCAACAGTCTTACTTCTGTAAAGGCTCTCCTCTAGAGCCCACAGCAGGGCTGCCCTTCACTATCTTCATGCTGCCTGAATTGGATATTGTCCTTCACACAGTCCAACTGATGCAGAAAGCTAGGATCTAACATTAACGTCTCCTCAATCTTTTCTTTTCTTTTCTTTTTTTTTGCAGTACTGGGGATGGACCCCAGGGGCATTCTACCTCCAAGCTATACCCTCAGTCCTATTTTTTATTCTTTGTTTTGGAAACAGGGTCTCATTGAGTTGCAAAGGGCCCTACTAATTAGCCGAGGCTGTCTGCAAAACACAATCCTCCTGTCTCAGCCTCCCAAATGCTGGGATTACAAGCGTGCGCCACCACGCCCGGCTTCCTTCATCTTTTTAAGTCAGTTTCTGATTACAAGAGTAATCAGAGAAATATATTCTCAATGCATATTGTCTTTAGAATGTGAAGCTGGGCACAGTGGCCCATGCCTGTAATTATAGTACTTGGGAGGCTAAGACAGGAGAATTGTAGGTTTGAAGCCAGCCTCATCAACATAATGAGACCCCCAGAAACATAACGAGACCCCATTTCAAATAAAAAAATACTTTGGGGATTGAAATCAGGGGTATTCTACCTCTGAGCTACAACCCCAGACCTTTGTATTTTTTGTTTTGACACAGGGTCTCACTAGGTTGTTGAGAGTCTCACTAATTTCCTGAGACTGTTCTTAAATCTATGATCCTCCTGTCTCAGCCTCCCAAGTAATGGGATTACAGGCATGTGGCACCACACTGAGCTAAAATTAAAAAAAAATAAAGAAAGGTTGGGGGTAGCTGGGCTTGGTGGTGCACATATATTATCCTCCTAGTACTTGGGAGGCGGAGGCAAGAGGATTTCAGGTTCAAGGCCAGCCTCTGCAACTTAGCAAGAGCCTGTTTTAAAATAAAAAATGAAATAGGGCTGGGGGTGTCGTTCTGGGGATGTAGTTTGAAGGCAGGGCACCCCTGGATTCAATTCTCAGTTTACTCCAAATAAATAAAATGTGAAATTGTAACAATAAAAGAAAGTCAAATATAATCTTATCACACTGGAACAATAGTTAGTATTTCCATATATTTTCCTTCAGTCCTTTAAAAAATAGACACTATAGATCATATTATATATAGCACAGCATTCTGCATGTTTCACTTAACCTCATATGCCATGTCTCTAAAAACTCTTCATAAGCCAGGCATGGTGGCTCATGCCTATAATCCCAATATTTGGGAGACTGAGGAAGATGACAGGGTTGAGGCCAGTCTCAGCAACTTAGTGAGACCCTGTTTTAAAATAAAACATTAAAAATAGGGCTGAAGGTATAGCTCCAAGGCAAAATGTCCCTGGGTTCAATTCCCAGTACCACAAAATAATACGAAATAAAACCAAAAGGAGCTGAGGGTGTTGGTTCCGTGGTAGAATGCCCCTAGGTTCATACTGATTTTGATCTTTGCATAATCTATGGCGCCGTCGTTCATTATTTTTAGTTGCCCCCCCCCCCCGTTGCTGGATAATCGGTCTCCAAATCACCCCGTCCTATACGAAAGTATTGTATAAAAGTATTGCACAAACATCTCCATGTGTACTTTTCCATGTGACTGTCCTCGAGAGAGGAGTCAGGGCCACGGCAGAGGACAGAGGAAGTCAGGAGAGACGTACAGAGGACAGGGCGTGCGGGGAGCGGGCGCTGCGCGGGGAGCCGGCAGAGGAGGCAGGCCTGAAGGTTGCTCAAAGTTCCGACGGACCGGCCATCACTGAGGACCTTGGGTTGGGAACTCCGGGGGCTGAGCTGGACAGCGTAGATTAGTGTCCTGTCCAGGAAACTAAAACAAGTTCTGAAGGCAAACCTTGAGCAAGGTAAGGCTTTTAAAGAACAAATGAAGGCCGGTTAATGGGTAACTGCGGCTCTCTGCCCTGGCTGCGCATGGCATTTACCTAGACGATTCAAAAGCACCTTCTGCCCGGATCCCACCCTGGGCAGGACTCAGTTGTTCTGGGGTGCAGCCTGGGCAGGAGCAGGTTTTGGTCTCCCCAGGTGACAAGAGTATGCGGCAAGGTGAGAAGCACTGCTCTAGCAGAGGCTGGGGCTCAGGGGAGGGAGTGATAAGGAAGGTTTTTATTTTATTTTGTGTGTGTGTGTGTGTGTGTGGTACTGAGGATTGAACCAAGGAGTATTCTACCTCCATCGGAACTACCCTATCCAGCCCTATTTTTATTTATTATTATTATTGTTTACTTTTCGTGATACTGGTGATTGTACCCACGGGCTTTCTACCATCAAGCTAAACCTCCAGTCCTATTTTATTTTCTATTTTGAAACAGGGTTTGGGCTAATTATTGAGATTGGCCTCCAAACTGCTGTCCTCCTGTCCGGGCCTCCCAAATACTGGGATGACAAGAATGTGCCACTGCACCCAGTAGGAACAGGAACTTACCTTTGTGTTTTCTCAAAGTCTAATATATTTCTTGGGGACAAAATGCCTTGATATTCTGTTAATAAGGAACAAGTAAATGAGTGAACACACTATTCGAAGGGAAAATCTGTCGGTCCAGGAATGTCGCTAATGCAGGTGGCTCGTAGTGGACTGAGGGGACTAGAGGAGCAGAAGGCCACGCTCTGTGCCTTGGCTGCAGACGCTCGGCCGGCTCACTCATTTTATTGGCGAGGTCTGCACTGAATAGACCTGTACATGTTGGAGCCTGGCCACACTCAGTAAGCACCTCCACAACAGATGGCCAAGGAGACTGCCTCATCTCTGTCACTGGAGAGTAAGAGGACGGTCAGAGTCCCTCAGGGGAAGCTGTTCTTAACCACTTAATGTACAATTTCAGCCAAGTTTATCTTTCTACAATTTTAGCTTACAAAGGAGCACTATTTGGAAACAGCAACCAAGCCAAACTGCCATAAAGAAAACAATGTGAAGCTGGGTATGGTGGCACACGCTTGTAATCCCAGCACTTGGGAGGCTGAGACGGGAGGATCACAGGCTTGAGGCCAGCCTCAGCGATTTAGCAAGGCCTTCCACAATTTAGTGATACCCCGTTTCAAAATAAAAACATAAAAAAGAGCTGGGAGTGTAGCTCAGAGGTAGAATGCCTTGGGTTCAATCCCCAGCACCACCCCAACCCCAAATGAACACAAGATGTGGGCTGGAGTAGTAGTAGCTCAGGGGTAGAGAACTCGCCTAACAGTTCAATCTTCGGCGCCCCCCCCTCAAAAAAAAAGATGTGCCAAGTATGAGGTCACATGCTAAAAACAGAACCTCGGGTTACCCTGGTATGTTTCCACAGACCATCAACCGTGAATGACTTCTGCTTTCTGATGGCAAAGGGACAGACTCTTCAGTTCTGTCACGTAACTCTTCGGTAGCCCCGAGCACGCTCCTCAGGCCCGCGGCCATGTGAGCTGCGATTAAGGCAGAATTTCCATGACTAACGCACTGTGGTGTGAAGAAAATGTCCCCATTTTCATGGTGGTTTGGAAATGAATCTAGTTGAAACTCGATCGGAGCTTTCTCAGCCTGGTTGGGAATATTTCCTCCTCGTAGAAAAAGGCTTTAATGCCCACGAGCCAGTCCAAAACCATTCAACTAGCAAGAGCTGGGGTCTTTTTCAAGTTCCGTCAGGATGAGAGGCGCTTGGCTTTCTGCGATCGCTGGAAGATGGACCCTCCGCAGACATACGGGGATCATTCACGTTGGACCCGCTGGAGCCAGCTTGGAAAGGGCCCTGGACTCTTCATGGCGCGAGCTACTGCCCATTTTCCATGAACTTCGGTCACGCCCTATTTAGTTCAATTAGAAAATGCAGCCTCGTTTTTCATGGATGGGAGGAACGGCAGTAGTGAGCGCAGGTGACCTAAGGCTTAGCTACAGAAGACGCCGAGGACCAACGGCGCGGCCGGCTGTCAGCGATGGGCCTGTGCGGGGCCTCTTAGTGGGCTCTGTGTGTGTAGAGTGTGCTGCTCAGGCTAGAGAAAGAGCCCTGGCCTGGGAGTCCGCTACATTGGAAGCCTGGCAACATCACTAACCTCCTGAGAGTTCTGGAAGCCGTCCTTTCTCCACGTCCCGTTTTATAGATCATCAAAGCTTCTGGAATTTCTTGCCTTGAGCCACTGTAATACATTTCTCACTCTGTGTGTGTGTGTGTGTGTGTGTGTGTGTGTGTGTGTGTGTATACTCTGAGGATTGAACCTAGGGGATACAAGCTACACCCCTGAGAATTTTTATTATTTAAAAAAATTTTTTTTGGTGGTACTGAGGTTTCTGGAAGCCCTTCTACCTCCGGGCTACACTCCCAGACCTATTTTTAAATTTTTATTTGGAAACAGGGTCTCCTAAGCCAGCACGCGCGGCTGGCTTCGAACCTGCGCGATCCTCCTGTCTCCGCCTCCCAAGCGCGGGGATGACAAGCGTGCGCCACCACGCCCGGCTTATGTTTTAAAATTTTGAAACAGGGTCTTGCTAAGTTGCAGAGGCTGGCTTCGAATCTGCGATCGTCCTCTCTCAGCCTAAGTACGGATTGACAGGTATGCACCACCACACCTGACGTATAATTTCTCCCTTTAAGCCCCTCACCGCCCTAATGCCGTCACCAAGGAGAGAGGTGCAAAGTGCCTACCCGTGCGGTTCTCTCTATTGAATTCCTTCCATGCCAAGGACCCAGAATGCATCCGAAGGCCTGGGCTGAGTGCTCTGCCAATCTCCCATCACTTCGATCTCAGTATCTAGTGCTCTGTGATAACATTCCTTATTGATTCATCTGTCTTATCCACCAGCCAGGAAAGAAGCTGTGACTTTTATCTCTGTCTTCCCAGGTCTGATGTCATTCCTGGCTTGCGGCGAGTGTTCAATAAATTATTATCAAATAAATCAACAAACAACCTTTCTAGGCTTTAGTTTTTCCACCATTAAAAAAGAGAGAATTGTCTGAGCCGTCAGCTTCACAGGGTTATTCTCTTGTAAATGAGAGATAATTTGAACACCCTTTCAAATCAAACAGATAGGTGTTTGTTTTCATACACTATTAATGGAGCTGTGGGATTTGAGAACAGGGATCTAAGAAAAAGGGTAGGAATTAGATTAATCCCCCCTTTTCTGTGTGTGGTATTGGGGATTGAATTGAGCCTAGGGTTATTCCACCTCTGAGCTATACCACCAAACCTCTTTACTATATTTATTTCTAAATAAGGTGTCAGTAAATTTCTGAGGGTCTTTCTATGTTGCCGAGGCTGGCCTCAAACCTGCGATCCTCCTATCTCAGCCTCCCAAATAGTAGGATGGCAGATGTGCACCACCATGCCCACGGAGTTCCACCTCCTTATTTTAAGATTTAAGATAAGAAAACTCCCAACCTACAGAGCTGCAGGTGCTGGCTCTGTAACGAAGCAGCATCCTAAGACACTCTGAACAGAAGAAGGAAACCTCCTCATGTGCATAAGTCACTGCACTAGTGTGGGAATCTGTGCAGATCATAAAGACGGGCCCTTTAACAGGGCTCAAAGAAACACCTACGGTAGCTGAGCCTCCAAAGGAAAGATCCGCAATGATTAGAGCATGTAGGAAAACACGCCCTTCAAAACGTGCAGGAGAGAGGACAAGGGCTGCTGTGCTCGCATTTATAATCCAGGAATGATGTTTGCAAGAGAGCAGCTGCCCAGAGGAAACACGTCTTGAGCCCTGTATGCTGACCACCCTGCTACTCTGTTTGACACACAAACACCTTCATCTCATCCCTCCAAAAGAGCCTCATGCGGCGGGGACACTGCTCTTTTCCACAGAGGATGCGCTAGAGGGTTAGAGGTTACGGAGCTCACTCGGCATCACTACCAGAAAGCGCCGAGGCTGTCCGTCGCCAGCGCTTTTTATTTCAAAACAGGCTCTTGCTAAGTTGCCGAGGTCTCACACGCTGGCCGAGGCTGGGCTCGGGCCTGTGATTTTCCTGTCTCCGTTTCCCAAGTCCTGGGATTTCAGGCATGTGCCAGTATGCCCAGCCACCACGGCAATTTAATCACCACTCCCATCCATTTAAAAAATGTGAGATTTTAACAACTGGAAACTTTACATCATTCCTTTTCTCCTTGAATTCATATTTCTACCATGCACTCCTGAATTTTACTCTAATGCAATATGCTTTCAAGTTTTTGTTAATTACTTTTCCATCTTCTTCTGCTATGAAAATGTACATAAATAGAATTTTATGATTTTTCTCTTTTATAAATCATAAGGCTCTAAGTGTAAAAAAATCCTTTTCCTTCTGGCTCAAGTTACTAAAATTACGAACAGTATACAAATGGCCAAAACATATGTATACCTACATACCACACCATTTTCTGGGGGGATTGGGGATTGAATCCAGAGGCATTCTACCTCCAAGCTATACCCTAGCCCTATTTTATTTATTTATTTATTTATTTTTCTTTCTTTTTTTTTGCCCTATTTTATTTTTGAACAGGGTCTCAATAAGTTGTAGAGGCTGGCCTTGAACCTGCGATCCTCCTGTGTCAGCCTTCCAAGTACTGGGATTATAGACGTGCATCACCACACCTGGCTCATACACGTCTTTATCATTATAAGCATGAAAAAGTTGAATTTTATTTGGATTTCTTCACAAACACTTCACACATGTGTGTATGTAGATGATTACTAATTAATACCAGAATCAGATAGTTTTGAATCAGCTCTATTACTATTTTTCAGTTTAGAGATAGATGTACGTGCCAAGAAACTTTGTTTACATAAAGAGTGACGGAAAGAACCTTGTTATCATTCAGTTCTCTTACCTCCTTGTGAGTTATGCACCAAAACTCAGTCAAGCATCATTAAGAATTATTGTTTTTTTGAGGCCAGGTGTGGTGGCGCACGCTTGTAATCCCAGCATTCGGGAGGCTGAAACCAAAGGATCGCGGTTTGCAGACAGCCTCAGCTACTTAGTGAGGCCCTCCACAACTTAGTGGGACCCTGTTTCAAAATAAAGAATAAAAAATAGGGCAGGGGGTATAGCTTAGAGGTATAAAGCCCCTGAGTTCCATTTCTAGTACCACAGGAAAAAAGAAGGAAAGAATGATTGTTTTTTTGGTGGTACTAAGAGTTGAACTCAGGGGTGTTCTACCACTGGGCTATATTCCTACTCTATTTTATTTTTTATTTCACTAAGTTGCTAAGGCTGGTCCTGAATCCGTGATCCTCTTGTCTCAGCCTCCAAAGTACTAGGATGATGGGTGTGTGCCATGATCCTTGATTCCAGCAAGTGTGTGTGTGTGTGTGTGTGTGTGTGTGTGTGTTCCTAGGGATTCAATCCAGCGGCATTCTATCTCTAAATTACACTTCAGCTCTTTTTATATATTTTGGGTTTTGTTTTGTTTTGAAACAGGGTCTCACTAGGTTGCTAAGAATCTCACTACAATATCGAAGTCAACCACTAAGCCAAGCAAGGGAAGGAGGGACAGGGAGGGAATGGGGTGGGAATTGGGTAGGGGATAAATCGGTGATGTGTACATGTATGTACACGCAAGTTTTTTTTTTTACCCCAATATGATGTATGAATATAATGCACCAATAAAAAATTAAAAAAGAGAATGTCACTACATTGCTGAGGCTGTCCTTGAACCTGCGATCCTCCTGTCTCAGCCTCCCAAATACTGGGATTACAGGTGTGCACTATGATGCTGGGCTTATATCTTATTTTAAAGTTTATTGCCAGGCACGGTGGCGCACGCTTGTAATCCCCGCGCTTGGGAGGCTGGGACAGGTTCGAAGCCAGCCTCAGCTACTGAGTGAGGCTCTCAGCAACTTAGTGAGACCCTGTTTCCGAATAAAATAGAAAATAGGTCTGGGAGTATAGCCCGGAGGTAGAAAGCCTCTGGGTTCTACCCCCAGGACCACCAAAAAATAAATAAAGTTTATTTATCTATCAATGGATATATGAGTTATTTCCATATTCACTATTATGAATAAAACTGCAGTGAGCATGAAGTGCAGAAAAAAGAATAAGCCACTTAATCTTAATGAAGATTCCGAGGCAGTTTCCCTGACATGGACAAAACACAGCTAAAAGGAACAGAGTCAGAGAAACGCCAATGGCGAGGCCGGAGCGGGCCTCCTGCAGTCATGTCATTCAAGCCTTGGGTTGAAAGATGAAGAAGGAAGACCCAGGGCCGCAGGCAGAGTCGGCAGTCGGGCGCTTACCGAGCATGCGGGAGACGCTGACTTCAATCTCTAGCACCAGAAGGAAACAAAGAGAAAAGACAAAACATCCCAAGAACCAGAGAAATGTAATGGTGTGTTCAAATTATGCTGGTCATAAAGCTCGAGGAGGAAAGAGCTCCTACCCGGAGGCCCAGAGCACTCCTCGTACCCCTGAAAGTACAGAGCCTTCCCAGTCACTGCCAAAGGCTGGCAGGCTTCTGTGCCTCGCCGTGATAACTAGATGAGCTCCTACTGAGCTGGAAAACTTAGGGGAAGAAAGAAGACTAGAATAAAATGTATTTTAAGTGTTCTTAAAAATCTGACATGTCAGCTGGGCATGGTGGTGCAAACCTGTAATCCCAGTACTTAGCATGCAGAGGCAGGAGGATTGCGGGTTGGAGAACAGTTTCAGTAACACAGTGAGACCCTTCAGCAGCGTAGTAAGAAAATGTCTCAAAGTAAAAAAAATAAAATAGGGCTAGGGGTGAAGCCTGGGGGTAGAATGCCTTGAAGTTCAATCCTCAATACCACTAATCTAACAACCCTGAATTTCCATGACTGATTTATTAGAGTCTTTGTGTGTGTGTGTGTGTGTGTGTGTGTGTGTGTGCGCGCGCGCGCGCATGTGTGCGTGAGGGTGACTTGGGGGATGGAACCCAGGGCCTTTTGCATACATCACTGAGCTATACTCCAGTCCTCCATGACTGGTGTGTGTGTGTGTGTGTTACTAGGGATTAAACCTCAGGCATTCTACCTCTGAGCTACCACCAGTGCTGTTTAAAAAATACTTTTGTTTGAAACGGGATTCTACTAGATTGCCGAGAGTCTAGCTACATTGCTGAGGCCAGCCTTGAACATGCGATCCTTCTGTCTCAGCTTCCCAAGTACTGAAATTATAGGCATGCACCACTAAGCCTGGTACTCCATGATAGACTTAAGGAAAGTACAAGCAATTCTATCCCCATTTAAAAAAAAAAAAAAAAAAAAAAACCAAGGCAAGCTGCTAATGGTACAATGAGTTTTCAGCTGAGCTCTACTTCAACACCCGAGTCCCTCTGTTACCCATGGTTTTCAAACACTGCCCCCAAGAACTGGTATGTGTTCATGCTAAAGTTATTGCCAATCTATAAAGCACTTAGAAAAAGCCACCAAGTTAGGTTTTCCATTAAGCTAAATCTCTTCCATTTTTAAACTTTTGTAGATCGTAACCTTACTAATAAGGATATGGCATTAAAAAAAAAAGCTTAAGAAGCAAATTAAAAATTAGCCATGAGCTGCGCATGGTGGTACACGCCTGGAATCCCAACAATCGTAAAGCTGAGATAGAAGCATTACGGGTTTGAGGACAGCTTCAGCATCATAGTGACAACTCAGTACGACCCTGTTTCCAAATGAAACATTTTCAAAGGGGCTGGTCATGTAGCTTGGAGGTAGAATGTCCTGGGTTCAGTCTCTAGTAAGATACATATGCACGTGCGCATGTGCGCGCACACACATACACACATCACGTAGGAATGCCCCAATCAAAGGACTTTGTGTAAATTTTCGCCAAGGAGCATGAAGCTCAGGGAGAAAGGACTCTGGCCTGGCCGGTGAAGAGGTTGGCACTATAGATTACTGCAAAGGTGTGTAAGCAGGCTTCTTTTGGCTCCACTTCAGGATGCCCTACGGAGTCCCCCTTAGCCTTAGCCTGTCACCACCAGATCCAATTTCCTTTTTTTTTAATTTTTGGTGGTACTGGGGTTCCTGGAAGCCCTTCTACCTCCGGGCTACACTCCCAGACCTATTTTTACATTTTTATTTGGAAACAGGGTCTCCTAAGCCAGCGCGGGCGGCTGGCCTCGAACCCGCGCGCTCCTCCTGTCTCCGCCTCCCAAGCGCGGGGATGACAAGCGTGCGCCACCACGCCCGGTGTCCAATTTCCTTTTTAATGGTGCCCACCAACCTCACTCCCAACTGCTAATCACTTTTCTCATTTCATGAATCAAAGTTAGCAGCCTGCGAACCTTGGCCAAGGTTTCCAGGCTGTGCCATCAGAGTTCATGGCTAGAGGAGGATTTTGACAGTTCACTTCAGAAAGTGATCATCATACTAAAAATGCGTAATAAATGATAGGTTGTCCATATGGCTGTAGTACGACAAAGGAGCATCTGAGTATGATTTTCTGGCAGATCGTATATGCCCTCAGGATATTTGCAAGTAAAACAGAAGCCATAGCCGGGCTCTGCCAATCCATGAGGCCGTAGCCAGTGGGCAGAGAGTGGCCCAAGCCAAATAAATGCCTGTGCAATCTTAGTGCTGAGTATCACCTGTTCCCTTCTGGCTTCCACATTCGTTTTCAGCTCTGTGGAGTACAAGGTGGACATAGAGACTTCTTATGGAGGTATCCTTGTTGAATGCAGACCACTTGAAATCCACGAGGTATACCTCCAAATCTGTACTGTTAAGGCTGAAAAGGATCTCAGCAGGTAGATTCACTTAAGCCTCTAACTCGCTGAGGGTCTTACCATGTTGCTGAGGCTGGCCTCAAACTTGTGATCTTCCTGTCTCAGCCTCCCAAGTACTGGGATTTCAGGTATGAACTATCACATTCAGCTTTGCTTTTTATTTTAAAATAGGGCCTTGCTAAGTTACTATGTGCTGTCCTTAAACCTGTGATCTTCCTGTCTCCGACTCCTATGTCCTAGGATTACAGGCATGTAGCATCACACCTGGATCAATATTCTATAATTAAACAGGATAGAGAAACCAACAATCCAAAAAGAGGGGCTGTAAGATTTCCCTTTAAATCTGTCTAAGAAACCCCTAGAAATAATTCCTTAAACTAAAGAGCAGAAACTGTAAGATAAGCTAAGAATTTAATCCCTTGTTTACACCGATTTGGTATTGGTATAACAAAATTTCTATGAATGGTCACTATTAAATTGTTTTGTACACATCCTGTACAGCTTTACTATACTGAATATAGATTTAGAGTTTAGCATTTATCACATTTTATGTGTGTTGTTCTTTAATATCTATTTAAACAACAGCTATTAAATCAGTGGAGAATATATAATTTCAAATACTCTTTTGTTGTGAAAATCAGGTTCAAATTGTATCACCATTTCGAGGGCAAGTACCTTGCCACAAACTAGAGGAAGAGCCCTTTCCCCAAGGTCACAGCCATGTCTCTGGTTACTGTCTAAATTAATTACTTCAAATATATTTACTCTTTTGTATATGTAGTCACTGGCTTCCAAATCTCTGATATTACTATTACTACTACTATTATTTCATTTAGAAACAGAATCTCACTAAGTTGCTGAGAGTGTCGCTAAGTTGCCGAGGCTGGCCTCAAACCTGCCATCTTCCTGTCTTTCATGCACTGCCATCACAGGCATGCACCGCCACGCCCAGCTTCTGGTAATTTTTTCATAATAGTTTTTAGTAGAAATTCTAAGAAAGTTAGGCCACTTCAGGGAACACCAGACTGCACTTTAGGTGTATGTGGGGGAAATGTGTTATCAGACCAGCTGTTTCCAATTTCCCATCAATATCTGGACACAGGGCAGGATTTCTCAAACTGCGCTATGGATGTTTGGCACGAGGTCATTCCTTGGTTTTTATGGGGCCGCCCTATGCACTGCTGGGCGTTCATGAGCATCTATTCACTATCAATCAGCAGCATCCTCACTCTTATGATGTGACAACCAAAAATGTCACCAAACCAAACATGTCACCAATGAGGAGAGCAGGTGAGAACTGCTGATACAGACCAACCTCCTGCGCTGGAAGACTGGGCTTAACTAGGTACAACCCCAACTCTGCTTTTTAGTTGCAGATTAACCCGGCCCAACTTACCTGCTTTTCTTTCTTTCTTTCTTTCTTTCTTTCCTTCTTTTTTTTCATTTTTCAATTTTGCTACTGGGGATTGATTCTAGGGACATTCAACCTCTGATCTATACCCCCCCAGCCCTTTCTTTTTTATTTTGAAACAGGCTCTCATTAAGTTGCTGTGGGTCTTGATAAGTTGTTGAGGCTAGCCTTGAACTTGCAATCCTCTTGTTTCAGCCTCCCAAGTACTGGGATGACAGGCGTGTACTACCACACCCATCTCTTTTTAACGATTTTACTGAGATATAATTTATATATCCTAAAATTATCCACTTTAAGTGTACAAGTTATTAATGGTTAGAATAATTACAGAGTTGTACAACTATCATCACAATCCAGTTTGAGAACCTTTCCAATCGATCCCAAATCACTTGTCTCCTAATAGAATTCCAAGGGTGTAGAGAAGTACTTTTCTATTTCCTGGTCCAAAAAAAAAAATCATAGTCTCTAGGCATTCAGAAGAGATCTGAGGACAAGTTGAAGTTAGCCTTTGGGTCTTCTGTAATACGTTTATGCTCCAAGTCCAATGTTAAGGGTAGCAACTCTTGTCTGCCCCCCCACCCCCAAATGCACTACAGTGTGAAGTGGGCTGCGTGGGTCAAGTTGAAAATGAAGGAAAGATATTTGCTTCCTCAAGAAAAGAGGGGGTAGACAAAAGAAAAGAAACCAGACTAGCAAACTAATGCATGTGTATCTCTGTTCATAGCTGCACAATTCACCATAGCCAGACTGTGGAACCAGCCAAGATGTCCATCAACAGATGAATGGATTACAAAACTGTGGGATATGTACACAATGGAATTTTACTCAGCCATCAAAAAAAACTCAATTACGTCATTTCCAGGGAAATGGATGGAACTGGAGGACATTATGCTAAGTGAGATTAGTCAGTCACAAAAAATAAGAAATCAGATGCTTTCCCTAATATGTGAGAGTTAGGGAGAAAAGAGGAGCAAACAAGATAACCTAAAGGAAGAGAAAGGAGGGGGAAGAGAAAAATCTCTAAAGCACACAATGTACTTAAACATATCGAAGTCAATCACTAAGTCAAGCAAGGAAGGGAGGGACGGGGAGGGAATGGGGTGGTATTTGGGTAGGGGTTAAATCAGCGATGAGGACATGTTTGTACACACAAGTTTTTTACCCCAATAAGTTGTATGAATATAATGCACCAATAAAAAATAATAATAAAAATGTTAAAAAAAGAAAAGAAAAGAGGGGGTAGAGCCAGACAAGGGGGCATACACATGTAATCCTGGTACATGGGAAGCTGAGACAGCAGGACCAACGGGTTCAAGGACAGTCTCAGCAACTTAGGCCCTCAGCAACCTAGCAAGACCCTGTTTCAAAATAAAAAATAAAACAGGGCTGAGAATGTACTCAGAGGTAGAATGCCCCCAGGTATAAAAAGAAAAAATAACCCTGAAAGAAAAGAGGAGGTGGTGTTGGCATAAAGAATAGAAATGGGAAGGGCAAGCTGGGCATGGTGGCGCCTGCCTATAATCCCAGTACCGAGAGGCCAAGATAACAACTTAGTTTAGACCATTCTAAATAACTGCTGGCTGAAGATGTAGGGAGCTGCCCACACGAGATCTGAAAAGGATGGAGGCTCAAGGACAGCCTCGGCACTTTAGCAAGACTCTCCGCAACCTAATGAAACCCTGTTTCAAAGCAAAAATTAATCGTTGGGGTATAGCTCAGAGGTAGAATGCTGCTGAGTTCAATCTCTAGTATAGAGAGGAGAGGGAGAGGGAGAGGGAGAGGGAGAGGGAGAGGGAGAGAGAGAGAGAGAGAGAGAGAGAGAGAGAGAGAGAGAGAAAGTGAGAGAAAGAAATAGGAAAAGGAGGAGACTTGAATAAAGTGGGAAAAACAACAAACAGTCCAAACTAAGGTGCCAAGCACCAAGGAGGAATAAGAAAAATGTTCTCCAAGTAAATTAGGTGTACCAAGGTGGCTTAGTCTGTAGGCCACTTTCCACATTGGGGCCCAATGTGATGGGCTTAAGTGGGAAAGTAAAGGAAAACCTCTCCATAGTACTGAAAGTAAGTCCTGCCGTGTGATGGGAACTACGTATATGGCGTAATGAAAGTAAATGCTATGGCACTTGACTTCACGGCCTATAATCTCCCATTCAATCGGAAAAGAGATTCTTCCATTTCTTCCACCAGCAAGATAAAACTGGACGATTTAATTTTCATTTCTATTCATGCAGAGGCCCATGCTGGAGCTCGTCCATGTTTCCTATTATGTTCCTTGAAATATGGCTGTGTCACTTGATACAAACAATATCTCAAACTGACATCAACAACTTAGTTTAAACCAATTGAGTTCATTCTAAATGACTGCTGGTTGACAGATGTGGGGAGCTGCCCACACGAGATCTGAAAAGCCATGTGCTCTAATTTAATATTATAATAATTTTAAATTACAGCTTTATTAAGAGGAAACACAGATTTATTTATAGTTAACACTGACGGTTCCTAATGGTTTTCAGGGCTGTATTATGCTATTCACTTGTGATCCACATTGGACAGCTTCAATTGTCTGAATCACTAACAAAACATTCTGGTATAAATAATTTTCTCTTTGATTCAAAGCAGTGAATAAAGGCTACAAAAGCAACCCCAAAGAGAGCTGCCCACCTCTGCAATGTCCTTTTCTCCTTGACTGATCTACCTACAAAAAGTATTTCTGCCTTTGGGCCTAAAGATGTTCTGCTTAAAATCAAATGTTCCCTTGGCCACTGTAATGTTGCAATATTCTCATATTCTATCCTGTTATCCTACGTTTTTTGGAGCGGGTGCTGGAGATTTAACCCTGGGGCATTCTACCTCCAAAACACACCACCAGCTATTTACATATTTTTATTTTCTTTTGAAAAAGGGATCTCTGATGAACTTGGATGCAAAACTATTAAACAAAATACTAGCAACACGCATTCAAAACCACATAAAGAAAATCATACACCATGACCAGGTAGGGTTCATCCCAGGGATGCAAGGCTGGTTCAGCATACAAAAATCAATCCATGTAATTCACCATAACAGAACCAAGGACAAAAATCACATGATCGTTTCAATAGACGCTGAAAAAGCATTTGACAAAATTCAACATTCATTTATGATAAAAACACTGCAGAGAATTGGAATAGAAGGAACATATCTCAACATTATTAAGGCAATCTACAATAAGCCTACTGCCAACATCATATTAGATGGGGGAAAACTTCAAGAATTCCCCCTAAAAACACGAACAAGACAAGGATGTGCATTATCACCACTTCTCTTCAATATAGTACTAGAGACTCTAGCCAGAGCAATAAGGCAAGGAAGGGAAATCAGAGGAGTACAAATAGGCAAAGAAGAACTCAAACTTTCACTATTTGCAGATGACATAATACTATATTTAGAAAAACCAACAAAATCAACCAAAAGGCTTATAGAACTGATCAACAAATTTAGCAAAGTATCTGGATACAAAATCAATCTTTAAAAATCAGAAGCTTTCCTGTACACCAACCATAAATCCACTGAAAAAGAAATTCAGAAAACACTTCCACTCAAGATCTCCCACAAAAAAATAAAATACTTAGGAATAAACTTGACCAAGGAGGTAAAAGATCTCTACAAAGAAAATTATAAAACACTGAAAAAAGAAATTGAAGAAGATCTTAGAAGATGGAAGGATCTCCCATGTTCATGGATTGGCAGAATAAATATCATTAAAATGGCCATCCTTCCAAAAGTGATCTACAGATTTAAAGCAATGCCCATTAAACTACCAAGATCATTCCTCACAGACATAGAAAAATCAGTCCTTAAATTTATCTGGAATAACAAAAGGCCCAGAATAGCCAAGGTAGTTCTCAGCAACAAAAACCACGCAGGAGGAATCACAATACCTGACTTTAAACTATACAAAGCCATTGTAATAAAAACAGCATGGTACTGGCACACACACACAAAAAAACAGATACATAGACCAATGGAGCAGAATAGAAGACCACACAGAAACAAGTCCACACACTTTCAGCCAATTGGTATTTTACAAAGGGGCCAAAAACATACACTGGAAAAAAGATAGCCTGTTCAACAAATGGTGTTGGCAAAACTGGTTAACCATATGCAGAAAATTGGAAATGAATCCCACTTTCTCACCCTGCACAAGAGTCAATTCAAGATGGATTGAAGACTTGGAAATCAAACCAGAGACCTTGGAGCTCCTTGAAGAGGGCATAGGTCCAACACTACAACACATAGGCACAGATAAACATTTCCTCAACAAGACCCCAAAGGCACAACAAATTAAAAGAATTAATACATGGGATTGTATGAAACTGAAGAGCTTCTGTTCAGCAAAGGAAACTATCAAGAACCTCAATCGAGAACCAACAGAATGGGAGGAGATTTTTGCCACCTACAACACAGATAGAGGACTATATAGAGTGAACTCAAGAAACTCAACACTAAGAAAACAAAGCATCCAATAACAAAATGAGCAAACGAACTAAATAGATACTTCACAAAAGAAGAAATTCAAATGGCCAATAAATGCATGAAAAAATGCTCAACATCACTGGCAATCAGAGAGATGCAAATCAAAACTACCCTGAGATTTCACCTAACTCCAACTAGAATGGCCATCATTCAAAACACAAACAACAACAGATGCTGGCGAGGATGTGGAGAAGTGGGAACTCTAAGACATTGTTGGTGGGATTGCAAATTAGTGCAACCACTTTGGAAAACAGTATGGAGAATCCTCAGAAGAATGGGAACACACCTACCATTTGATCCAGCAATACCACTGTTGGGTATCTACCCAAAAGAAAAGAAACCAAACTACCAAACTAATGCATGTGTATCTATGTTCATAGCTGCACAATTCACCATAGCCAGACTGTGGAACCAGCCAAGATGTCCATCAACAGATGAATGGATTACAAAACTGTGGGATATGTACACAATGGAATTTTACTCAGCCATCAAAAAAAAAAACTCAATTACATCATTTTCAGGGAAATGGATGGAAATGGAGGACATTATGCTAAGTGAGATTAGTCAGTCACAAATAAATAAGAAAGCATATGCTTTCCCTAATATGTGAGAGTTAGGGAGAAATGGGTCATAGGAGGAACTCTAGATGAAAAAGGAAATCTTATAGAGGAGCAAACAAGGCAACCTAAAGGAGGAGAAAGGAGAGGGGAAGAGGAAAATCTCTAAAACACACAATGTACTTAAACATATCGAAGTCAATTACTAAGCCAAACAAGGGAAGGACAGAACATGAGGGAATGGGGTGGGAATTGGGTAGGGGTTAAATCAGTGATGTGTACTGGTATGTACACACAAGTTTTTTTTACCCCAATATGATGTATGAATATAATGCACCAATACAAAATTTTAAAAAGGAAAATGGTTCTGATAAATTGCTGAGGCTGTCCTCAAATCTGTTATCCTCCTATCTCAGTCTCCCAAGAATTAGGATTACAAGTATGTGCCACAGTGCCTGGCATACTTTGCCCTTAAATGTAGAATTTGCTAGAGTTTGTTCTTCAACCCTGGGCTCATCTTCTTATGGTAAGTTTTTTAAAAAAATTCTTCTGACCCAATAGTCACTTCTAAGCAGACAACATTAATCATAAGCAGTTCAGTATTTTCAACCCACCAAATGTTTAAACATAATTCTGAAAGATAAGACAATCTAATCAAGATGTTAGCATTTACGGCTAAGTATTGTGGTGCACACCTGTAATCCCAGTACTTGGGAGGCTGAGATGGGAGGATCGCAGAGTCAACAGCCAGCTCCTGCAACTTAGTAATGCCCTCAGCAACTTAGTGAGATCCTGTTTTTAAACAAAATAAAAAAGGGTTAGAGGTGTAGTTCACAGATAGAATGCCCATGAGTTCGATCTCTAGTATTGCAAAAAAAATGATGTTAGCATTTATAGATAAGAAAGTAGAAGCTCGAGGGGGTCTGTATAAATTACAGATCTCCCAGCCTAGAAGCAACAGATTCAGCCCTGATATTCAGTTGTGCCAATGCCAATGCTATATCCCCTCCTGCCACTGTTTCTGGGGAGCTCCTATTCATACCTCCAACCTCTGCCAGCCTCTAGAGCCCTGGATCTCTACTTTTAGGCCCTAACCAGCCCTGACGTGGGGAAGTCTGGCTAAATCTGAGTCCCATGCTCAACCAAATCCATCACCTTTCCCTCCAAACCAGCTCCTTCTTCTGACATGCTCATTTCTACCCATGCCATTTTGATCCTGGTCATCTGACTAGCTAAAGACCTCAAAACTAACAAATGTTTCTCTTAGTCTCTGCTCCTACCCAATCTGTTACTAACGCCTAGCAATAAATCTCCTGTATTGCTGCTTCAACATCTACCCCTTCTTCCCCAATCCTTTTGTGAGCAGATTAATTCTGACTTACTCTACATCTCATTTCACCTATCAAATAACCTGACTCCTTGACACCCAGCTTTACTTCATCTGATTAGCTCCACAAACTCCAGTATTTATACAATTTTTTTTTGGGGGGGGGGTACTGGAGGTTGAACCCAGAGGCATTCTATCTCTGAGCCCTATTTTATTTTTTTTATGTTGAAACAGGGTCTTGGTGAGTTGCAGAGGGTCTTGCTAAGTTGCTGAGGCTGAACTCAGACCTTGAGATCATCCTGTCTCAGCTTCCCAAGTAAAGGAATTACAGGCATCTACCACCATGCCCGCTATTATCTTCATTTTAAGATCTGACCATGTCATTTCTTCAGCATCAACCATCAATGGTTCCCATTGCCTATAGAGTAAATTACAAATCCATCACCCTCAACTCAGTCTGGTCCCTGATTACACTTCCAGGTCAACTTCCTTCCTTCCCAGGGACAAACCCTCTACCGCAGCCAGGCTATTCTATGTATAGCTGTCAGCACTCCCCTTGTGATTTCCCTGGCCACCTCCACCTCCTAAGAAAATCCAACTTTAAGGTATGGATAAGGGATAAATACAACTGTCCCGTTGAGGAGCTGTTTTAGCCCTCTGGCCCCAGGGAACATCCTTTCTTTTGATCATCATTACTTTCTATGATTTAGTCTTCTGTTTGTTTTTAGCATGGGGGATCAAACCCAGAACATTTTACCTCTGAGCTAAACCTGAAGCCCCCCTCTCTTTTAAAAATTGAAACAGGATCTTGCTAAGTTGCAGAAAGATCTTGCTAAGTTATTGAGGCTGGTCTTGAACCTGTGATCCTCCTGCCTCAGCCACAAGTACTTGGGATTGCCATGCTCAACTCACTCAGGCTTCATTTATACAGATCTCCAGTGTTATCTCATTTTGCTGTCTTGTAGTACAAACAGATCAAATGCCCATAGAAGGCAGGGTCTATGTGTGAGAGCCTTGGTATCCAGGCAGCCTTGCATTTAAGTAGTAAGTATTCAAGTATGTACTGGTTGATCATATACCTGCCAATCAGCATTTCTTGCAATACAAATAATATATACATTAAGTTGTTCACCTAAGGAATTATAGTCATCTGAGATTAATGCCTTTGTGGCAAAATGAAAGAACCAAATCTCAGCATCATTCTACTGGGCTCCCAAATACACACAGGTGGTACTTAGGTTCCACAGTAGGAAAAGCTTCTGTAGACTTACCCTGCCTGTCAATACACCCAATATTTCCAAACTAACTGGACAGGGTGACAAACATGCTGTTCATATTTTGGTGAAACCACCTTGGGTATCTTCAGACTCAAAGAAAGTGAGGGTCAAAAGTCAATGCAAGTGTGTGTGTGGGAGAGAATGGGGGCTCCTGGAGATTGAAACCAGGGATATTCTATTTCTGAGCTATACCTCCAGTCCTTTGTATTTTTTAAATTTTGAAACAGGGTCTACCTGAAGTTGCTGAGGGCCTCTCTAAATTGCCGAGGCTGACCTTGAATCTGCGATCCTACAGTCTAAACTTCTCAAGTACTGGGATTACAGGCATGCCTTATGGTGCCTGGCTTTAAAAGCCAATAGACTTAACAAGGAAGACATAAGGCTCTGTGTGTGGAAGTGGAAGAACACCTCTCTGTGTTACATCCAACAGCACCTTCGCCAACAGTTTGTCGACCAGTCACCCTGGCTTAAAATGTAGACTTACCCTGCCCGTCAATACACCCAATATTTCCAAACTAACTGGACAGGGTGACAAACATGCTGTTCATATTTTGGTGATGGTGCATACTTATAATCCCAGCATTCGAGAGGCTGATACAGGAGGATCATGGTTTACAACCAGCCTCCACTACTTAGTGAGGTCCTTTGCAACTCAGTGAGACCCTGTTTCAAAATAAAAAAATAAAATAAAGAACAAAAATGAAATAATGAATAAAATAAAAATAAAGAATAAAATACAAATAAAAAACATAAAGAATAAAATACAAATAAAGAATAAAAAATAGTGCTGGAGGTGTAGCTCAGAGGTAGAATGCCCCTGGGTTCCAACCCAAGTACTGACTGTAAAAAAAAAAAAAAAAAAAAAAAAAGAGCCAAAATACTGACCAGGCATGGCAGAGTAGAACTTACTCAAACTGGTTCTGATGAGTCCCCTTCATTCAGCATTGATCACAACTCTGCTCTCCCTGCGGTTTCACCAGATCAAGAGCTACAGCAGGCCAGAGCTGCTGCTGTTCTCATGTCAGCCCAAGCTGTCAGATTATGCTTCCTCACCGGGCTTCCCAAAGGCTGGCTGAGGACAGAAGCCAGCTTCTGGAAACCAAGCAAGTTCTTTTGGTATTTACAGTCACTGTAACACAGTCTACCCACAGGCCTTCACGAGGTCAAGCCAGAGACTGCGGGTCAGCAGTTTGTAAAGACAAAATTCTACGAGCAGATTTGGGAGAAAAGAGCACCCATGCAGGGGAGTAACACCAGGCAAAAAGAATGTTCATGCCAGGCACTCTAGCATTCTTATAAGGCCTGCCAACTATAGAACACTTGTTTTTAAATGGAGTGGGCAACACAGATGATGATGGAAATTAACTTCCACGTCAAATCAATCCCGATCATGATTACTAGAGTTTGCAGGGGGCAAGAGGGAGGTGAGTATGGTTACAAAAGAGCAGCATGAGGGATCCTGGTTGTGTGCCTTGTCTGTAGTGGTGGATACACAAACGCACATATGATAAAACTGCAGAGAATGCAACACACACAGGTACTAGCAAAGCTATGCCAATCTGAATAAGTTTGGAAGATTGCATCATTGTCAAAGTCTTGGTTGCAGTACTATACTGTATTTCTATAAGATGTTATTATAGGAGGGTGGGTCAGGTTAAAGGGCATGGTGGCTGTCTCCCTCCCTCCCTCCTTCCCTCCCTTCCTTCCTTCCTTCCTTCCTTCCTTCCTTCCTTCCTTCTGGTCCTAGGGATCAAATCCAGGGGCATTCTACCTCTGAACACACCCCAACTCCATTTTATTTCTTATTTTTAAAACAGGATCTTGCAGCCGGGCATGGTGGCACACACTTGTAATCCCCGCGCTTGGGAGGCTGAGACAGGAGGATCGTGCAGGTTTGAAGCCAGCCTTAGCTGGCTTAAGAGACCCTGTTTCCAAATAAAATATAAAATAGGTCTGGGAGTATGGCCCGGAGGTAGAAGGCCCCTGGGTTCCATCCCCAGTACCGCAAAAAAACAAAAACAAAAACAGGACCTTGCTAAGGTCCTGATGGTCTTGCAAAGTTGCTGAGGCTAGCCTCAACCCTGTGATCCTCTTGTCTCAACATCCCAAGTACTGTGATTACAGGCATGGGCCACTATGCCCAGCTCTCTGTATCATTTCTTGTAACTGTCTGTGAATTTATAATGGCCTCACAATAAAAGCTTAAATAAATGAAGCAAATTTCAAAATGTGGCTCTCTATAATATATAGAATTTTAGAGAATGCTAATTTGTTATCACAACAGGTACAAGTAACAGATGCAACACTAAAAAATTCCTTGGTCCCCATATTTGGACTTCCTAAAAGGAGTGTCACTCAGGTAAGACCATTATTAGCCTCACATCCATCCAGAGATGCCCCTAAAGGACTTCGACTTTTGTTAACCCAGAGAGACTTTAGCCCCCTTCCCGTGTACCATCTGGGAGTATACTGACTTTGGGAAAACTCATGTTCTAAACTCAGCGACAATTACTATACCAAAGCTCATATTAAACTCCAAGTCCAAACACTTATCGCTGTATCTCCAATGAGCCCCGCCATTTGCACTTGTGCCCATTTACTGTTTTATGTTAACTATAGAAATCACAAATGTAAGTGCTCATGCTCTCTTTCACATAAAGATTTATTCATTATTTCTTCCCTTTTTTGGCACAGTGCTAGGGATTGAACTCAGAGGCATTCTACCTCTGAGTGACACCCCCAGCCCTTTTAAATTTTTGTTTAGAAACAGAATTTCTCTAGGTTGCTGAGAATCTTGCTAAGTTGCTGAGGCTCTGGCCTCTAACCTACAATCCTCCTGTCTCGGCTTCCCAAGTAACTGGGATTGCAGGTGTGTGCCACCATACCCCTGGCATCATTTCTTTTCATGAGCTCTTACAAGGAATTTCTGCTAAGGTCAGAGAAGGTAAGAATCCCAAGTATTCTGTTTTCATGCAGAAATCACCACTGCTTCCCTTCTTTGAAAACCTGCATCATGTAAAGCCCAGCAACGCCGGCAGCCTGACATTTCGATGGTTGCGTTAGTGCTCATCACGCTGCTCAAAGGAGCAAGCAGGGCTCTGCGATCCTCCTTTTGCTTTAGAACGAGAAGCACAGCAATTTTCTTACTCACCGATGTCATTGCTGCGGTCTGAGAGGTCCTTGTCCAGGATACTGGATAGCGTACTGCCCGCCAAGTCAATCTTCGGACCGTCACCCCTACATTGAAAACACAAATCCAGACATTTAATAATGGGCGCGTGTCCTTGTCGTTCTGTCAGCTTTCTTGCCACACACATGTTAAAGAGGGTGGTGAGTGTGGGGCGAGTCGCCTGTGAAAGGAGCCAGCAGGAGCCTCAGAGCCAATGAGGTGTCCAGCCACACAGGCTGTGGTATAAACTGGCATCAGACTGGACGATCCCCTCTCCCGCACATATTTTCAAAGACAGCTATTTTAATAATGACTTGGCCAGTGTGCCTCCAGCCACGGATCCACCCGCTGGGTACGCAGGGTGTGACATTGGCCTGCTCCCACCCCATGGCCAAATAAGCACTGGCAACCTGGGAGCTTCCCTTTTAAGGAACACAGAATTTAGCCAATGTTGCTTGTCAAAGGTCAGCTACTTTTAACCTTGAGAAAAAGGTTCTCTGGCCCTAGGGCCGAGGCATCTGCTGGGCTGTTGACAAGCACAAGGTGTCGAATTGAGATCTGGCAGGCCAAGAGCTGGCGCTGGGGCAGATATCTGTAAAATTAGATGGCTCCTGGGTGGGTCCCTGTGCCTGTCAGGACATGAGTGACTTCCTTCTGGATCTGAACTGGAAGCAGCACATGTTTGGGATGGGAACAGGCCTTCAAATAGATTCAGTAGCTGGGCATGGTGAAGTACATCTGTAATCTCAGTATCTGGGAGGCTGAGACAGGAGGATGGCAGGTTCAAGTCAACCTCAGGAACTTAGTGAGGCAGACCCTCAACAACTAAGCAAGCCTCTGTTTCCTAATAAAAAATAAAATAAGGCTAGGGGTATAACTTGGATGTAGACTGCCTCTGGGTTCAACTTCCAGTACCAATAATAAGAACAATGTACTGATACTAATACTAATACTGCTAATGATGATAGAAAATGAGGGAAACACAGCCTCTTCTATTTAAAAAATAAAATAGGGCTGGGAGGTGTAGCTTGGAGGTAGACTGACTCTGGGTTCAACCTCCAGTACTACTACTACTACTACTACTACTACTACTACTACTACTAATAATAATAATAGAAAGTGAGGGAAACACAGCCTCTTCTTGAATTAGCATGAACTTTCTCCAAATTTTTCTAGAAGGGGCAGCTCTTCGGCCCTTTCGAGGAGATGAGTCCTGAATGACATTATCCAAGGGCTGTGGTAGCAGCAAAACAGGACAACATCCTTTCCCATAAAACAAGAGGGAAGAAGCTGAACAGTTGTTCCCAGCGAAGCAACAGAAATAGTGCATCTCATGGCTACTGAAGGTCACCATGGCCCGGAGCTGAACCACACAAGTGACAGATTTACTCAGGCAGCACTTATCAAACACCCATCGTGCTGGAGTACAGAGAGGGCCAAGTACTCTGGAAAGGCTCATGGTGTAAATGGGAGTGAGAGAGACAGCCACAGGCCTATGTGGTCCATGCGTGGCCCAGTTGTGGGTTAGTGCAGGGGAGCTGCAAGCTGGAGGAGAGGGGAATGTACAAGAGGCAGCATTACAGATGGATCTTGGAAGAAAGGGAGAGAAGACATATCTGTATGGGGAATGACAGAGCAGGGACCCAGGTGTGGGTGACAGTGCTCATATGGCTAGATGTCCCAGGGCAAAAGCCCGAAGTCCCTGCAGAAGCAAGAGGAGAAATGCTGGCAAGGGTGGAGAGGGCCCGGCTGCACTGGGATGGGTGTGCCAGGGTTTGGTTTGCCCTAAAGGTAGTAGGGGGGAGGGAAGGTTACATCAGGAGACCTGTCCTGGAAAGCAAGGAGGATATTGTAGGAGATTTTTTTTCTTTTATTTTGCCTTGAACCTCTAAGCTATAGCACCAGCCTTATTTTATTTATTTGTTTTCTTTTTCCTGGATTATGAATTGAAGCCAGGGACACTTTACTCAGAGCTACTCCTCTACACCTTTTTTATTTTTTTGAAACAAGGTCTTGCTAAGTTGCTGAGGCTATCCTTGAATCTGTGATCCCCCCAGTTCAGCCTCTCAAGTACTGGGATTAGAGGTATGTGCCACCACACTCAGCCAGCACCCCTGAATCTTATCCTTAAGCAGCCTAAACCTGAGGATGAGCACAGGTGAGGACCAATGGCATGGCCTCCATGAAGAGTTATATCCCCAGAACACTATTCTCTGCGTGTGTACTATAGCACTTCCAGGGCTTTCAGAGCTAGGCTGAAATAGAATTCCAGGCAAAACACGATCTACCATAGTGGTTTGGATTTAGAATGTCCCCCTAGCCCTCACAGAAATAAGGCAGCAATGTTGGAAGTGGGGCTTTGTTGCTATGGAGGAGTCCCTGGGGGTGTGGCCTTGGGCATTATATGGTTCTTCCTCTACCTGCTCTCTCTCTCTGCTTCCAGTCTCCATAATGTGAGAGCCTTGTGCGCTCCCTCTTTCCATTCCCTGCCACCATGCCCTGAGCTCTCCACACCCACCTGACCTGGACCGAAACTCTAAATCTCCAAAAACTGTGAGCAAAAAAATATTCCTTCTTCTAAGTTGCATGGCTAGTTGTTTTGGATTACATCCGTGAGAATGTTGACAGAGATATCTGTTAAACTTGGAAAGGAAATAGCTCGGGGCTTCACAGATGGGCTGTTATTTTTTTTGCCTAACCAAGCTTCCTATGACTGGAGGACCCAAGCAAGGGTTCTATCACAAATTCTCTTTCCATCTGCTGGCCACCAAATATCAAGACTCTCAAGGTCACTGCCTCAGACAGATCCTGAGCCAAGTGAAGTGATGGGACAGAGGAAATTTATTTCAAAACATTTCACTGAGCCGGGCGTGGTGGCGCACGCTTGTAATTCCAGCGCTTGGGAGGCTGAGACAGGAGGATCGCACAGGTACGAAGCTAGCCTCAGCTACTGAGTGAGGCTCTCAGCAACTTAGTGAGACCCTGTTTCCAAATAAAATATAAAATAGGTCTGGGAGTATAGCCCAGAGGTAGAAAAGCCTGTGAGATCTACCCCCAGGATCCCAAAATAAATAAATAACCTAGGTATGATAAAAATATACAGAATAGGTTTAGGTAATATGCAAATCCTATACTATTTTTACAAGAAACTTTAGCATCCAAAGATTATGTTACCCTTTGCGGGGGTTCCTTGAACCCACCCCCCATAAACACTGGGGGACAACTAGAATCTTCTGAATGAAATGTGTTAAAAATGCAGCATTAACCAGGTGTGGTGGTACACGCCTATAATCCCAGCACTTGGGAGGCTGAAGCAGAAGGACTTCAGGTTTGAGGCCAGTCTCGCAAACTTAGTCTCTTTTAAAATTAAAAAAATGCCGGGCGTGGTGGCGCACGCTTGTAATCCCCGCGCTTGGGAGGCGGAGACAGGAGGATCGCGCAGGTTCGAAGCCAGCCGCGCGCGCTGGCTTAAGAGACCCTGTTTCCAAATAAAAAAGTATAAAATATAGGTCTGGGAGTGTAGTCCGGAGGTAGAAGGGCTTCCAGGAACCCCAGTACCACCAAAAAATAAATAAATAAATAAATAAAATTAAAAAATTAAGTAGGAGGAATGTGTATTTACAGAGAAAAGACCTTATAAGGACTCAGTGAGAAGGCAGCCATCTACAAGACAGGAGGGAACCTTCAGAAGACACCAATCCTGCTGACACGATACCATGATCTTAGACTTCTAGCTTCCACAATCATGAGAAAATAAATGCCTGTGGTTTAAGCCACCCAGTCTGGGATAGTGTTATGGCAACCTGAGCAAACTAATATAACAACCCTGTTTGCAAAATCCTAAGAAACTAAAAACACTCCAAGATGGTGGGCACCAATGGGAAACTGTTGCAATAAGATCATTTTGTCTTTACAGCAGTTAGAATGATCAGGAATACCATGCAGATGAAGAGCAGAACTGTAAACCTATTATAGCTACTAGAGGCTCTGTCCTCAATTTATTTTGTGGTACTGGGGACTGAACCAAGGGACGTTCTACCTCTGAGGTTTATCCCCAGCTCTATTTTATTTTGAAACAGTTTGCTAGGTTGCTGAGGGTGTCTCCTAATTGCTGCAGCTGTCCTTGACCCTGCGATCCTCCTGCCTCAGTCTCCCAGGCACTGGGATTATAGGCATGTGCCACCATACCCAGCATCGTTCTCCAATTTAGGGAGCACTGCTCTGATAGAAACTGAATAAAAAGGAAAAACGAGTATGTCGCAAGTTGGCCAAGTTGGCCACTCCTTAGCTGGTATTTAGTGTTCCCTGGGGTGAACTCTTGTCAGGGAGCGGCTTCTGACCCAGGAGAGAGTCCCACACCTCTGGGTGTCACCTGTAGGCCCTGTACAGATGGTCTGACATCTCCAGCCATGAGGAACCGCCCTGATGACATAGGAACTAACCATTCCCAAGTGTACTCCTCCCAGATCCTTAAAGCACTGCGCCTCATTTTGACAGGAAGGACTTTAGGATCCTGTTCATCTCTCAGACTGAGCCTTGGTCCCTCGTGCCAAGAGCCAGACACAGGCTTCTGTTGGAATGATCTCTCGAGGGCCCGAAGCGAGCCTATTTTGAAAACACAGTAGGTGTAGTTTAAAAAAGGTTCTGATCCTTCCAAGTAGGGAAGCTGCAGCTGGTGTTTTGACAGTGTTCAGACTGTGGGTGTGTAAGCATTTTACAATGTCTATTTGTAAATGCCTTTCACTGTATTTATAGCCTCTTTACAACAATGCTAATGAATTTCAGTTCTAAAAAATACCAGAATTGCTGAAATTCACTGGAGCACGTGTCTGGAGAGGCTGACACCCAATGAAGATGCAAGCTCTCTGGTCCCAATTCTTCCCTAGCCAGCCTAACAGAAGGATACCACTTGGCAAAAAAGGGGGTGTTACTGCCAGGCGTGGTGGCGCATGCCTGGAATCCCAGTACTTGGGAGGCTGAGACAGGAGAGTCACAGGCTTGAGGCTAGCCATAGAACCTTAGTCAGCAAGCCCCTCAGAAGCTTAGCCAGTTCCTATCTCAAAAGACAAAAGGGCTGGGAGTAAAGCTCAGAGGCAGAACGACTCTGAGTTCAATCTGAGTGCAACAAAAGGATGTGTTACTGAACTCGAAGAAAGAGGAACAAAGTGCATCCTTCTGTCACTCACCAGCTCCTGCACGTGTTTTTGTCTGATGCGTTTCTAAGACCACAGTTGTTAAATGAAAGAACACGGGAGAAGGCCGGCAAGATGAGGCACCATCTAGTCCAAGGCCTCAGAACAAAGCTGCCCTGGCTCGTCGCTGATTTTGAAAGCAAAACAATGCTATTTTGGGGTATTTTTCTTAGCAGTTTTATAGACATTTAAGACACGTGGCTTGCAGAGACACCCAGCAGCTAAGAGTCTCCTTGCTTTTCTATACAGGGAAGCTAAATTGCAGAGAAGAGTCTTTAAGTAGTGCAAGCACGGGAGAAGGCAAAAGCAGAAGCCAAGATGCCGCAGATGTAAAAACAGGAGCCACTGCGTGCTGAATGCCCAGCAAGTGTCAAGCACCGAACCAGCATCCTTCACATAGTGCCTACTCCAACCTCACAACCACCCCTGGGCTGTCCACGGTGTCCTGGACCCCCTCCCGTGGCAGGATCGCCACCCCCGCTGCTCAGAGTGCTATCATCAGGCTGCTTCCCGATGCTGCTGGCCCCCGCAGGGACCCTCTCAGCCGCAGAGAGCCTCCTCGCCTAAGGCACCGCTTTCTAGGGCAGCCCATACCCCCTCATTTCAGTGCATTGTGGGACAACTTACATAGGTCATTTTGATACTGGGGATTGAGCCCAGAGGTATTCTACCTCTGAGCTATATCACCAGCCCTATTTTATTACTTTATTTTTAATTCTGAAACAGTGTCTCGCTAAGTTAACCATGCATTGACCTACATGCTGCAATCTTCCTGTCTCAGCCTCCCAAGTACTGGGATTACAGGTAGACACTACCTCGCCAGGCTCTGGCAGATGCTTTTTGAGCCCGTGTCACAATTGGACATCTCCTTCTGCCCAGTCCCACTTCCTTCTCCCTTCCATGGGTATAGAATCCTAAAACTTATCTTCATACTCTGTTGGCTCAGTGTGCTCCCTGGGGAACTGTACTTGTAAAAAACCATTTTTATTATCTAATCAAGGCTCAGTGAGATGAATTCACTTGTCAATAAAAGGCGGAACCTAGTAGTTCTGATGGCAGAGCACAAACTCTTAACTACCTCTTGTAGCTGCTTTGTTAGTCAGCCTCTTGGTCTTCCGGGCTGGGGATCGTGGCCATGGGGACAGTGAATCATCAAGGATGCCAGGCAGCCTGTGTCACCTCAGCTCCCTGCCAGCTGGGCAAATTGCCTTTGCTCCCCGAGTTAAGAGGTACTAATAATAAACAAAAATCACGCACCCAGAGGGGCCTGCTCTTCCCATTTAGACTAGAAACAGAAGATTTGCACAGACAGGAATGTGGAAGACACACTGCAGCCTCCCTTGAGAACAGGAGCTCAGCCAGGGGTAGGGCTCAATTTAGCCCAAGTTGGGACAGTTAAGCCAAGACATGTGGCACCAAAAGGTGTTGAAGTGTGCAGGAAGCCAAGGCAAGCAAGCAAACATATTTGCAGCAGCACAAAAAGCACCAACAAAAACCTTATCCAGAACCCACAAACCTCCCATAGATGAGTGAGGACGGATGGATAAGGAGCGGCTCCAGCCATGCTTAGTGAACAAGAATCGAAGTCCTTAGGTGACTCTTTAGAAACCGGCCCACCAGCCGGGCGTGGTGGCGCACGCTTATAATCCCCGCGCTTGGGAGGCAGAAACAGGAGGATCGCGCAGGTTCGAAGCTAGCCCCGCGCGCTGGCTTAGGAGACCCTGTTTCCAAATAAAAATGTAAAAATAAGGTCTGGGAGTGTAGCCCAGAGGTAGAAGGGCTTCCAGGAACCCCAGTACCACCAAAAAAAAAAAAAAAAAAGAAACCGGCCCACCAAAAGGATGCACTACCAAAATGCAAATGTTTAGTATTTAACTGTCTAAATAAATTTATGTGGAGCCAGGGGCAATGGTGCGCACCTATAAGCCCAGTACTTGGGAGGCTGAGACAGGAGGATCGTAGGGTCGAGGCCAGCCGCAGCAACTTAGCCCGGCCCTCAGCAACTTGCAGATAACCTATTTCCAAATAAAAAGGGCTAGAAGTGCATCTCAGAGGTAGAACACGCTTGGGCTCAATTCCCAGTGCCAATTTTTTTTAAATGGGATAAGGGAAGAATCTGGGAAGAAAAAGGAAAAGAAACCAAAAAGCTTCACTGTCCACCGAGGCACACACTATACATCCTCTTTTTTTTTTTTTTTTTTGGTGGTACTGGGGTTCCTGGAAGCCCTTCTACCTCTGGGCTACACTCCCAGACCTATTTTCTGTATTTTTGAAACAGGGTCTCTTAAACCAGCGCGGCTGGCCTCGATCCTCCTGCCTCTGCCTCCCAAGCACAGGAATTACAAGCGTGCGCCACCACGCCCGGCCATCCTCTTTTTTTTTAACCACTTCTCTTTCCACCTGGGAGCTTTCAATTCCTACAGACAATGGCAGATGTCAAATGTCAGGTTATCAAGAAACCATCTGAATCACCCTGTCTTCTTTCTCTAATTTGGCAACTTCATTGTTATCATTCCTTGGTACTAGGAATTGAACTCAACGGCATTCTACCTCTAAGCTACACCCCTAGCCCTTTTTATTTTTTGTTTTGAAACAGATCTCACTACATTGCTGAGGTTGGCCTTGAACCTGCAATCCTCCTGTCTCAGCCTCTCAAGTGCTGGGATTATAGGCATGAGCCACAACATCTGGCCTGGCACCCTTATTATCATCACCCTCTGATGTAAAACCAGAAGGTCCCATTGCTTGCCTCTGAGGTCTTAGTCCAGCGATGAACCTGAGAATGCAAGGTGGACGGACACTCCTGCTCTCCCTGGCTGCCTGCTGTAGCATCTCAGACCTCAGCTCTAGCTATGAAAGTGGGCCAGGGACCACCCGTTTAAGCCCCACTCTGTTACAGGAAAGGGTCCTGTGCTCGGTGCATGGAAGAGATGTGCCCAAAGTCATGCGGCTGATTGGTAGCAGAGATGGAACCAAATAGAAGGTTCTTGATGCCCACTCCAATCTTCCCCGACCACATCTGGGATGTCGATAATAAAAATGAGCATTCAGGTGCACTCGTTCGGTGCTCTGAGAGATTTTCTAACTCGAATTAAAACTACAAGCGTGTTCAGCCCATCTGTGAAGACAGCAGATGTGAAGTCAGTCCTTCAAAAATGCTGTGCCTGGGATGCATGTGTCTACTTGGGAAGGATGGATCCTTTCATCAGGAAATAATAAAACAGGAGTATCGAGCTGAGCTTGGTGGCACAAACCTATCAACCTAGTACTTGGGAATCTGACACAGGAAGATTGCAGGTTTGAGGCCGGTTTCAACAACTTAGCTTTTTAGAAAAGGGCTGGGGGTGTAATTCCAAGGTAGAACTCCTCTGGGCTCAATCCCCAGCACCATAATGAATGGATGAATAAAACAGGGGTATAGGAACCCCGGTTTCTTTCACTCATCAGATGGAGGACTTTCTTCCCTTTTCCCAGAAATATGGATCCAAAGGCCTGGCTGAGATCTACAGAATCCCTAACCTGCCCACCTGCAGGCCCCAAAAGTTTCAGGCATCGAGGTACTTATGGACTGCAAAAGTGCTCCCACTTAAGTGTGGGATGATCTGAGAGAAACCAGGGGCACAGGGAGCAGGAACCAGCGTGGTTCTCCTGGCAGCTCTTGCATGGCATGTCCCTGTCCAGATGAGCACAAACAAACCATGCTATTTATAGATGGCAGAGACACACTGGAAGGTGACAGGACATTCCTCACTCAACTCCTTTCCAAGTGTCTCTTCTTTGTGTAGACTCGGTAAGCGTGTCTGGAAGCGGGCCTCTCTCCAGAGCTCACCCAGGGCATGGCAAGCCCCATTAAGTAGGTGAGGCAAAAGGAGGATGATTTACACAGACTTCATATGCAATCCCTAGTTTGGCATGTCAAAGAGACTCAAGGGAGCAGGGGAAGGTTGGTATACACCTGTAATCTCAGTACTTGGGAGGCTGAGCCAAGAGGATCACAGGTTCGGGACTAGCCTCAGCTATTTAGTGAGATCCTGTTTCAAAATAAAAAGTAAAAAGGTCGGGTGGTATCGCTCAGAGGGAGAGAGCATCCCTGGACATAAACACACACACACACACACACACACACACACACACACACACACACACACACGGGGTTTAAGGATGTTGATCTCAAGTCTGTGGTTTCTGGAGGGAGAAGAACTTATCACTGTGCAATTATGAGATCAATTTTTGGGGTGCCACATAGCGGAATAGTATTCAAAGAAACAGTTCATGGAAAAAGTGTAACAGAAATCAAATGGTACTATATAATCTATATAAAACCAGGTCTGATGCAGATACTTGGAATCTTATACTTGGCATACATGGAATATTATTTTCTGTATATGGTGGTAAAGATCGAACCCAGAGCCTTGTGCATACCAGAAAAGAACTCTACCACTGAGCCACATTCCTAGCCCACTATAATTCTAGTACTTGGGAGGCTGAGGCAGGAGGATCACAGGTTTGAGGCCAGCCTCAGAAACTTAGTGAGACCCTGTTTCAAGATAAAAAATAAAATGGTTGGAATGTCGCTCAATGGTAAAGCACACCTGAGTTCAATTCCTAGTAGGTCCCCCACACCACAAAAATCAAAATAACTCTGCAAACCAAAATGGCACTATGCATGTGTGAGGTGTGATTACTTCCTACTGTCCCACTGCCTAATTCTGACCTTCAGTGGCAGGAAAATCAATTTGGCTCAGCCCAGGCTAACCTGTCACTACTGTTGGTTCTTGCTACAGCAAATAGAATTCATTTTACAAGGGGATGGAAATTGAGATGAGATATGCAAATGAAATGACATCAGCAAGTAATGCAGATATCCCTAAGTACCGCCAGGGGCTCCCCCGTGCCTGCTAAGATTCCTGTGCTCCCTCACTTCCCAGCCTCCCCTGGGGCCCAACTGCCACTGCTCGAAGGGGCAGCTGCTCCTGTCTCCACTC
The DNA here is from genome assembly GCF_963383645.1 of Muscardinus avellanarius. Taxonomy (NCBI): domain Eukaryota; kingdom Metazoa; phylum Chordata; class Mammalia; order Rodentia; family Gliridae; genus Muscardinus; species Muscardinus avellanarius. Next base: position 13,356,217 of record NC_137792.1, read on the forward strand.
CACGGAGGCTCTCTGACGTGCTGTCTGATGCCCGCATTTCCATTCCCTCAGGCTCCCGCATAGGGCCTCTTTACCACTATATGGGAATCCTTCTTCCATTCAAGTCACACAAATCGAGCCCTTAACTTTTGCATTTTTCTTGGTACTGACGGTTGAAGCCAAGGGCATCCTACCTCTGAGCCCTTTTTAATTAATTAATTAATTTATTTATTTATTTATTTATGTATCAGTATGTATGTATGTATTTTTAATTTCGATACAGGGTCTTGCCAAGTTGCTAAGGGTCTCACTAAGCTTCCAAGGCTGGCTTTGAATCTGCAGTCCTCCTGTTTCAGCCTCCCAAATACTTGGATCACAAGCATGTGCCACCATGTCTGGTTCCACTGAGCCCCTTCGAGGGAGATAAAAGGGCACACCCAGGTTTGATGAGCTCTCTTGAGGTGCCAGGCCACAGCTAGGGCGCTGAGGTGTAGGGGCTTGTGTAAACTCTCCACGCAAGAGCAAGTTGGCTTCACTGTGCCATTCTGCAGAAGGGGAGGCTGAGAATCAAGGAGCTGAGCACCGTCTCCAAGGTTTGAGTGCGTGTAAAGGGAGGGCTAGGGTTTCCAACCGGGTATGCCAGGCTCCAAAGCCCAAGCCAGCAGTGGGTGGGCAGGAACTGTTTTAGGCCAGGTCATCTGACTGTACCACTCTATCTAGATGGGGGCGGGCCGATCAACTATAGCCACTCGATAATATCTGAGACAAATCAAAGAAACCCACGCGCAAATGCAGAAAGCCTGTATTATCACTGAATCCATATCTAGAACCCATTTTCCACAGCCAGTTTCCCACAGGAAAGTCTACACATAGCGTGTCGCTGCCCACTCTCTCTATAACTCCACACAGCGGGTTCTGATGTGCACGTATCCCGGTGTGAGATCCATGAGCTGTCATTGCTCCACACTCCCTTCTTCTAGCTTCCAAAACACCATGCACCTTCGTCCCCCCCCTTTATTTTTGGAACTGAAGACTAAACCCAGGGGCATTCAATGCTTGAGCTATACTCCCAGCCTGATCACACACACACACACACACACACACACACACACACACACACTTATTTATATATTTTTTGAGGTACTGGGGATCGAACCCAGGGGCATTCTACCTCCAAGCTATAGTCAGCTCTTGGCTCTATTATTTTTAACTTTGAAGCAGGGTCTTGGTAAGTAGCTGAGGCTGCCCTCGGACCTGTCATCCTCCTGTCTCAGCCTCCCAGGTGCCGGGATTACAGCCATGCACCACCACGCCTAGCTCTTCTTCCACCTTATAAATACCAATTTTCCCTGCAGTTGGCTCTCCTCTCTCCTTATCTTCTCCATAGATCCCTGGAGTGGTTCTATTCATTCTCTGCTTGTAAGTGCCATTTATGATACCCGCCTCTGTAATTTCTAGCCCAGGTCTCTTTCTGAATTTTCCAAACATGTGTCTTCATCTTTACTCGTAGGAAACACTAAAAAAAAAAAAAAAATCGAGCCCATACCATATTATAGAACCTTTCCATCTTCCCTGCAGGCCATTCCCCCCAGCAGGACCTCCCCTAAGGGAGCTGTTGTTCTGAGACCTTTCACCAGTGACTGATGGTGTCTGTTACTGAATTTCATGTAAATGAAATTGTACAGTACGTAGTCTTTTGTGTCTGGCTTCTTTCACTCAAAATTATCACCATGGAGTTCCTCTGCACTGTCATGCGTAGTGCTTTTCTGTAGCCCTTGCTATTTAATAATGACTGTAAACAATACTTTGTATACTACTCTCCAATTCACTGTTTGATCCTGAGAACACCTACCTCTGTGATGGCACATTTCGCATTAGATGTCTTTTACAGATGATGAAAGGGCTGCTTAGATGCTTTAAGCATGGCTCCCCAGGTTCCTCCCCTAACAAACAATGGTGCCAGGACAAGTTCTGGCTTTCTGACTCAACATCGTCCTCTCCATTCACCACGAAGCCTAGACCTTCACCTGTGTTTTGCATGGGGTAAGACATGCAGGATAAGAGGAAGAAGGGGCCCATCAAATTGGACCTTTGTGCAGAGTTTGTTGGCACATACCTGTAATCCCTGTGTTTGGAAGACCAAGACAGGAGGACTGCAGGTTCAAGGTCAGTGCATGGTAACTTAGTAAGACCCAGTTTCAAAATAAAAAATGAAACATGTTGGGGGCATAGTTCAGTGATAGAGCATCCCTGGGTTCAATCCCCAGTACCATACACACACATGCGCGCGCACACACACACACACACACACACACACACCCATTATTGGGAATTCATTATTGGGAAGAAATTTAGAGCACTTTAACAGTCCAAACTCAAACTGATAGCTTATGCATCTAAGCACACATTTTACCTGCCAACTCCAGAAATATTTGCATGATCTCATTAACTAATTTCCTCTTCCTTTTTTAAGTTAATTGATTTGCTTCTACCTAAGAAGAACAAAAGGGTCCTTTTAAAATCCTTTCTCCTGGTGCACACAGGGGGTATTTACCACGGAGTGATCAGTACCTGGAAGTTTATCTCTTGCTAAGCTGTAACCCCTGGTGCATGAGCAGCTGAGATGCCTGGGTCAATCTCAAGAAATATATGAATTCCCATGCTGGTTAGTGGATCTCAAGAGAGACATCTACTCTTCCCTAAGAACTTAGTTGATGTTTGGCATGTAAGTGTTTACTTGAACTCTTCGTTAAACTAAAATTGCTCAGAGCGCATCCATCACTTATCTCCCTGTGTTTCACTGAAATCCCAGGCTTCAGCATCAGTAGAAATTGGAAAAAATTAAATGCTACCTCCATTGCCCCACACCCTTCCGAGCTTCTAGCCTCTCAGCAAAGCCTCCAGCCCTTCACAGGGAAAATCCAGGGTGTGTTTAACATTTACTTATTTTTTGCGGGTACTGGGGATTGAACCCAGGGACATTTTACCTCTGAGCTGCATTCCCAAGTCCTATTTTATTTTTTATCTTGAAATAGAGTCTCACTAAGTTACTATGTACAGGTCTTGAACTTGTGATTCTCCTGTCTCAACCTCCAAAGTATTGGGATCATAGGCAAGCATCACTGAGCCCGGCATGTGATGAACATTTCAAATATAGGTCATCTCCAAGGGGCACAGGTCGGGAAGGTCACTGGGCCTCCTGCCCATATCCTCATGCCTACCACTCAACTGTCATCCTTTATAAATAATTTTTGTTTCAAAACAGGGTTTTGCTAACTTGATAAGGGCCTCAATAAATTGCTGAGGCTTGCCTTAAACCTACAAATCTCCTATCTCAGCCTCCCACGTACCACTATACTCCACCTATCTAGGATTATTTTATATGTTTTTATACCTGAAGTGAATAACTAATGCCATGGGAAATTTTTTGTGTGTGCTACTGAGGATGGAACCCAGAGACATTCTATCTTTGAGTTGTACCCAGCCCTACTTTATTCCTTTTATTTTTTGAAACAGGGTCTCACTAAATTATGGAGGGCTTCACTAAGTTGCCAAGGCTGACCTCAAACCTGTGGTCCTCCTGTCTCAGCCTCCTAACTACTGGGCTTACAAGCCTGCACCAGCCACCCAGCTCATTCCCTGGGAATTGGGAGCCTTGGTAACCAACTCTTTCATATTCAGAATCTTCCAGCTGAAGATTAGAATAGTCCAGATTCACCCTTGTCATAACCAGCTAAAGCGAGGGCTGTTAATTGGGCTCCACTGACCCAGGAGAGAGCCACCAGGTCGTCTCGGCAGTCCCACCATGGAACCAGGCATGGTGGCGCATGCCTGTAATCTCAGCATTCGGGAGGCTGAGACAGGAGGATCGCGGTTCGTGGACAGAATCAGCCACTTAGTGAGGCCCTCTGCAACTCAGTGAGACCCTGTTTCAAAATAAAGAACAAAAAATAAGGCTGGGGTATAGCTTGGAGGTAGAATGCCTCTGGGTTCCATCCCAGTACTGCAAAAACAAACAAACAAACAAACAAACAAACAAACAAATAAAACTTGGGAAGCCCGCTCCCCTTTGAAGCCCACATCTCCTGCTATTGCAATGTTGAACTCTTCTTAGCACGGAGTGTCATCAGCTCCTGAACATGCCTAAACCCATCTGGGAGGGCACCAGACTGAAGAACACTGGCCTCCTCCCTCTCCAGCGCTGGCCAGCATCCTGAGCCCACCTATGATGAGCACATGGGTAACCTGGCCCTGATGCAAGCCTTCTGTCCTGCATCCCTTACAACCTTCATTCATTCACTTTCAGTTGCCTGCACTTGTTCCCTGCCCACACTGTGGGTCGGCTCCTCTAAAGTCATAAGCATCAACTGCCCTCTGACCCCCAGCTCTTAGACTTCCTTCTCTTCTTCTGGAAGTGGGAGGGGAGATTGGAGATTGAGCCCAGAGACATTCTACATCTGAACTCTCCCCTCAGTCTTTTTTGTTGTTTGTTTTTGTTTTTTTGGTAATGGGGAATGAACCGGGGACATTCTACCTCTGAGGTATACACCCAGCCCTGTTTTGCTTTTATTGGGAAATGGGATTTAAGTCGTGGTGAGCCTCCCAAGTGCTGGGATTATAGGCGTGCATTCTTACACATCACCTTGAACTTCTTTCCTTGTGGCTAGCAGGTGCTCCCACTCCACCCTGGATCGCCTCACTTTCTCCTCCCCCTTTATCCCAGACTGCCTGTCTATCACTTACAACCAGGATCCAACCCCTGCTGGTCTCCTGCTTTCCATTCACGGCACATGAATTTACACCAGACGGCAGGCAAAGCTCCCCCAACTCAGTGTCAAGGTCCTGCTCTAGCTTCCCTGTTCTCTGGAATCAGGTTCTCACTAAGTTGCTGAGTGTCTTGCTAAATTGCTGAGGCTGGCTTTGAACCTGCAATCCTCTTATCTTCACATCCCAAGTACTGGGATTACAGTTGTGCACCACTACATCTGGCTTGGTCTGTCTGTCTGTCTGTCTGTCTGTCTGTCTGTCTGTCTCTCTCAGGGTACTGGGGATGGAACCCAGGACATTCTACCTCCGAGATATACCCCCAGCCCTATTTTTCATTCTTTATTTTGAAACAGGGCCTCACTGAGTTGCAAACATGGTTTTTCTTTTTGTTATCTTTATAACACTTATCCCATGGATCAGGACCTATTCTCAAAAAGGTTTCTGAGCCCATTCTTATTGAGTGAATAACTCCCCATTAAACATATAACCTTCCAAATTCATGTGTGTCTGTACACATCCATACAAAAATAATGAGGTATAGGCAGTTATTTGAAATATATTCATGCTCAAATATCAAAACTAGTCACTCTACAGTTTTGAGCATCTCTCTTTACTTTTTTTCGGCACTTGTGATCTTTTTAAAAAAATTTTTTTATTGGTGCCTTGTAGTCATACATCTTTTATTATTATTATTTTGGTGGTCCTGGGGATGGAACCCAGGGGCCTTCTACCTCCGGGCTACACTCCCACACCTATTTTATATTTTATTTGGAAACAGGGTCTCTTAAATCAGGTGAGGCTGGCTTCGAACCTGCATGATTCTCCTGTCTCCGCCTCCCAAGCGTGGGGATTACAAGCGTGCACCACCACGCCCGGTTAGTAGTCATACATCTTAACGGGGTACAAGATGGTGGAGACATACATGCGCACATCACTCATTTAGCACTTCCCCAATTCCCATCCCATTCTCACCCTCTCCCTCCTTCTTATGTTTGGCTTAGTGATTGATGCTGATATGTTTGTGAATGTATAGCATGGCCTTAGAGAATTTCCTTCTTTCCCCCTCTCATCCCCTCAGGTCATCTTATTTGCTCCTCTATAGAATCTCCTTCTTTGTCTAGAGTTTCTCCTATGACCCATTTTTCTCCCTAGCTTCCGCATATTAGGGAGAGCATCCCATTTCTTATTTTTGTGTGTGACTGACTAATCTCACTTAGCATAATGTCCTCCAGTTCCATCCATTTCCCTGTAAATGATGTAACTGTGTTTTTCTTCATGGCTGAGTAAAATTCCATTGTGTACAAATCCCATAGTTTTGTAATCCATTCATCTGTTGATGGACACCTTGGCTGGCTCTAGATAGAATACTCTCTGCACCTGAGCACCTCGATTATGGGATGGGCTGGACAAGGTGAGCAGAGCTTGCTTTTGTATTCTGTGAAGTAATAACAGGTATCCCCAAGGCCCAGACTACAACAAGGAGGCAAGTATGACCTAGGGGAATCTCTTAACATCACTGAGTTTTTAAATTGACACCTGTCAATAATTTTTGAAGTCCTTTTCCCTGTTAATATTGCATATTATCTTACTTTCTAGAAATTGGAGGAACCTTCTTACCAGTGGTCAAGGATACAACAGAAACATCTGAGGAAAAAACAGTCACAGTAAGGTCCTTCATTTGTGTTTCTATTTGCTCAGACTGGACACCACCTGCTGGCTGTTGTCCTTCTGGTCTTCCTTGATATACTTCCTGAAAAATTAACCAGGCTACCTGAGGCTCACTCTTCTGAAGATTCACAACAGTGCCTGGAACACAGTAGCTCCTCAATACATTTATTTGAAGTGAATCTTAAAAAAAAAAAGACTATGCTGGTCCTAAACTTACATGTTCCTTTTTTCCTCAGAGTTGCTATTTCCTTTTTGTTGTTGTTGTTGGTTTTTGCACTGGGAATTGATCCTAGGGGCATTCTACCTCTGAGCAGCCCTATTTAATTTTTTGTTTTGAAACAGTCTTACTAAATTGCTGAGGTAGGCCTTGAACCTGTGATCCTTTTGTCTCAGCCTCCCAAGTACTGAGATTACAGGCATGCAAAACCACACCTTGCTAGTTCCAGTTTAAAGAAAAAGAGACAGTCTCTTCTAAAAATGAGCACCACATGGCAGAGAGCTTCCTGGCTGCTGAGGAGGAGCTCCAGCCCAGGCAGGGCAACTGGAAGATCAATTCCTAGTTCCCAGCAAGTACTGCCAATGATAGCTCTGTGTCCTCCTGTTCAGTCATCTGTCTGTCTGTTCAAATACATCCTGTCAGGTAAATACTGTTGAAGATTTGGGTTTACACGACACACAATACCTTACTCCAGAACAGCTCTGACATAAAACTATTTGAATTCAGTTACTATTCCTACCTTTACTAATTTGGCACAATGAAACAAGTTCATAAACTCTATGTGTCAGTATCCAAAAATATATAGCAATATATAGCTAGCTATAGACACACATATATGTTTATGTATGTATATATGTATGCATACATACATACATACATACATAATATATATATGTAAAGTACATTAAGCACTAAGGAACAATAAACCTTTCCTTCATCCTTAAAAAATTTTGTCTGCTGAAATCCATGGTGCACTAGGTTACTTATAACGAAGTCACACATGCTAAAGAGCTTGTGCAGAGGCTGGGAAGGAAGACAGAAGAGGCAAAACGGAACAAAATATACGCACTGGCACCCCCTCCCCTTTAAGGAACCACGACATCCAACAAGTGTTTGTTAAATGAGCCACTACCATATGCTCGGCACCGTAAGGCATGTGGAGATGACAAAACACGCTCTTGATCTGCTTTCAATCTGGTGAAAGAGTCCGGGGGTGTGCGCATCCCAAGTGGCACAGCATGGGGCCCGGCACTAGGCTAAACACGGGGTGCCAGGCATTTGGAGGAGAGAGCAAATTGTGAGAGATTAGGGAAGGCTTCCAGAGGAGGGCATGCTGACTGGGCACAGAAGTCAGGGAGGATTAGCAGGTATCTGAGAGGCAGTCAGGGAAAGCACCATCACCAACGTATAAGAATCGAGAACAGTGGTTCTCACAGTGTACACTCCATCATCATCATCATCATCATCACCACCACCACCATCACCACCACCACCATCATCATCATCATCACCATCAGCAGCAGCAGCAGCAGCAGCAGCAGCAGCAGCAGCAGCAGCACCTGGGAGCTTACAAGAAACGTAAATTCCCAGGCCTCTTGAGTGAGCAACTACAAAGGTGTGCCCCAGGACCTGCTTTGACCGGGTCTCTAGGTAATTCTGTGGCCTGTTCAAGTCTGAGGACCACTGAACCAGGGCAGGCATAGTCTCTCCTTCATCTGAGTCGGAATTCCAGGCCTTCCCGCCATCCCCTGTCCTACAAATTAGTGTCACAGAGTGAAGTGGGGAGGGCTGGGAGCAGGCCACCTTTCCCAGGCTGCTCAGAAGAGACACAAAACATTAAAAAGTCACATTTCAATTGGGTGTAGTGGCCCATGCTTAGAATCCCAGTACTTGGGAGGCCGGGACTAGAAGATTACAGGTGCCAGGCCAGCCTCAGTTATTAAGATCCTGTTCCAAAAAAAAATAGGGCTGAAGTTATAACTCAAGGATAGAACCCCTGGGTTCAATCTCCAGCATGATAAAAAAAAAGGTCATATTTCAGCTGGGCATGGTGGTGCATGCCTGTACCTAGTACTTGGGAGGCTGAGACGGGATGATCTCAAGTTTGATTCAAGGCCAGCCTCAGTAACTTGGCAAGACCCCTCTTCAAAGTAAATAAAGTAAAATGGGGCTGGGGATAGAGCTCAAAGGTAGAATGCCCCTGGGTTCATTCCCCAGAATCACACACAAAAAAATCACACTCGCAAAACTCCCACTAGTGAAATGCCCTCGTGTGTATTTGCTCAGTGGCTTGCACTCCTGACAACTGGGAGACAGGAGAACTGGAGGCTGAGGAGAACTGGGCAAATGCAGGATGCAAATAGGACACCCCTACAAGTGCACAGTTCGGCTTGTAACACTGCAACTATCCTGTAACCAGAGGCCCAAGGGCAACACTCCAGTCCAGAATTGCACTTCCCTTCTAAGCAGATCATTAGAAAGAGTGTCGGGAATATTTTAGAAATCATTCTTGAGCTCACAGAAATGTGTGTATCCCCTAAAAGTGGGGGCAGCTCACCAGGTCTGTTGAAAGAATTGGTCTTAGGTGGCTGAGGTCTTTTTGGTGGGATTGGTGGCAGAATTTTTGCAGCCTATGGCTTCAGCTTCCCTTTCACCCACTAAAGAGTGGTATGTGACTTTTCCCGCTCTGTATCTTCTCCTTGTTTGAATGGTTTATGTTCTTCTCTGAAGCACTTAGATTTAAGTAGTTTTTTGCTGTGTGCGTGTGTGTGTGTGTGTGTGTGTGTGTGTGTGTGTGTGTGTGTGTCTGTGTGTGTGTGTGTTTTACTGGGGATTAAACCCAGGGACATTCTGCCTCTAAGTTATACCTCTAGGCCTATTTTATTTTTTATTTTGAAACAGGGCCCTGCTAAGTTACTGAGGCTGGCCTTGAACCTGCAATCCTTCTGTTACAGCCTTCTAGGTACTAAAATTACAGTCTTGTGCCATTGAGCCCACCTAACATTTTGCCAGCTTCCTTCTTTCTTTCTTCTTTCTTTCTTTCTTTCTTTCTTTCTTTCTTTCTTTCTGTCTTTCTTCCTTCCTTCCTTCCTTCCTTCCACCCCCCCCCACTTTCTTTCTTTCTTGCTTGCTTGCTTTCTTTGTTTCTTTTTGGTGGCACTGGGGATGGAACCCAGGGGCCTTCTACCTCCGGGCTATACTCCCAGACCTATTTTATATTTTATTTGGAAACAGGGTCTCTTAAGCCAGCAAGGCTGGCTTTGAACCTGTGCAGTCCTCCTGTCTCAGCCTCCCAAGCATGGGGATTACAAGCGTGCACCACCACGCCCGGCTTTTTGCCAGCTTCTTAAGCCAACCAACCATACCATTGTTATGGCCTTGGCTCGAAAATCACTGGGCCTCAATCATGTGCATGTGCAAAGAGCCTTCTCCCAATAGCCAGCAGGAGAGCGTGTGACAGGTAGGGGCTTGGCCAACTCAGCAGGGACCATGGTCCCCTTCACTTCCCCAAGGGCCACTGCTCAGAGCAGAGGTGGCACTGGACCTTGGTAGACAGCTGGAGAGTGTCATGGGTGAGCCAGCTGTCACTTGAATGGGCTCAGAGGCCCCGGAGATGATGGCAGCTCTGTGCTCAGCTGGCAGGAGGCCTGTGTGCACCAAGCGCTGTTGGTTGAGTTTCTTTTTTTTTTTTATTCTATATTTTTTTATTGGTGCATTATATTCATACAACTTATTGGGGTAAAAAACTTGTGTGTACAAACATGTACTCATCGCTGATTTAACCCCTACCCAAATACCACCCCATTCCCTCCCCGTCCCTCCCTTCCTTGCTTGGCTTAGTGATTGACTTTGATATGTTTAAGTACACTGTGTGCTTTAGAGATTTTTCTCTTCCCCCTCCTTTCTCTTCCTTTAGGTTATCTTGTTTGCTCCTCTTTTCTCCCTAACTCTCACATATTAGGGAAAGCATCTGATTTCTTATTTTTTGTGACTGACTAATCTCACTTAGCATAATGTCCTCCAGTTCCATCCATTTCCCTGGAAATGACGTAATTGAGTTTTTTTTGATGGCTGAGTAAAATTCCATTGTGTACATATCCCACAGTTTTATAACCCATTCATCTGTTGATGGACATCTTGGCTGGTTCCATAGTTTGGCTATGGTGAATTGTGCAGCTATGAACATAGATACACATGCATTAGTTTGGTAGTTTGGTTTCTTTTCTTTTGGGTAGATACCCAACAGTGGTATTGCTGGATCAAATGGTAGGTGTGTTCCCATTCTTCTGAGGATTCTCCATACTGTTTTCCAAAGTGGTTGCACTAATTTGCAATCCCACCAACAATGTCTTAGAGTTCCCACTTCTCCACATCCTCGCCAGCATCTGTTGGTTGAGTTTCTGACACCTCTCAACCATTCCCATCATGAACTGACTTCATATCCGGGCAGCACAGGGTAGGGGATATTTTTGTTCTTATTAAAAGTAAATGAATCATGCTACAACAAAGATGAGGGTTGAGGACATGATGCTAAGTGGCATAAGCCAGTCATCAAAAGAAACTCTCAGCACCGGGCGCGGTGGCGCACGCTTGTAATCCCCGCACTTGGGAGGCGGAGACAGGAGGATCGCGCAGGTTCAAAGCCAGCCGTGGTGGCTTAAGAGACCCTGTTTCCAAATAAAAGTATAAAATAGGTCTGGGAGTGTAGCCCGGAGGTAGAAGGGCTTCCAGGAACCCCAGTACCACCAAAAAAAAAAAAAAAGACAAACTCTCATTCCATTTATGAGTTCCCTAGAGTAGTAACATTCACAGAGACAGGAAGGAGAACAATGGCTGCCAGGCCTGTGGGGAGGGGGAGTTGGGAAGCTGCTGTTTGATGGGTACAGAAGTGCAGTTTTACAAGATAAAAAGTTTTCTAGCTGGACGTGGTGGCCCACGCTTGTAATCCCTGCACTTGGGAGGCAGAGACAGGAGGATTGCGCAGGTTTGAAGCCAGCCGCGCTGGTTTAAGAGACCCTGTTTCCAAATAAAAATATAAAAAATAGCTCTGGGAGCGTAGCCCGGAGGTAGAAGGGCTTCCAGGAACCCCAGTACTGCCAAAAAAAAGTTTTCTAAAATTTGTGATTGTCCTTAACGCCATTGAACAGCACACTTAAAATGGCAAAGAAGGCAAGTTGTATGCTGCATGTATCTTAACACAATTTAAAAATTAAGTAGCTGGGCGTGGTGGCGCACAGTTATAATCCCAGTATTCGGGAGGCTGAGACAGGAGGATCCTGGTTCGTGGCCAGCCATAGCTACTTAGTGAGGCCCTCTGCAACTTAATGAGACCCTATTTCAAAATAAAGAATAAAAATAGGGCAGGGGGTGTAGCCTATTGGGGTTCCATCCCCAGACCACACAAAAAAAAATTAAGTAAACAAGCAGCTGGGCATGGTTACATGTATCCATAATCCCAGTACTTGGGAGGTTGAGACAGAAGAATTGAAGGTTTGAGGCCAGCCTTAGCAACTTAGGCCCTCAATAACTCAGTGAGACCCTTTTCAAAATAAAAAATAAATTGGGCCTGGGAGTATAGCTCAGAGATAACCCCCAGCACAGTAAACAAACAAACAAACAAACAAAGTGGAAGGTCCTGTGTACATGTCTGTTTATATTACTTTGAACCTCACTATGATATATAATTACAATGCACTGATAAAAATAGAAAAAAAAGTAAATAAGCCCTTATTTAGCCAGGCATGGTGGCACACGCTTGTAATCCCGGCATTTGGGAGGTGGAGACCGGAGGATGGCGGTTTGCGGACAGCCGCAGCTACTTAGTGAGGCCCTTTGCAACTCAGTGAGACCCTGTTTCAAAATAAAACGACTAAAAAATAGGGCTGGGGATGTAGCTTGGAGGTACAATGCCCCTGGGTTCCAACTCCAGTACCATTCACACACACACACACACACACACACACACACACACACACACACACACAAATAGAAGCCCTTCTTTGACTTACTGCAGTCTACTTGGTTCAATAGCCAAAATACAAATATTAAGAAAAATATTATTTTTATAGGCCTGGGGCTACCTATTTGGGAATTAGGTATGTTCCATTATCCTCCATTTACAGGTGAGTATGAGGTGGGCTGAGATTGGAGCTGGAGGCTTACCTGGCTGAATGTAAGAAGTCCCATATGGTAGTTCACACCAGTAATCTAAGTACTTGGGAGGCTGAGACAGGACGATCACAGGCTCAAGGCCAGCCCCAGCAACTTATTGAGGCCCTCAACAACTTAGTAAGGCCCTGTTTCCAAATAAAAATAAAATAGGGCTGGGAGTATAGCTCAGAGGTAAAACACTCCTGAGTTTTAAAAAAAAAAGTCCCACATTACTCTCCCCGCGCAAATTTGGCTTGTAAGAACAAAAATCCAGTGTGTTGACATGCATGCATGAAGAACTCTGGGTCACTGACTTGCTCTGGTATATTCCATATATAATACATATATGAAATGGTAGAACGTATCGACAGAATTCTAGTCTCTTGCTCCATGGTGGGCGTGGAACCTATACTATCTAACTCTGATTTCACATTATTTGTCTATGCATTCCATCAGCCAGTGGAGAAATTTTTATTTTGCTAGGCACATCCAGACAATGTCTATTTATTTATTTATTTATTTATTATTTGTTATTTATTATTTTATTATTTATTTATTTATTTATTTGTCTGCTTATTTATTTCATCATGCTGGGGATTTGCCAGGCACATCTAAAATATATGCCTGAATAAGGCATGTCCCTGGCCTTTGAGGGTCGTAGAGCTCAGTGACATGTACACCAGGAAAACCCGGGCCATGCCAGCTTCTGAGTAGTGAGGGACGGAGGGGTCTTGGGGTGTGGAGTGAGGCCCCACACTACAAGATGGCAAGAAAATACAAGCGAGCTGTTCATGCCTGGGACCTGCGGGACATCTATGGGACGAAGGCAGGTGTGGCACCTGCATCTCTACTCTGTAGGACTGTTGGCCTTGCTCTAAGCCAGGGGAAATGCCTGTGTGAGTGGGGTCTAAATGCTGGGCTCCCAATACTTATCAGCCCAAATCCCACATATGCCCCCCAACCTTGCATCCACTTCTCTGCTGGACAGAATGGCTGGCATCTTCAGACAATTTTGCTGGATGAAGAGCAAGGCTTAATCCCTCTCCTCTTTCCTCTTAATCTCCTGTCCTGGGTCCTGTACCCGCCCCATTCCCACCCCCTGCAGAGAGCAGAGTGATACCTGGTGTGGGTCAGCGGGCCTGCTGGTCGCTCTGGCCTTCTCGGGGGCAGTGCACCAGGTCTATTGAGAGAATTGGTCTTAGGTGGCCGAGGCTTTTTTGGTGGGATGGCAGGAACGGAGGGCTTCTGTAAATCCAGTTTTGGCTCTCTCTCTGGTCTTTCTTTAAGTCATTGTTTAACAAAGCATAAAGAAAATAGACAGATCTAGTATAAGTTTCAATATTTAAATACAGATTACATGTTTTCTGCTTTAAAAAATCATTGACCAACGTGTGGTGGCACATGCTTGTATTCCCAGTACTTGGGAGGCCAAGACAGGACAATCAGAGGTTCAAGACCAGCCCCAGCAACTTAGCAAGAGCCTCAGCAACATAGTGAGATCCTGTTTCCAAATAAAAATAAAAAGGGCTGGTGGTGTAGCTTGGAGGCAGAATGTTCCCGTATTCACTGATTTGGGCGTGGTAGATATGCCTGTAATCCTAGTACTTAGGAGCCTGAGGCAGGAGGATCACAGATTTGAGGCCAGCATTGGTAATTCAGTGAGATTCTCTGCAAGTTATTCGAGACACTGGATCAAAATAAAAAAATAAAAGTTAAAGGCTGAAGATATAGCTTAGTGACCACTGTCCCTGGGTTCAAACTCTAGTATCTCCCTCCCCAACTAAAAAACGTTACTGATGCCATTTCTGGAGGTGAAGTTGGTAGCAAAGAGCATCACTTATTTTTTGATGAGAAAATGTTCCACAGAACCACAGCTTCCCTGTTCCCTTCTTTCCATCCTTTTGCTCATGCTAGTCTCCTTGTCTGCAGCGCCCTTTTGGCCACCACCCAACCTCAGCAAGCTCCTACTCACCCTTCAAAGCCCGGCTGAAACATGGCACTATCTGGTTCCCTTCTGAGCACAGAAGCAGCCCTCTATAAACGGGCCTGGCTTGCATACTTTCTGGACGTCTGCATGCTCGGCACAGCCAAAGGCCATGGCCTCTGAGGGCAAGGCCCAAGGCTGCTCACCAGAAGCCTGGCTGCGGGCACTGTCTGCTGTTTAGTATGTGGTGAGGGGCTTGCTAGACCACCCACAGCACCTGCTTCTGGGTGGGGGAGGGATCAGGCCTGACACCTCTCAGGTTAACTTCTCACAAGAGCTTTGACCCAATAAAAGGTGGAAGAGTTGCTGAGAATGATCCATTCTGAATTCTCTTTGCACACAGTTTCAACTTGGAACTGGGACTTCTTAGGTATTTGAGGTCCAAAGCTTTTTGGAGTCAAAGAAAGCTATTGAGCCAGGCGTAGTGGCGCATGCTTGTAATCCCAGCATTTGGGAGGCTGAGATCAGAGGATCGTGATTCGCGGACAGCCTCAGCTACTTAGCAAGGCCTTTTACAACTCAGTGAGACCCTGTTTCAAAAATAAACCAAAAGCCGGGCGTGGTGGCACCCGCTTGTAATCCCCGCGCTTGGGAGGCGGAGACAGGAGGATCGCGCAGGTTCGAAGCCAGCTGCGCGCGCTGGCTTAGGAGACCCTGTTTCTAAATAAAAATATAAAAATAGGTCTGGGAGTGTAGCCCAGAGGTAGAAGGGCTTCCAGGAACCCCAGTACCACCAAAAAAAAATAATAATAAATAAATAAATAAACCAAAAACTAGTGCTGGGGGTGTAGCTTGGAGGTACAATGCCCTTGGGTTCTATCCCCAGTACCACAAAAAAAAAAAAGAAAGAAAGCTATTGAATCCAGAGATGCTCTAACACTGAGCTATACCCCAGCACTTTGTTGTTATCTTTACATTTATTTATTTTTGTGGTACTGGGATTGAATTTAGGGGAATTCTATCTCCAAGCTACATCCCTAACTCATTTTTGTTATTTCTTCATTCATACATCCATTCATTCATTCATTTATTACAGGGTCTTGCTATGTTGCTGGAAGTCTTGCTCCTTGCTAAGGCTATCCTTAAACCTGCCATCCTCCTGTCTCAGCTTGCCAAGTACTGGGATTACAGATGTGCACTGCCATGCCTGGCTAGCCCCTTTAAAAATTTTTTCTTGTTTCATCTTACGAGGTGGCTGAGTCTTGTTATTTGCTGAAGCTGTCCTTGAACCTGCAATCCTCTTATCTCAGCTGAGGCAGGAGGCTCACAGATTACAAGTTTGCACCACCAGGCCCAGCTTCTTTTTTTATTTTGAGAAAGGGTGTCGCTAATCTGCCCAGTCTGGCCTCGAACCTTCTGAGAACTGGGATACCAAGTGTGCACCGATTGATTGCCCAGCTTCATCAGGAGTTATGTGAATCTCAGCATGCTCATTCTCACGGCGCTTCTTTGGGGAAACATGCTCTACCTAGGAGCGCCAGGAACTCATTTCTGGCACACTGGGGCCAGAGAAGGAAGGATTCAGCTGAAATGCTTAGCAGGTAAAACTTATCTTGCTGGGCAAAGGACCATGCCAAGGACATGAACACCAGCAGCCTGCAGGATGGAGGGAGGGAGGGATGGTGTACATCATGTCTGGGGGTGAGCCTGTCTCTCAGGTAGGGTGTACGCCATATCTCTCGGATTCTCTGCTTCTGCTTCTTCTTCTTCTTCTTCTTCTTCTTCTTCTTCTTCTTCTTCTTCTTCTTCTTCTTCTTTTTGGTGGTACTGGGGTTCCTGGAAGCCCTTCTACCTCCGGGCTACACTCCCAGACCTATTTTATATTTTTGAAACAGGGTCTCTTAAGCCAGCACAGCTGGCTTCGAACCTGCGTGATCCTCCTGTCTCAGCCTCCCAAGCGCGGGGATTACAAGCGTGCGCCACCACGCCCGGCTCTCTGCTGCTTCTAACCAGGACGTCTGCCTCCCTGGCCCACTGTGGTGTGCAGCAAGAACCCATGGGGGAGGAAAGACCAGGAGTATGCAGCCACATAGCTAGCCAAGGAAGGTGGCTGCTCGCATGTAGTCCCGTAAGTTATTGGCACCAACCAGGGCAAGGAAGTGTACTCATCACAGAGCCTAGCTGTCACCCAGACACTAGTCACATGTCCTCCATGTGGACAGAGGACGGTGTTCAACTGCTTCACTACACATGCTTTTATCAAAGAGCTATTTGTAGGGTATACACTTAATGGATTTTTATGATGATGATGGTGATGGTGGTGGTGGTGGTGTGTGTGTGTGTGTGTGTGTGTGTGTGTTTGTGTGTGTGTGTGACACAGATGTGCCCTTCACAATGAGGATCTAAAACTCAAATTCTACCTGTTCACTGTAAAAGAAGTATGGATTCTTGTGTTTGAGTGCATGTGTATGGGTGGCACTACAGATTGAACCCAGGGGCGCTCTGCCACTGAGCTACGCCCCAGCCATTTTTACTTTGGAACAGGATCTCATTAAGTTGCTGAAGGTTTTACTAAGTTACTATGTGCTGGCCTCAAACCTGAGATCCTCCTGTCTGAGCCTCCCAACTACTAGGATTACAGGCATGCACCACCAAGCCTGGCAAGAGGTATTCAATAGCTTGTAGTGTCAGTAAAACTTAGCAGGCTAATGCAAAATACTGCATTTTATTTTGGTAGTACTGGGGCTCCTGGAAGCCCTTCTACCTCCAGGCTACACTCCCATGGGCTACACTCCCAGACCTATTTTATACTTTTTTTTCTTTGGAAACAGGGTCTCTTAAGCCAGCGCAGCTGGCTTTGAACCTGTGCGATCCTCCTGTCTCTGCCTCCCAAGCGCGGGGAATACAAGCGTGCGCCACCACGGCCGGCCCCAAAATATTGCATTTTAACATTCAAACTCTCATGAGACCACCAAGGAGCACCTCCAAATAATTATGTTCACTAATTCAGCATTTCTCTTCAAAATAATTCCTTTTTTGTGGTACTAGAGGTGGAACCCAGGGGCTTTTCTACCTCCAGGCTCTACTCCCAGACCTATTTTATACTTTATTTGGAAACAGGGTCTCACTAAGTAGCTGAGGCTGGCTTTGAACCTGCACGATCCTCCTGTCTCAGCCTCCCAAGTACTGGGATTACAAGCGTGCGCCACCACGCCTGGCTCAAAAAAATCATTTTAAAAATGTAATTTTCTTGGTCTCCTATTCATAATAACATAACACTTTCCCCAGAGAAATGTGCGATCAATCAAATCATAAGCATCAAGTGAAATGAGTCCTTCACAGCATGCAGAGCTCTTTGGAAGAGACGCTGAGCATGGTGGGAGTCAAACACACTTGTAAACCTGTGTCAGAAGGTTTAAGCCACTTCTCTGCCAGTGACATTTCCGACCACCTTCAGGATACTCTGAGCACTGAGCTGCTTTCCCCAGGACTGCAGTGCCACCCTCCCTCTGACCCCAAGTATTCTTCACCAAGGACAAGTGACTGCCACATTGATTGCCAGAGTCAAGGACCCAGCAGGGACCTAGGAAGAAAGCTTCCATTTGTCTAGATAGGAGTTTCTTACTTCTTTCTTTTTCTTTTTTTGTTACTGGGGACTGAACACAAGGGAATTCTATCTCCAAGCTACAGCACCAGATCTATTTTATTTTTTATTTGGAAACGGGGTCTAATTAAGCTGCAGAGGGCCTCCACTAAGTTGCTGAGGCTGGCCTTGAACCTGCGATCCTCCTGTCTCAGCCTCACAAGTACTGGGATTACAAGTGTGTGCCACCATGCCTGGCCCTGGATGGGAATTTCAATAAACCAAATCTATCCGTCAACAGTGAAGGAGCATCCTGAACACTAAGCACTGTTCTAGATGCACCAAAGAGGAATTGATTTCCTACCTTTCTCTTCTGTTCTGTTGGGCAGGGTTTCTGGTCTTTCAGGAGGTATCTTTTTAAGTTCATGTTTTCTCTCTGTAGTACCTGGGAAGGAAAGGGTAACAGTGATCAGAAAATTTTTGTGCATTCATTTATTAGATAGACCAGCATTTTTTGTGTGGTACTGGGGATAGAACCCAGGGGCCTTCTACCTCTGGGCTACACTCCCAGACCTATTTTATATTTTATTTGGAAACAGGGTCTCTTAAACCAGCCAAGGCTGGCTTCAAACCTGCGTAATCCTCCTGTCTCAGCCTCCCAGGCACGAGGATTACAAGTGTGAGCCACTATACCCGGATATACCAGCATTTTTATATCATCAGGTATAGCAATGCCAATTATTTTTTTTTCTTGAGCTGGTTACTAGTGTTACTTGGCTAACATGAGTTGCTTAGAAACCGCAAAAATCATTTCCAGATTGTGTGATTAAGTTTGGTTTTCTATACATCTTTAATTCTTAAAAAGCCACTAATATTTTCTGATATTTAAACCTGGCTTCATTATGCATAAATATAGTCACAGGATATTACTGTGTGGGGATAGGGAGTGTCTGGAAATAAACAAGCCACTCATAAAATATACAAATAAGTAAGGCATAGTGGTAGCATACACCTAGAATCCCGGTACTAGGAAGGTGGAGACAAAAGGATCTGAGGTTTGAGGCCTCAGCAACTTATCAAGGCCTTCTTTAACTTAGATCTTGTCTCAAAATAAAAAATAAAAGTGCTGAAGGTGTAGCTCAGAGATAGACTTTCCCTGGGTTCAAAATCCCCAGTCTCTGTCACACACACACACACACACACACACACACACACACACACACACTGGGTATCATGCTCTGCAAATAAGCAGAGGTTTAACAGGGACCGGTATTCCATCTTGTAGATATTTGAAAATATGACCTAGAATTGTTTGATGCCCCTTCCATTAAGAGGTGAGATATGAGGTGGGTGTGGTGGTAAATGCCTGTAATCCCAGTACTTGGGAGGTTGAAAGAGGAGGATTTCAAGTTTATGGCCAGCCTCAGAAACTTGGTGAGACCCCCAGCAAATCGCTAAGACCTTGTTTCAAAAATAAATAATAAAAATGTCTGGGAGTGTAGCTTGGGGGTAGAGCGCCCCTAGGTTCCATCCCTATCACCAAAGGAAAAACAAAGGCACTGAATACACAATTCATCTGAATCCCTTTAGTGACTCACTACAAATTAAACACTGCATCTCATTTATATCAATTTTATATGATTTACTTGGCCAAGGAAAGCTGATGATGGTGAAAATAGGACCATCCACCCCCTCGTTTCAAAGCAGTTCCCAAGAGCCTTCAGCAGGATAAATGAGCAGATGTAGACTCGAAAGATGAAATACTAGTTTGCTTGGCTCCCCAGGGACCCATCCAAGTGTTGGTAAAATCATTTCAAAAGAATAAGAATCTGCCTGCCACGCTACTATGTAGTCTCCACATGATGGTGGAGAAGTTCAGTATCATTTACAGAGACAGAGAAAAATGGACAATTTGACTATCTCGAGGAATCCGATCCTAGTTACTATATTCTAAGCTGCTAGAGCCTCAGACTATTCATCCATCCCCTTGGTCTCCAATTGGTTACCAAGGCCTCTAAGGAAAAGGGTCTTCAGGGAAAAACACACAAATAGCTTCCTTTAATCTCAACACAATAAAATATTTATATAGCCATAGCCACTAGGTGGCAAAATGAACCTGCTTGATGCCAACACAGGCAAGGGTGGAGCAGGAGATGTAATTAGTATCCCATTTTAGGGCTTAATCTCTATAATTCTCAATTATGCCCAAGAGAATGACAAAGGAGTTTGGGGTGAAGTTTATTTCCCCCAATTTGGTGGGCCAAGAAACCATTTTTTTAAAAGTTACTTCTTAATAAATTTACAAAGTATTCTGGAAATTTATTCATACTTTAAATGCTATACAAATCCTAATTGTAGATGTGAAAAACTAAAAATTCTCCTACTCTTCATCTGTTTTTGCTGTTACTTTTTTTCCCCTGTGAAACTGGAGATTAAACCCAGGGGTGTTCTATCACTGAGCTATACTCGCAGCTCTTTTTAATTTTTTTAAGTAGGGTCTTAGTAAATTACTATGCGCTGGCCTTGAGCCTACAATCCTCCTGCTTCAGCTTTCCAAATACTGGGATTACAGATGTACACACTTGGGTTAGTTGTTCTTTTCTTTGGTATGGGGAATTGAACCCAGGGACATTTTACCTCTAACATATACCCCTAGAACTTTTTATTTTGAAATGGGGATCTAGCTAAGTTGCTAAGACTGGCTTTGGACCTGTTTCAGCCTTCCAAGTACTGAGATTAAAGGCCTGTACCACCACACCCAGCTAGTGACTTTTTTTAAAAATGTCACTTAACTAGTTATTCATGAAAGAATTTCTCCCCATAATTTAATGTAACAATTCTAAAGAAGAGTTCTATTGGGAAATACAAAATCATCCTCTTTCCATAGGAGAGTCCAGTGTGCAGTGAGTTACCAAAGATCCAATAATACCAAGTCTTCCTGTATTATTTAACCCTAATGTCTGAACTGCACAGAAAAGGCAAACCATTCATGATTTAAAAAAACCAAGGAGGAGCAGAAGTATTCATGGGTGAACAACATCATTTTGTTGGAGGTGAGTGAAATGAGTATACATTCATGTCGGTCACACTAGACAGACATTGAAGATCCAACTGCTCTGTTTATGCAAAGTGACACTCTGTCCCATGGAAACAATTTCCCAAAAGCTGACCGTCCAATTAGGCACAGGAGAAGCAGGAAAATACCAAGTTCTTCTCTCCTCAGAAACAGTTTACTAAAAACAAGACAAACATAGCCGGGAGTGGTGGCACGCACTTGTCATCCCCGCATTTGGGAGGCTGAGACAGGAGGATCACAGATTCGCAGGCAGCCTCAGCTACTTAGTGAGGCCCTCTGCAACTTACTGAGACCCTGTTTCAAAATAAAGAAGAAAAAATAGGTAGGGGTGTAGCTCAGAGGTCGGATGCCCCTGGGTTCCATCCTCGGTATCACAAAAAATAAAATAAGGAAAAACAAAAAATAAGACAAACAAAATTGGTTAGTGCGTGCGTGCGTGCGTGCGTGCGTGTGTGTGTGTGTTACTGGGGATTGAACCCAGGGGCATTCGACCTCTGAGCTACACCCTCGGCCCTTTTATATTTCTATTTTTGTTTTGAAACAGAGTCTTGCTAAGTTGCCCAGGCTGGCCTCAAATCTGAGACCCTCTCGTCTCAGCTTCCCAAGTAGTGGAATTCCAGGTGTATATCACCACACCTGGCTAAAATGATTCTTTCAGACCATTCTTTTTGGAAGCCTTGAGTTTTGCAGTGCGCTGGGCGCACGTTTTATGTGATAAGTTTTGTTTGTTTGTTTTTTAAAGGAAAAAAACCAGCAGTATATTTAAAGTTTGCCTACGAAGTCCAAATCAGAACGTTCCAATTTGGCAAACGGTGGCATCTGAGTCCAGGAATCTCAAGCTCGACCAGGAACAATTTGCATAGATGGAAAGGAAGATGTGCACTGTAGCTGATAGAACTGAAAGGTACATTACCTGCCCCTTGCTTGATGACAGGAGCGGATGGAGGCGGTGGTTTCTTGGGTCTCTGAAAAATTAATCAAAATGACACCACATGAGTGTTGGCAAGCTGTCCCCTCACAGGAGGACCGCAGACATTGTTTTCCATGAGCAGTGTGGACAATTTCAGGAACCTCTCCAAAAAACTGAGCAATTTTCTCTCTGGGGACGTCAGCTTTTGGCACCTCTAAACAAACACTAAAATGCATGCATTCGGCCAGACACAACCCCGATCGACAAATGAAACGCCATTTCCCCCTTTCTAAATTTGCAACAGCCTTCTGGAAAAGCACGGCTCGGCAAAAATGGCCTGAAACCAGCAAGCACAATGGTACTCCTACGCTGAAACCACATTTGCAATTAAGATTGAATCTGCTGAATAACCAAGCGATTCAAAAAGAGTCACTGCGAAGACTCCAAATCGGATCTGCTATGGATGAGCAGATCCAAATGCAGGCAGACAGTCCTCTGCGGCCAGGCCGGGTCTGCGCCTTCTGCCCCTTTCCATGCCGAGGCTGGCGGGCCATTTGAGGCCCCTCACAGACCAGTCACGCCCTGTCACATGTGATAAACCAGAATGGAGGGTTTTGGCATTTTGCAAATCAGCTGCTATTTGCCTTTATCTCACTTGCTGTCACTCGGTAGGGGACAGAGGCAGCGCTGCAATCAATGGCATTTATCCCTGAACTGATTCCAGAGCGGCCAGTATCTCCTCATCAGTCACCCAGGATTGCCTGCAGGAGGGAGATGGGCGGGCCAGGATGGGCAAATCTTTCAGTGGCTGCAGAATTCAGCCAGGGCACCATCTTGGACCGCCATGTTCATGCTAATGGCAAAGGGGTGGGGGTGGCCATGCTGAGATCCAGCTCCATGTCAAAATCATTAGGGATGGGCAGGACTGGGATGGTTTAAGCACATGCTCCAGGCTGCTGCCAACAGTTCTCGCCTTCCTGGGCCTCATATACTTGTGATTCTAACAGCTCCCCAGAGTCTTCTGTTCTCTTTGTGTGTGCATGTGGTGGTGGTGGTGGTACTGAAAATTAAACCCAGGGGCATTCTACCTCTGAGCGACACCCCAGCCTTACTTTTCTACCTTTTTCATCTTGAACCAGGGTCTCACTAAGTTGTGGAGGGCCTCACTAAATTGCTGGGGCTGGCCTCAAACCTACAATCCTCCTGTCTCAGCCTCCCAGAGAACTTCTCTTATGATGCAATACTATGGTATATAACACAGGGACCAGCCAAAGCACACGCCAGGCCCTGCTCCCACCACCAGTACCTGGTGCAGCACTTGGCCACAGAAAGAAACTGCTTTAAGTAAAATCCATAAGGAACCTACTCAGCATCATAGCACAGAGGGTCTGGATTGTATAATTTTTCAGCCCTGTCTTCACTCACTAGTTTGGCAATTCAGCCCAGTTGCTCTGAGTACACAATATCGCGAGGTGGGCAAGAGATGAGGATCTGTGATCCGGCTGTTCCTATGGTCTACATGCAGGTGACCTCACCTCGCTGTTTCTACTCATCTAGAGATGGTGACTAATAGTGTCTTACTCTTGGGAGGAGGTGGTTTTACCAGCAGAAGGACTTAGTAAGTTCTGACTTATTTAATCCTTTTGACAAGTCCATGCACTGGATATTAGTATACCCAGTCAGCTGTTGAAATAATTGAGGCTTTGAGAGATAAAGTCATTTCCCAAGGCCTCCGGGCTATTAAGTGAGGTGGGGGATGGGGTGCTGGGAGTGGAGAATGGGGGCGCTCTGACCCACAGTGTGCTCTTAAGCACTGTGAAGGGTCCATCCCGCCAGAGAATATCCACAAGCCATAATACACAAAAGAAGTTCAGGAAAGCACAGGGATCTGTATGATGTTAAAGCTGGAAGAAAACAGGTATCAAATTGCAACTGTGTCATGAGCTCAACTCTGCTGCATTTACAGAAAGAGAAAAAGACTGGGCAGAAACTGAATCGGTGATCTCTAATGAGCAGGATTTCGTGCGTGCATTGTGCGTGCACGCGTGTGTGCGTGTGTGTGTGTGCGTGTGTGTGTGTGTGTGTGTGGTACTGGGGATTGAACCCAGAGACTTTCGACCTCTGAGTTCCATTCTCAGCCATAGTTTTTTTATTCTTTATGTTTGAAACAGGGCTTCACTAAGGTGTGGAGGGCTCCGTTAAGTTGCTGAGACTGGTCTCAAACCTGCAACCTTCCTGCCCCAGCCTCCCAAGTGCTGGGATTCTAGGCATGTGCCACCACACCCAGCTGACTAGAAGGATTTTCAGTGTGCTTGCATATACATGAATTCCCTTCTGAATGGTTTTTATGTATTGTCTATATGAATACAGACAAAACTTACTATAAGAAAGCAAGTTTCTCTAAAGGCTGTCTCCCCTGCATACAAGCCCTGTGCTGAGCGAATGTTTCTGCTGTTGGTCAGCCCCATCCTGCTCTCCATTAGCTCCTTCCTTTCCCTTCCTCCCCTCTCTGTCTTTGTGTAAATCAGACTGGGGATGGATGTGTGTTTACCTAATGAAGTCATCACTGAAACTCTGCCAATTAACCTTCCTGCACCTCAGGATCAGAGTGATTTCTTATTCACGAAACTGCCAACACCCTGTGGCCTAATTCTCCCCAGTCAGGTCCCGACAACGCCTACCCCTGGATGTCTCCTCGCTCCTTGCTGGCTTGACATTTTCTCTAACCAATTTCACATGAGCCTCCTCCAGCAGAAGCCATTACCCCAGCGACCTTGCCTCAAACCACACGGCCCCAATTAAAAAAAAGGACAATTACAAGTCATCATATTTTCCAAGATTACTAGGCAAAGAAAAATACATCCCATAATGTTGTGTTAGATTTGGCATATAGCGGATACACACAATGTGACAGAGAGGGAAAGAAGGGGTGTGGGGAGGGATGCTGGGAATGTGCTAACAGACAATATATGAAAAGCATGGGCATGAAGCCAGGCATTGGCTTGGTGGCATGTGCCTATAATCTCTGTACCTGGAGGCTGAGAGACAGGTTCAAGCCCAGCCTGAGCACCTTAGCAAGACCTCGTTTGCTTATTTTTTTGTGTGTGTGTGGTACTGGGGTTCCTGGAAGCCCTTCTACCTCCGGGCTACACTCCCAGACCTACTTTTATGTTTTTATTTGGAAACAGGGTCTCTTACACCAGCGTGGCTGGCTTCGAACCTGCGCGATCCTCCTGTCTCCGCCTCCCAAGCGCGGGGATTACAAGCGTGCGCCACCACGCCCGGCCTTAGCAAGACCTTGTTTAGGAAAAAAAAAAAAAAGAGAAAACCAAAAGGGCTGGGGTATAGCTCAGTGGTAGAGAGCCCCTGGGTTCTATCCCTAGGAAAACACACACACACACACACACACACACACACACACACACACACACAAAGGGCCAACATGAAAATGTTAACAAAATCAATGAGCCAACGTTTTTTGGTTTCTGGGAAAGTCAAATGCTTTCTGTGGTCTTCATGTATGCAGGGCACATAGGTCTAAGTGTGTGTGTGTGTGTGTGTGTGTGTGTGTGTGTGTTCACATCTGCCTGCTTGTGAAGTTGTTGGACGGAGACACCAACATCATCCTAGATTTAAACTTGACCATTACACCACCAGGAAGGAAATCGATCCGAACGTCCCTGAGTGAGGACGGCAGGAAGGCAAGCTCTGCTTTCTGCTGAAGGATTTCGGATTTGACTCTGCCCTTTGTTTGGTAAGACTAGCCAGCTCCAAGCAAAAGAGCCTGTCAGCTGCTCTCTTCTCCCTGGCAGGAATTCTGGTTGGAACCAGTTTGCCTTCAGAGCTCTGGTTCCTAAGATGTGCTTTGTTGAAAATAACCAGAGGAGCATACCCCCATGGCTGGGTACATGCTATGGGATAGCTCGGTTCATTTTCAGTTGCTAAGACAGAATACCTGAGACTGGGAAATTTATACAGACAAGAAGTTTATTTTGTCTTGTCATTCTCTTAGTCCAAAAACACGATGCCAGTATCTGCTTGTTCTCTGGTGAGGGATTTGTACTGTTTCAACTCATGGCAAAAAGTAGAAAGTGAAGCGGGTATAGGCAAAAGGAGCCCATGTGCAAGAGAGACCAAGGGAAGGTGCCAGGCTTGTTTTTGTCTGCTCTCATGCAAACTACTCCAGTCTCATGAGAACTAACCTGGTTTCTCCAAAAATCCACTCATGAGGGTGCTACCCTCATGACCTTTCTCTCTTTCTCTCCTCTTCTCTTTCTATCTCTTTCTTTCTCTCTCTTTCTTTCTTTCTTTCTTTCTTTCTTTCTTTCTTTCTTTCTTTCTTTCTTTCCTGTACTGAAGAGTTAACGCAGGGGCATTCTACTTCCAAACTACATCCCCAGTCCTATTTTATTTTTCATTTTGAAAGAGGGTCTCAGTAAGGTGCTCAGGCTGATCTCAACCTTGTGATCTTCTTGTCTCGGCCTCCTAAGTACTGGGATGACAGATGAGTTGCTACCATGCCTGATTTAGAGCAATCTGAAGAGGCTGGGATGGCATACAACTAGAACTGAAAAAAATGGGACCTGTAATCGATCATCTTACAAGGTGTCTGGTGACTGGTACAAATAAGAAGGGTCCAGTCGGTCATAAGAATGGAAAAGATAGGGTTTGTTAAAACCAACAGCGCAGTCCTCTAACAAGCATTAGCTGGGCTTAGCCGAACTCAGCATATGGCTTCCTTGGCAAATGTTTCCCTTTGGTGTGTGAATAGGGCTTTACGCGATGTCTTCCAGGCCTTTTGTAAGAATGACTAGTTCCTCTCTCTTTGATTCTTCACCCTCCCAGATAAACTCACAGATAACAGGAGTTTCCTATGGAACCTGGTTCCAAGGGAATCAGGTCCATGGGGAGGGGTGAAAGAATGCTCAGGGCAGGTGAACCCAAGTGTCCCACACTGGCTGACATTTCTGCTTATGCTTAGGCCAAGAGCCTGTTACCTGGTGAGTCTGTGAGTTGGCAAAGACAAGCTTGAATTACAGTCAAAGGACAGTCTCTGGAGCTGAGAGGCAGACCCTCCACTGTAGCACATGCATTGGGATTGAAAACAGGGCCATTCTACCTCTCAGCTACATCCCCAACCCTTTTTATTTGGAAAGCAGATCTCGCTAAGTTGCTGGGGGTCTCACTAAGTTGTTGAGGCTGGCCTCCAACCTATGATCCTCCTGTCTCAGCCTCCCAAGTATGGGGATTACAGGCTTTCAGAATACCTATTCTACTTTTTTTTAACAGTGAAAAGTTGCTTCTGTTGTTCTTGGGAGTCCAAATTCTCTGTCATCTTCAATAACAATGACAAAGCACACACATTGCTTCATTCGAGTTCTCAGAATATTGAATGTTTTCATTCTGATATTTAGTTTTACTGACAAGGCTCAAAATAAACAGTCATTGAATCTAGGTTCTCTCATAAATAGCTTATATAATTGCTCTAAAATATGTACCAAGAGATCAACAGTGCTTTCTTGGAATACCTTGAGTGAAAGCTGAAAAGCATTTATCACCCTGGAGAGCAAATCTGCTGAGTGCTCTCAGGAAGAAAGACCCCCAGGAATTGCAAAGGCCTGATACTAGCCAGCCAATTCCATGCCTGCCACCTAGCAAATCCACCAGCCTCGGGGTGGGGCTCACTGAGTCAAAGGCTACTGGAGTTGCTGGGCATGGTATTACAGACCTGTGATCCCAGTAAGTGGGAGGTTGAGACAGGAGGGTAGTAGGTTCAAGGCCAGCCTTAACAACTTAGCAAGATGACCATGTTTCAAAATTTAAAAAAAGAGTTAGGTATAGTTCACAGGTAGAATGCCCTGGGTTCAATCCATATTACAAAAAAAAAAAAAATGTGGCCTGAAGTTAAAAAAAAAAATATGTCGCTTGCTTCTGTCTACCATAATCATCACAGACTATCCCCTCTTTTCTGGGTGGATGATTGTAGCCCCGGCTGCTGGCAAGACAAAATGACATGTGCTGCAACCGATGGCAGAATGTTTCAAACTCTGTTGTTCACACGGGGCCTTTGCGCTAATGATTCTAATCATTTTTACACCATCAACTCAGCAAATGACAGCCCTGTCTCTAGTCATGTTGTCACCAACTCGCCAACGTGCTGGGTGCAGCACTGAAGACTGCCAATAGGACCGAGGCAAAGCCGGCTGGCTGCTTTGATAGGCCAAAGGCAGTGAGAAAGGGTAGTATACTCTGGATTTTCTCAAAACTGAATGTCATATTATGCAATACTTTTCAGCTGTCGGCATGACTTTATCTGGCAGGTAGGACTATTGTTTCCCTAAAACTGCATTTTCTGCTTCGGAGGGACAAGGTTAAAAGACATCAAAGACACGGTGGCTGCTTGTGGGGGGTTAGAGAGATGCCTGTGGGTCTGTAAAGAGCATTTATGCCCCAACAAGCACGCCATACTGAGTCTACTCACACTGACAACCTCACTCTCCCCGTGAACTGTTTTCCTTAATACCTTATGTAACACCATTTCTAGAAAAGTACACTGCAGTCTGCCTTGCCTGAGTGAATTCAGTGCCCCACTAAAATAAGACCAGGAACTAAAGGGCAGGGGCTGCAACCAAGACAACAGCAGGTTTTGCTCATTTGTAAAAAAGTGATTTCGATTTTACCTTAGTCTTCAAAGCCACACTGACTATCACAATAGAAATGATAACTAAACAAGGTAATACATATATTATTAACTGGATGTAGTTATTCTGCAATATGTATCTGCAGGAGATTGGTTCCAAGAACCCCCGTGGGTACCAAAATCCATCGATGCTCAAGCACCTTATAGAAAGTGTTGTAGTATTTACATATAACATAAACATACCCTCCTCTAAGCTTTATACCATCGCTGCATTACTTATAACACCGAATACAGTAGAGATGTCATGTATATATTTGTCATAGTGTGTGTGTGTATGTGTGTGTTAGAACCCAGAGATGTTCTAACTGCAAGCTACGTCTCTAGTCCCTTATCTTTTTAAATTTTGAAACAAGATCCTACTAAGTTGCTGAGGGTCTCACAGAATTGCTGAGGCTGGTCTTATACCTGAGATCCTCCTGCCTCAGCCTCCCAAGTACTGAGAGTATAGGCATATGCTACCACACCTGGCTGCCATAACATTTTTTCAGGGAATGACAATTTTAAAGGGGTGCCTATGTTCAGTACAGGTGAGAGAAAGGACTCCATAGATGCTGGGCGAAGGAGTGAAAACAAAACTGATTTATGAGGCATCAGATCGGCTGGCACATCAGATGGTGGCACACGCCTATTCTTGGGAGGCTGAAACAGGAGGATTGCAGATTTAAGATCAGCCACTTAGGGTGATCCTCAAAAACTCAGTTGAGACCCTGCTTCAAATTAAAAAATAAAATTAGGCTGGGGGTATAGCTCAGCAGTAGAATGCCCCTGAAGTCAACTCCCAGTTCAATAAGAGAGAAAGAGAGAGGGAGGGAGAGGGAGGAAGAAGAAGGAAAAGGAGTGAGGGAGAAAGAGAGAGAGGGAGAGAGACAGAGAGACAGAGAGAAAGGGGGAGAAAAGAAGACAAAGATTATGTCATTCTGTGTTTACTAGCCTCTACAAATGGGTTTTATATATCACTGGCTGCCTATTTGATAGCTGTTCATCAAATGTCTTATATGAATTTGGATTCCAAGGGAAAATAACCACATACCAAGATAACTGGGTTGATTTGATCTGCTGAAGCAGAATGAACCAGAGTCAGCAGTCTAGTGTAGCTTCACAGTTGTGGACAGAGCCTTCTCCCACTCTTGTAATTTATTTCTTTCCTTTTTTTCTTTCTTTCTTTCTTTCTTTCTTTCTTTCTTTCTTTCTTTCTTTCTTTCTTTCTTTCTTTCTTTCTTTCTCTCTTTCTTCAATAACAGGAATTGAACCCAGGGCATTATACCTCTGAGCTACACTCCCTGTCTTATTTAACGCTTTTCTTTTAAAATGGTCTCACTAAGTTGCTAAGGACTTCACTAAGTTGCTGAGCCTGTCCTCAAACCTGCAATCCTTCTGCTCAGTCTCCCAAGTACTGGGATTACAGGAGTGCACCACTGTGCCCAGCTTTGTAATTGTAATTACAATGACTGGACTATTTAACCTACACCAGGCACTAGCCACCTACTAGACATTGTGTTAAGAATTTCATGTGCATCGCTCAATCTTTTCAACTGTTCCACAAGGTAGACAAAGTTATTTTCTTTACAATTTTATGGGTAAAAATACTGAGGCTTAAAGACTTTCAGAGACAGTGGATCATTTCTGGGCCCTGTTATTTCCAATATCTCCTATCTAGTCATTACCAAATGTTTAAGAACTTCTTTTCTCAGTGATATGTTTGCTGTCAATGTGACAATCCTTCATTGCTATAGTCTTTAGTAAAAATATTTCTAGTGATTTTTTCATAGTGAATTTTTTTCCTTATTGAATGACAAGCACTTCTTTGTGGTGGGAATTTATTTCCCTCCTAAAATATGCGGGGAATTAGAAGGTGGAGTTGTTAGCACTTAGATACCTCCTTCATGCCAGCATTTCCCAATTAGACCATTCAAGAATCTTGTGAAAAATGCAGGTTGGTTCTAATGTGTAATATCCAGGACAAGGTGTGAGCATCTCTAACAATCACCCAGGTGATATAGATGTTGCCGGTACTGTAAGTACTAAGGATCTAGAAAACATAGAACAATCCAGATTCTTTAGAACCCAAGCTCAGATCCCAAGAAAGAATAGGTGTAGGTGAATAACAGAGCATTCTTCACCTAAATAATAGAAACGAGCAAACTACCAAAAAGTCTACAGCATGTAGCCTTGGACTTCAAACCCATCTACTGATTTACTAAGATGATCGTCTAAGACCTAATGATCTTGGCAGATACCAACACTAACATCCTAAACAATTGCATCTGTTCACCTAAGAAGTACATACACCATTAAATGCTGGTTTCGTATGTGTGTGTGTGTGTGTGTGTGTGTGTGTGTGTGTGTGTGAAAAAGACACACACACACACATACATACACACACAGGAATGAACCCAGAGATGCTCTCGTATTAACCTTCATCTCAGCCCTTTTATTTCAAAACAGGGTCTCACTAGGTTGCTGAGAGTCTCTTTATATTGTTGAGGCTGGTCTTCAACCTGCGATCTTCCTGTCTCAGCCTCCCAAGTACTAGGATTACTAGCCTGTGCCTCTGTGCCTGGTTTGATTTAGTATTCTTGGCAACCAAAGTAACCAGTATTGTGCCTAACCTTCACCCACCTCTGCTCTACCAGATGGTGATGTATCAATGAAAGGGTTGGCATGTTCCAGTCATAGAGCTCCCATGACCATGAAAAGGCGCAGGCCAGAAGAGGTGGGTAGAGATCATACCAAAGTCTGAGCAGAGCTCTGAGGTACAGAGCGAGATGGATATGACTGAACTGCTGCTCCCTTAGACTATAAGGCATTTCCAGCTTTTCTTTTCTATTTTTCTTTTTCTTTTGTTACTGGGGATTGAACTCAGGGCATTATACTTCGGAGTTACATTCCCAACCCTATTTTAGCTTTGATTTTGAGAGTCTCACTAAATTGTTGAGGACTTCACTAAGTTGCTGAGTCTGTTCTCAAACCTGTGATCCTCCTGTCTCAGCCTCCCCGGTACTAGGACTAAAGGTGTCCATGACCATGGCCGGCTGCTCCCAGATTTTCAACATTTCTTCTTACATGATTGGCAGAAAGTATATATGGAGTAAGGCAAACAGAAATGTACTGGCTCATTTGGATGGCAGTAACATCAAATGGGTCCCCAGAAAGAAAAACAGGGATGAGAGGTATGTATGTACACACACACACACACACACACACACACACACACACGCACGTGCACACACACACACACACACACACACACACACACACCCCATAGGAAGATTAGCAGACCTTGTTCTGCATCCTCAGCCTCATAATGTGCTTCTCAGTCATTTCCATGACGTCATCTACATCACCACCCTCGAGGACCATGCTGTGTAGGACGCAGGCTATCCACCTACCAGTCAGACCCCCGAGGGTTCTCACAGTTTGCTTAGATGCTCAAATATACCAGGCACAGCACTAAGTGTCACAAGCACATTATCCTCTTTATCTACATACCTCTGGAATAGGGGTTGCTGTCCCCAGCTGACACGTGAGTTCTATAATGACCTAGTTCTAGACTATAGGCAAATGCAGCTAATGACTCAGAACCCAGGCCCATCAAACATTCAAATGCCAGTGCTCTGCGTCATTCCACCAAACCTCCCCCATCTGCCATTCCAAGCCATCCACCTGCAATTCTAACAGTGTATGGCGCGCTGAGATCAAAGCCCCAGAGACTTACATTCCCCTCCTTGTCAAAGTCTGGTGGAAGCAACTTGACGAAGTTATCAGGGAACACTCCTCGCCTGCCATTGAGTTCTCCTTCCCACCAGCCCACGTCGATGCAGTCCTAGAAACGAGAGAGCAGAGGGTGAGAAATGGGGATGGGCAACCTCCAGAGGGGTCTGCCACCATTTTGTGGCCGACATCCCCTTGAGGCCAATGTCCATGTGACGATGGTTGCTAAGACAGCACAGACCCCAGTGCAATGCTTTTTAGTGCGATGCTGCTTTCAGATGCTCAGAATCAGCCGGGCATGACGGCGCACGCCTATATTTTCAGGACTTGGGGGGCTGAGACAGGAGGGTGACAGGTTTAAGGCCAGCCTCAGAAACTTAGTGAGACCCTGTTTCAAAAGAAAAAATAAAAAAGGGTTGTGGGTATAGCTTGTAGTTAGAATGCACTTAAGTTCAATCCCCAGTACAAAAAAAGTCCTGAATTAATAAAGCCTTCTTTTTATTTCCTTAAAAATGGGAATATATGCATTTGCTTCATTTTAATTTACTGAAATAAAAGCATCTTATTAACTTGCAAAGGAGCTTAGAAAATAGCACATGCGTGAATGTCCTCTTTTGGTTAGCCTGTCCCAAAACTTCTCAAAATTATCATTATTATTTGGTACTAGAGATTGAACCCAGGAGTGTTTATACATTCCCCAGCTCTTTTTAAATTTTTTTATTTTGAAACAGGATCTCGCTAAGTGGTTGAAGTTGACCAACAACCTGTGATCCTCCTGTCTTAGCCTCCCAAGTACTGAGATCACAGGGTGCCTACCATGCCTGGCTTAAGCTTATCATAATTGAAAATGGTTTTGCGATAGTTGGTCAAGTATAAGGAAATCACACTTTACACAAGCTTATTAACATATTGCTCTTCTTTACCTCCTTTTTAAAATATTTTTGTGGTACTAAGGACTGAAACCAGAGTCATTCTACCTTCAAGCTATACCCCTAACTCCTTTTATTTTTATTTGTTTTTTTTTTTGGTGGTACTGGGGTTTCTGGAAGCCCTTCTACCTCCGGGCTACACTCCCAGACCTATTTTTACATTTTTATTTGGAAACAGGGTCTCCTAAGCCAGCGCGCGCGGCTAGCTTCGAACCTGCGCGATCCTCCTGTCTCCGCCTCCCAAGCGCGGGGATTACAAGCGTGCGCCACCACGCCCGGCTATTTTTATTTGTTTTGAAACAGAGTCTCGCTAGGTTGCTGAGGGTCTCACTAGGTTGCCGAGGCTAGTCTTGAACCTGTGCGCCTCCTGTCTCAGCCTTCCAAGTACTGAGATTACAGCAATGCACCACCTGTCTACCTTCTCCTTTTGATGGCAATGAGGCACAGCTGTCACCACAGCAAACACTTCTTCTAACTTACCAAATTCAATGTTTGCCTGCTAAGTGAACGAAGAAACCTGGTTATTCTTCCAGATCAAACCTATAATTCCCTTTGAATTATTTCTGTTCTGTTTATTCTTACGTCAGATGCCTCCTGAGCACCTGTGCTTTGCCAGCCTCTGAGCTAGGTGCTAGGGACTGGCCAATGAGCAAGACCAGCAGAAGCCTGTCTCCATGTTGCCATCCTGAGCCTAAGATTGCCCTAGGCATCTGACCTCAGACCACACAACCACTTCTATTTTTTCCCTTTTCAACTGGATGGTAATCCAATTCATTCAAATATCTCTTGCATTTGTCCTCTGAGTACAATTCCAGTTCTATCACCCAACCGCCTGGCCAACTGTAAACCTCCTCTGTAGGCATCTCTTCCTCCCTGGTGTATATGCACTGTCAAGCACGGCATATTTTTAAAATTCTTTCTTTCTTTCTTTCTTTCTTTCTTTCTTTCTTTCTTTCTTTCTTTCTTTCTTAAACAATTTTTATTGGACATAAATAGTATACATTTAAACTATATTTGGTGCCCTCTCCCCCTCGCCCCCATTTTCCCTTCCCCCCTCCCACCAATGGTTGTCCAGGTTAACCATGACTTATTCATAATTTTACACATGTTCAGATGTAGACCCTCATTAATCAAGATCAGCCTTCCTCCTCTCCTATCTTTCCATTCAAACTTTGCTGGTATTTCCCCTCCATTATCTGGAGTCCCACTGGTATCCTTTGTGTTTCCTAGTTTGGGCATATTAGAGGAAACATATGTACCTTTTCCTTCTGAAGCACGGCAATTTTTGAGCTAAAAGCTGATCCTCAGACTTGTGATCAACAACATTTAACTGAAGACTGAACGGAGTGAAGGCTTTCCCCCCAAGTGTCAGTAACACTGATGGCTTTTTTTTTTTTTTGTGGTACTGGGTATGGAATTCAGGAGCATTCTACCTCTGAGCTCTCCCACCACAAGTCCATTTCTTTTTACTTTGAAATAGGGTCTCACTAAGTTACTGAGAGCCTTGCTAAATTGCTGAGGCCAGCCTTGAACCTGTGATCCTCCTGTTTCAGCCTCTTAAGTACTGGGATTAGAGGTGTGTACCACCATACCTGGCTCCAGATGACTTTTTTTTGTGTGTGTGTGGTACTGGGGATAGAACCCAGGGGCATTTTACCTCCAAGATACACCCGATTCCTTATTTTTTAGTCTTATTTATTTATTTATTTATTTATTATTTATTTATTTATTTATTTTTTGGTGGTACTGGGGTTCCTGGAAGCCCTCCAGGCTACACTTCCAGACCTATTTTTACATATTTTTTTTTATTTGGAAACAGGGTCTCTTAAGCCAGAGAGGCAGGCTTCGAACCTGTGCAATCCTCCTATCCTCCGCCTCCCAAGCGCGGGGATTATAAGCGTGCTCCACCACGCCCAGCTGTCTTTTTTATTTTTTAAAACAGGGTCTCACTGAGTTGTGAAGGGACTCGCTAAGTAGCTGAGGCTGTCCGTGAACTATGATCCTCTGGTTTCAGCCTCCCGAATTCTGGGATTACAAGCCTGCCCACCACACCTGGCTCCAGGTGACTTTTAAGATTAAATATGAATCAAGAAGATGATCAGCAAAGAGAAGAGATCATGCTCAGAGTCCCTGTAGAGTCCCCCATGGTCCTCCATAACATTGGTGGGGAGGAGTTAAGAGCTCAAGCATCAGGTACAGGAACCAAGAGGACCATGGCTACGTGACTCACTTGTGCTTGCTAGATCAGAAAGTCCAGCAAGGTGAGTTACACATCTGGGTTTTCTTACCATTATGCCCCCAGCTCTTTGGACAATATCCTATATAGTAAATGTTTGTGGAGTCAATGAAAGCTCTTTCTATCCCTGAGATCGTAATCTGTAGTCTAATACTACAGGATAAGGTGGTCTCTAGAAGGCAATGGTCAACACATTCCCCACCCCAGTAGTATTTGTTATAAAGATACATTGACCCCTTAGAATAGAATGCAAGGATACAGGTTGTGGAGACTACTCCCTAGTGACAGATGATAAATTGTAATCATAACCAACATCAAAACCCCAATACATTCTTAGCAACAAGTTCATGTTTACTCAGATAAAAACAAGGGTTCAAATATCTTCCATCCTGAGAGAATGCTTATCTTTCTGGAAAAATGGCAGGCAGTCCAGGCAAATAGCATGGCCCTGCCCTTGTCCCTTGACCCCTAATAAATCTAGCATCAGTCCCTGAAGAAGGGATTCACAAACAGCAGTGGTGGTAGCAGGACTTGGTGACTTCTAAGGTCCTCGATGAATGTCATCAATAATACTAAAAACACAAAGAATTTCTTTTACCCCTAATCCTTAGAAATTAAGTCTTTCAATTCAGAAGGTTCTGATTCCAAGGAGATTTGTGGTACTTCTTTTCCTTCTCTCTTTCTTCATGTGTTCTTTCTGTGTGTGTGGTGAGGGGGGCTGGGAATTGAACACAGGGGCATTCTACCTCGGAGCTATACTCCCACTCCTATTTTATTTTTATTTGGAAACAGAGCCTCACTAACAGAGACTGGCTTTGAACATGCAATACTCCTGTCCCGGCCTTTCAAGTACTGAGATTACAAACACGAGCCAAGGGTAGCTATTAATTTGGACTTAGTGTGTATCTTTCACATATGTAGTTCACCTCCCTCCCTTCCTCCCTCCCTCCCTCCCTCCCTCCCTCCCTCCCTTCCTTCCTTCTTCTTTCCTTCCTTTCAATTCCTTCCTTTCTTCTGTTTTTCCTTCTTAGAATTGAACCCAGGGACATTCTACCTTTGAGTTATACCCCTATTGCTTTTTATTTTTTTTTTCTTTTCCTTTTTGCTTTATTATTTTATTGATTGATTGATTAATAATAGAGATTGAGCCCAGGGGCATTCTATCTCAGAGCTACATTCCCCAACCTGATCTTATTTATTTGAAACAGGATCTCAGTAAATTGCTGAGGCTGTTCTGTCTCAACTACCTTTTTTTTTTTTTTGCGGGTCTGGGGATGGAACCCAGGGGTATTCAACCTCCGAGCTACACCCCCTGCCCTATTTTTTATTCTTTTTTTTCATATTTATTTTTAATTGGTGCACTGTATTCATACATCATAGTGGGATACATACTTTTGTAGACATACATGCACACATTGCCCAGTCAGCCCCCACCCGATCCCCACCCCGTTCTCTCCCTATCCCCCCCTCCTATGCTTGGCTTAGTAGTTGACATCTAGTATTATAGCAATTTATCCAAAATTAAAAATGATAATCTCACATAACAGTTTCATTTGTCTGCTACCAAGCTTTTGATGACTTAAAGATAACATTTCAATATTTCTTTTTGCTTTCTTTCTTACCAGAGAATCTATTTTTTTCTATTTTTTAGGTGAAACTATCATATATTTATATATTTATTTTTCAGAAAAAAAAATCTATCCTAATATGGAATATGGACTCTAGGTACCCAAAACGATCTTGAAAAAGAACAAAGCTAGAAGATATATATTTTCTGATTTCAAACCATATAAAGCTACAATATTTGAAACAGTGTAGTACTATTCTAAAGGCAGATATATAAACCATTGGAGTTAAATAAAAGCCTAGACCTAAATTCTTCCCTATATTGTCAAGTTATTTTTGACAAGGTTTCCACGAACATTTGGTGGTAGAAATAATAATCTTTTAACTAAATATTGTTGAAAAATAATAATTACATGGAAAAGAATAAAATTGGACCCTTACCTAATCCCATATACAAATATTAACTCAAAATAGATAAAAGACCTAAATATAAATCTTAAGACTATAAACTTTTAGGAGAAAATCTGGGTCATAAAACCTCACAACATTGAAATTGGCAGTGATTTCTTGGATATGATTTCAATGGCACAGGCAACAGAAGAGTATACAAACTCCCTAAAAAATAAAAAACATATTGTATATCCAAAGACAATGTAAACAGAGTTAACAGTTACTAATAGAATGGGATAAAATATTTCCTAATGCTATATCTGAAGGTATATTAATATTCCAACTAGAAATCCTACAAATTAACAACAATAAAGGCAAACAATACCCTTTAGAGATAGGTAACAGACTAACATAAATAGTGAATCTCCACAGATAACCAATCTTAGTTATCTGTTGGATGGAAAATCTTGTTTCTCTAGTTCTGATGTGTGTTACCTATTTCTTCCTTGTAGTTAATCTCTTTGAGTATTTTCTCTAGTGCTGGTTTTGAAGACATAAATTCCTTCAGTTTCTGTTTGTCATGGAAGCTTCTTATTTCTCCATCTAATTTGATAGAAAGTTTTGCTGGGTAGGAAATTTTTGGCTGGAAGTTGTTTTCTTTCAAAATTGGGAATATGTTACTCCAAGCCCTTCTGGCTCTCATAACTTGGTTTGGGAAGTCTGGAGTGATTCTAATTGGTTTGCCTCTGAATGTCACTTGGCCCTTTGCTTTTGTTGCCTTTAAGATTCTCTGCTTGGCTTCCACATTGGTCATTTTGACAATTATGTGGCGTGGGGATCCTCTTCTCCGATCCTGTCTAAAGTGAGTTCTATAAGTTTCCTGGACCTGTGTATCAACCTCTTGCTCTATGTTTGGAAAATTTTCTGCTATTACTTCTTTGAAGAGATTGTTGATCCCTTTGGTTTCACTTTCTTTTCCCTCCTCTATTCCAATTATTCTTAGGTTAGCTCTCTTAAAATGGGCCCATATTTCTTCAATGTCAGATTCCTGCTGTCGGATATTTTTTTCTAGATTAGAAACTATGCGTTCATTTTTGGAATGATCATCTTCTAAGAACGAGATTCTGTTCTCCATGTGTTCTAATCGGTTGTTTGTGCTTTGAATTGAGGCCTTTACTTCATTAATTGCATCCTTTATCTCTTTTTGGCTCTCTCTGAGTTCTTTTCGAAGCACCTCTATTATTTCTACAGTTATTTTCCTGATTTGATCTTCTAGAAATCTCTGATTTTCTGTTTTATCGGGTTCTGATGTTGTGGGGTTGTGAGCATTCATTGCTCCAGTATTATTCCTCTTTCCCATGATTTTGGAAGTTTGTGCCTTCTCTGGGTTCTTCCCTTGGGTCACTATGACTTCACTTAAGGTGCTCTGGATCTCGAGTCTGTGGTATCTCAGACCCCACTACTCCTTTACTGGGTTGTATCACAGAGTCTCTGACCCAGAGAGTCGATAGAGGCTGCTTTAGACCGTGGGGGGTGCCAGGTTGCACGTTCTCCTATGGTGTGATATCACTGCCACCGCCCCTGTCCCAATGGGTCAAGTCCCAGTGAGTACAGTACTGGGATTTCTCCGCTGTGGCCCGCAATTTGACTCACTGTTCTTGAGTACGCAGATGTAGCTGTAGTGAATTCGGTGCTGCTGCCGCCGGTGGCAATATGGCGCCGCTGCTACGCCCTCGGCTGTTGGGCTGGCGTTTTTTTTTTTTTTTTTCTTGGTTTTGATTTCCACTCTGAATCCCTGCAGCGTGTGCTGAGCTCAGCCACTGGGAGCTTTAGATGTCCTCTGCGCCGAGAAATCCCGTCTGGCTGTTCCGCAGCGGCTCCCCTCGGCTTGCTGTGGCCGTCCCGTGAATTCGCCGGTGCCGCCAGCAGTATGGCGCTGCAGCCGCATCTGCCGCGTCCTCGGGCGTGAGGATCTCCTCTGTGGCTCTGTTCTCAGTCCGCTTTCTCTCTGGAGCCTGGTGATTTTTTTTGTTTCTCTGGTGATGTTGTTTTCTGGCTTTGAAAGGGGCTGATTTTGTGGTAATGGAGATTTGTTGTTAGCGGGGCTCTTAAGCCCCGCTTTTCTCGGTCGCCATCTTCCCAGAAGTCCTCGCTTTTTATTTTTTATTTAGAAACAGAGTCTCACTAGGTTGTGGGGGGTCTTACTGAGTTGCTAAAGCTGGCATCAAATCTGTGATATTCTTGTCTCATCCTCCCAAGTGCTGAGATAATAGGTGTGTGCTACCATGCATAGCTATATGTGACCTTTTCTTCAAAACTCCACTTGAACCTTACCTTTTGGAAAGTGACTGTGATGAATGCCTTATCTTTTTTCTAACACTTAGAACTGTGCTAATTTGAACTTCATGATATTCAACACACATCTATTTTGTGCAAGATGTACCAAATTTCTGTGTGTAGTAAAGACTAAACATGCAGAGAACATGGTCCCTACACACTGGGAGTTTAGAAACTACAAAAAAGGCATACAACATTCTGCTGCATTCTTTTGGATAACAGGTGTCAATTAAGTGCTGGGGGACTGAAAGAAGAGCTATCCTCAACATTTTTCTGAACATCTTAAATCTTTTTTCTTTCTTGCACTGGGAATGGAACCCAGGGATGTTCTATCTTCTAGCTACACCCTCAGCCCTATTTTAAATTTGTTTTGTTTTTAAACAGTCTTTCTAGGTTGCTGAGAGCCTCACGAAGTTGCCGAAGCTGATTTTGAACTTAAAATCCTCCTGTCTCAGTTTCCCCAAAACTGGAATTACAAGTGTATGCCATCACGCCTGGTCAAAACAGTCTGAAATCTTCTCATGTGTGAAGGATTTGATTATGTGAGGACTGGAGCTACCTCTGCAAACATTTTGGGGTATCTGAAACACAACTGTGTCCACTAAAGGCATGCAAATATTGTTTAGTGCAACATTCCTTTCAACCCTTCTAAATGGTGCCAAGCCAGGCTTTGCTTTAGCCTTCTGCAAACAATAGCCTTAGAATCATTTTGCTGCATGCATGAGGAAAACAATAAGGAGGATTTTAATAAGCAAAGACCTATCCAGAATGACTTGAGAACTCTTGCATGCCTATGGGGGCAACAGTGCATAACCACATTATATTTATCATATCTCCCATCGGGGGTGGATGGCCTAGATGGTTCATCTATGCTCTGTTCCTTAAGGAAAACACAAACAGGGCTAATCATCTCGTAATTCAAAGCAAGAGAGGGAAAGCACAGAGGGGGAACACAATATGTCTAATTGTTCTGATTGGTATAAGAATAAACACAAGGCCCATGGATGAGATAAGCACAGTCAAGAAAGAAAAGTGTCGGCGTGGCTGAGCATACTAAGAGGAGCCAGGGAGGCAGGCTGGCGCAGGACTGAGATGCCTACACCGGGTTAGATTTTCAGAAAACCAAGTCTCCCCCCGACCGACCAAGCAAAAGAAGCTCTTTCAAGAGAAACAGGAAGCCAGGCTTGGTGGCACATGCCTGTGAGGCTGAGAAAGGAGGATCAGAGGTTTCAGACCAGCCTCAACAATTTAGTGAGACCTCCTACAACTTAGCAACATCCTGTTTCTACACAAAATAGGGCTGGGGTTGTGACTTGGAGGTAGAATGTCCCTGAGTTCAATCTCCAATAACAGGGCAGGGGGTGGGGAGGGAGACAGGGAGAAAGGAAGAAGGAGAGGGAGAGGGAGAGAGAGAAGGAGAGAAAGAGAGAGAGAAAAAATATTGAGAGTGAAGTATGAAGGAAACATAAGTCCTCCTCAAAAAATACACAGAAATACTAGACTTTTGATGGCAGAGATGAAGAGAGAATTACTTCATCTGAGGGCTGGGTTTCTAGAAGTATAAACCAGCAATGAATTCAATCCATCTTTTCTCTTTCTTTCTTTCTTTCTTTCTTTCTTTCTTTCTTTCTTTCTTTCTTTCTTGTACTGGGGATTGAACCTCCAAGCTACACCTTCAGTCCTATTTTTATTCTTTATTTTGAAACAGGGTCTCACTAAATTTAACAGAGCCTCACTAAGTAGCTGAAGCTGGCCGTGAACTGCGATCCTTCTGTCTCAGCCTTCTAAGTGTTGGGATTACAAGTGTGCACAACTACATCTGGCTCCAATTTATTTCTTGAGGGCCTAAAACATGCAGGATAAGTGAAGAAAACAGGAGGA
This sequence comes from Muscardinus avellanarius, assembly GCF_963383645.1. Classification (NCBI taxonomy): domain Eukaryota; kingdom Metazoa; phylum Chordata; class Mammalia; order Rodentia; family Gliridae; genus Muscardinus; species Muscardinus avellanarius. The sequence goes on from NC_137792.1 coordinate 13,398,022, forward strand.
AAAAAAGAAAATCATCACATCTTCCTGGGGCTGCCAAGCTCAAAACCTCATGGTATAGGTAAATGCAATGAATCAGAATGGCATGGAAGCTGGGTGTGGTGACACACACCTGTAATTCCAGTACCGGGGAGGCTGAGAAGGGAGGATCACAGGTTTGAGGGTGAACCTCAGCCACTTAGCAAGACCCTAACAACTTAGTGAAATCCTGTTTCAAATTTTAAATAAAAAAGATTGAAAATGCGACTCCATTGTAGAATGCTTAATAAGCATGCGCCAGGGCCTGGGTTCAATATGCAGTTGCAGTCACACACACACACACACACACACACACACACACACACACACACACATACACACAGCCTGCAAACGAAAGATTCCAGGAAAACTAAAAATAATGATATTTAGAATATAAGTTCTATTGACAAGAAAGCAGAAAAAAGGAGACCTGGAATCTTATCAAGAGTCAAGTATGGAAAGATTATATTTCGGACACAAAATGTTCACTCTTCTGTGATCCAATCTTCAAAACAGCCAAAATGATTTCTCTATGCTTCATCACCAGGCCAAAATTAAAGTAAAACAGAATATATTTCCTCATAAACCACAAAAGCTGTTTTTCCTTGTAAGGAATGAATTAATGGAGCCTTAGGTTTGCTGCTACCCAACCTCTATTTTCTGCACTGTTTCAGGTTATCTGTTCCCTGTGAACACACCACTAACAAGGAAAACGCAGTAGGCATTATTTCACCTAAAAATTCTTGTGTGTGTGCATGTGTGGTACTGGAGATTGAACCCAGACATTCTACACACTATACCCCCAGCCCTTTTATTATTTTTTGTTGTGAAACAGGCTCATACAAGGTTGTTTAGAGTCTCACCAAATTGTTGATGCCGTCCTCAAACCTGCAATCCTCCTGTCTCAGTCTCCCAAGTACTGGGGTCACAGACATGCGCCACCACACCCAGCTCCCCGGGGAACCTTTAAAAACCCTAGTGAATAGGCTAGACCCCACAACAATTCAATCGCAGTTTTGGGAAAGGGGTACAAGAAATCACTGTTTTTTGTTTTGTTTAAAACTAGAAAACCAGATGGGCACAGAGACACACACCTATAATTCTAGTACTTGGGAAGCTAAAACAAGAGATCACAGGTTCAAGGCCAGAGCACAGTAACCTAGGGAGACTGACTTTTTAAAATGAAATAGAGCTAGGGGGTGTAGCTCAGAGGTAGAATACCCCTGGGTTCAATCCTCAGTACCATAATTAATTGATCAATTAAAACAAAACTGGAAAATGAAGAACCCAGAGCATAGGTTGAGATGACTATCAGGAAACAAAATAAAATGCAAAGCCCGTAACATGCAGGTCAAGACTCAGCGATGTAGACTGGTGCCTCTTCTCACTTGGGGAGCTTTGAAAATGCCAATTTGGATTCAATAGGTCTGGGGCAAGTTTCAGATACAGCATTCTAGAAGGTCCTCAGATATAATGTCAATACTTCTGCTCTGTGGACCAGACTTTGAGTAGCAAGGATCTTATTTTCACATGTTTATATCCATCTAATACCTAGTACAGTGCTGACACACACTGATTCTAATGTTGGCTAAATAGATAACATTATTTTTGTGGTACTAGGGACTGAACCCAGGAGCATTCTACCTCTGAGCTATACCACCCCCCAGCCTGATTTTTATTTTTTTATTTTAAAATAGGCTCTCACTAAGTAGCGGAGGCTGGCCATGAACCCTGACCCTCCTGTCTCAGCCTCCCAAGTACTGGGATTACAAGAGTGCGCCACCAAGCCTAGCTAATAGATAACATTTAGATGGATGGCCCAAACTTACCCCAGACCAGTGCTCTACTCTCCACTCACAAAGAGCAGAAGTAAGGTCAAGCTGAACAAGGAGGAGGCAGGTAGAGATTAGCTCCACAAAGTAAACTTCACCTATACAATCAGGCCTACCTGATAATCTGCACTGAATTTATTATTTGTTTATAATTCTGGTTAAAAAAACTTAAACATATACAAAGGTATCACTATCAATCTCACTAACTTGTACCAGGAGGGAGGAGGGAAAGCAGGATGGGATCTGGAGGGAAACTCATCAATCAATGTGAGCAGATATGAGTGTATCTCTCTGAATCTCACTCTACTGTATAATTATGATGCACCAATATATTTGCCAAATATTAAAAAGTAAAAAGATTAAAACACACTTCCAAAGGGTATATCATTATTTTCTCAGAAATGGATATGTCAGCTGGCCGTGGTGGTGTGCACCCGTATTCCCAGTACTTGGGAGGCTGAGACAGGAGGACTGCAGTTTGCAGCCAGCCTCCGCAATTTAGCAAGACGACACTGTTTCCAAATAAAAACATAAAATAATCAGGGGATGTAGCTCAGAGGTGAAATGCCCCTGGGTTCAATCCCTAGCACCACAAAAAAAGGGGAGAAGAAATGGAAACGTCAAGTTACAAAATGAAAAGATAAAAATGGGCATACCTCTTAGTCCAAATGAAAAAAAAAATACTCTGCTCAGCCACTTCTCCTGGTGGGCAACTTCCCCACTCCTCCCTAGTGCCAATTTCCTGGAAGTTATCCAGCATGGCTATTTTTTCAGGACCAATGAGATATCATTTGAGGAGAAAGGATATATTGAAAATTTTTGGTGTGACTGTCAAATGAGCCTCAATGTGCCCCATGGGGTTCTCACACGCTCAGCACCCGCCGGCTGTATGGAAAGCACTGTGGAATATTTACTAATGAAGGCCTTCTGCATGGAGCTTTGGGGTGGGGCAGCTGTTGAGCAAACACTCTATGGAAGCTGAAGCCCGGGAGCGCTCTGCTGTGCTTCGGCTTGTTAACACCTCCCCAAGAGACGCAATTATGCTGTGTGGCTGGGATTGCTATTCAGAATTTCCAACATCCCCAAAAGGCAGTTACTAAAGCAGGCGCATGCGCACCATGACTTGTGAGGTTACAGGAAACAAAAGAGAGCTATGGTCTATCACAGTGTCAGACGAAATGCCTGCAGACCACGGATGAGAGAAGCTCGGGCACACAGTTCTGGGGACAACTGAAGAAAATGCCATATTCCAAATGGCAACATTGAGGGTTTGCTGAGACACAGGTAATCATTCACTCTTTCGTGAGGCCAGGGAGTCACAGTCCAGAGTTCACCTACTTACAGAAACTCCTGGCTTCTTATTGGCCAACAACTGATATTCTTTGGGTTTTTATTTTCATTTTTCACTGGGTGGATAACAGAAAATGCAGTTAAATGCAATTCCTATTGGCCATGCCAATATATATTTTTATGAAATGGGAGTCTCACAATGTTGCCCAGGCTGGCCTCAAACTCCTGGGCTCAAGTGATCCCCCTGCCTCAACCTCCTGAGTAGCTGGGGCTACAGGTGCATGCCACTGTGTCCGGCTTGCTCACACCAATAGTAACTGCAGCATGTATTGATGCCTGAAATATGTACTTAGAAATGCCCCCATATCATTTACAAGCTCCTCATGCCAGACCTCATTTCCATGCTCCTTCATAGATAGTACTATCTGTGATTACATGCTTTCAACATCTGGCTATATTGTTTAGAGACTGGATTTTGTTGTCTTCCTTGCAAGAGTCTTGAGTTTTGTTATGGTGGGAAAGTTACTTACAGATCAGTTTGACCTATCAAGTCTTAGTTTTAGGCTTTGTTCAGGAAGCACTATTCCTATGGTTGCTTTTCTGGGGACTCAATTGGATTCCAGGGGTGTTTAGCACCCCTCATTTTCCACTCTCTGTGGCCAGAACTCTAGCATCTCTAGGGTGATCTCTGGGATATCCATCAGCTTGCTGCCCGCCCCCAACCAGTCTTTATTTTAGGCAGATTCTGTGGAGTTCTGCCCTACTGATATTCTGCATAGTATCTGGCTGATGTCTCAAGGGACACCTCTACATATTTCTCGAACTCTTTCTTTGTACCACTCCTGTTTCTGCCATTCCTTGCAATACAAATCCCAGGCACCTCAGCAGCGTGGATATAACTATTTTTCCTGTGTCCCATAAATCTCTGTTCTTTGTTTGGTTTGCACTTCCTTGTGCTGTGATTTGCAAAGTGCCCCTGGGCAAAATCCAGGGTTGATGTGAAACTCATTTTTATGCTTCTCTTCTGTCCAGGATCACATCCCGGTGCTACATATTGTCCAGTGCCTAAAAACAGCTGCGCCATGCCTCTGGTTCAATTTTAGTGTTGTCTACGGGAGGAGAATAGGTTTAATACTTGTTACTCCATCCTAGCTGTAACCAGAAGTCGCATACCCCCTTGAAAAGATTGTTTCTTTAATTAGAGTAGTTTATTTTAGTCTAGATATAATAGGACTTTAAGCTCTAATTTTAAAAGTCGGAGCTATTTCAAGGTCTAATTCCCAAAAGAAATCCTAGAGAAAGAATGTCGGAAATGAAGATACATACGAGAGTTTTTAATTATCTTGGCACTTCCATTGCTAGCAATATGTACCTTTCTCTAGCAAGGAAGATAAAGTGTTCCCTACAGAGAAGAGGAGCTATCGTTAAACATCTTTTTTGGTTTGGTTTTGTTTTGTTTCTGGGGATTGAACCAAGGGGCATTCTACCTTTAAACTATACCCCCAGCCCTTTTAATTTTTTATTTTTAACTTTGAAACAGTGTCTTGCTAAGTTACTGAGGCTGGCCTTAAACCTGAAATCCTTCTGTTTAAGCCTATAAAGTACTGGGATCACAGGTGTGTGCCACCATGCCTGGGTTGTTAAACATCTTTGTATGGGAAGATAAATGCATGCCACCAACATTGTTCAGATAACGGCACACACATAAAATAATCATAATGTATAGCATACTACTAGAGGCAAAAGATTATTGGAGGCCTTCATCTTAGGAGGAGTTTCAACCACTGAATGCCTTTTCCATTCATCCCAGAATGTTGAGGGCATCACTTTCCTACATTCCTAGAACCTGCTCATAGCACATGCGTCAGGAAATGCTACAGAAATAACCTTGGAGTCCAGATGTCACTAAGAAACAAGAAAGAAGCTTAAACCAAATCTCAGTCTCTAAATGGAGAACAGAGCTTCCATGGGCAGAAAGAGATTCACAGGCAAGAATCAAGAAGGCCCAGGGTGGGAGTGGATTTAATAGATGACAACCAAGGGCAGAACTCTCCAAGGCCTCTGGCTCACAAGCCAGTTTACCTCTTAGGAAAGATATTTCTGGGCAGGGTGTGGGGAGAGGGAGGATTCCAATTTCAAGGACAGCCTCAGCAATTGAACGAGAGGAGACCTGGTGAGACTCTGTTTCAAAATAAAAAATAAAATAGGGCTGGGCATGTGGCTAAGAGGTAGAACATCCCTGGGTTCAATCTCTAGTACCACAAACAAAAAAGAAAAGAAAATGTGTGTCTATCTGGAGCTTCTTCAGAGATGAGCCCTGACAGAAGCTGCCATCTTGGCCCAACTCCAGGGTCGCCACTCATATTGGGCCCCTTGTGGAGTTGTAGGGCACATCTTCAGAGTTTTCAGGACAAGTAGGCCAAGATCACTTCTTGGTTTCATTTGTGGCATATGCAGTGTTAAGTCTGCTCAGAAACCGTTTATGCATTAGCCTTTTTTCTAATAGCAGAACAAATTGCTTTCTGCTTCCATAAATCCCCTTTGAACATTAGTTATGTGAAAAGGAGATACTTATATAGACAGGGACTTTGCCATGTCCTTGTAATCTGGCTTTAAGTATAACAAGGAACAAGGAACATCAACTCTATATGAGGGCACGTGAATAAGTCAAACACAAAATACAAGTCATTAAGGTAGCACTTTGCTATTTTTTTGCTCATATAAACATAATCAAATATCTGAACTTATGCAACGATACATTTTCATAGAAACTCCCCATTTTCTCCTTGCTGGGTCATTTACATCAAGATGGACCCACTTCGTGTTAAAGCTTAAAAGCTATTTCTAATGGCACTTTCAGGTAACCCACGGCACATGACTAAATGCACGGTTTACTTCTCAAGGACGAGCATCCTATAGCTGAGTTTTCATTTCGATTTATGCTTAAAGAATGTTGCAGATTCTTCATCCAAGTGCATGTCTCTCTTCCATTATAAAGATAGTAGAGATGACAGAAAATCATTTTACTTCATTGATAAAGACAGTAGCATTCATAAAGCATCTTTTTGTATGTTTTGAAAGGTTTTCGTAGCTCCTGCACCACCTCTAAGAGACATAAAGAAGGTAAAAATCTAGGCATGGTCATGGCTCTCGACTGTAATTCTAGTGCTTGGGTAGCTGAGAAAGTAGATCCCAGGTTCAAGACCAGCCTCAACAATGTAGCAAGACTCGCAGCAATTTAGTGAGAGCTTATTTCAAAATTAATAAAACCAGGCTGGGGGTGTCAGTTAGAGGTAGAATGCCTCTGAATTAAATCTCCAGTACACATACACATGGGGAGGGGAAAGAGGTGGTCATCTTCATTTCAAAGATAAGGACTGGAAAGGAATGAGAGGTGAAGGGCACAGCCATGTTTATTCTGAAGATCAAGAGCACCAGAAACAGCTGCAGCCGCTATTAGCAAATTCCTAAATTCCTATCTTTTACAACCATTTGTGTGGGGGTGGTTATTGTGGATGGAATTCAGGGATATTCTACCTCTGAGTTACACCATTAGCTTTAAGGTTCTTTTCTTTTCTTTTCTTTCCTTCTTTCCTTCCTTCCTTCTTTCTTTTTTTTTTTTTTTTGAAATAGGGCCTTGCTTAGTTACTGCTTGCTTCTGATCTCAAACCTGTGATCCTCCAGTCTCAGACTCTCAAGTACTGGCATTACAGGCATGCAGCACTGCACCAGGCTTCTACTTCCATTCTTTACCGCGAAATATCTACATTTCTTTTAAGAAGTTTATTCCATTAAGAAGACTCATTTCTTTACCTAAGATTTTGTTTGGGGCCTTTTATCTATACTTAGCCAATTTAGCTTCTAGGCCAGTGCACTGGGTGAGAAAAACAATTCTGGGGCCAAACTCAGGCCCTCAGGCTGCTCAGCTGGGTCCATGTTAGACCAGTGGAGCATGGCCACATCTACCCATCATCAATGGGGACAAATGTCACAGGGCCAGAGATAGGCTCCAAGGTAGAAGATCCACAGCCTCATATAAAATATATTTTCAGGAAGACTCAGATTAAAACCTAGATCCTTCTGGGCACTGTTGTACATGCCTGTAATGTCAATAATTAGGAGGCTGAGACAGGAAGATGGCAGGTTCGAGGCCAGCCTCAGGAACTTAGCAAGGACCTCTGCAACTTAATGAAGCCCTGTGGGGGATGACAGTTTTAAGGTCAGCCTCAACAACTTAGCAAGGCCCTCCACAGCTTAGTGAAATGCTGTTATAAAATGAAAAACAAAATAGGCTCTGTGGTTGTAGCTCAAAGGTAGACTGCCCCTGGGCTCAATTTCCAGCACCACACACACACACAAAAATCAAGATCCTTGAAAGACATGTAATTACTTATCATGCAATCACTAACTGAACACTGGGTATCAGATGGCCTTATATAGGAAAAACAGATCAACCAGCAACACTAGCTCTCTTATTAATTTTTTTCATCTTTTTTTTGTGGTACTGGGGTTCCTGGAAGCCCTTCTACCTCCAGGCTACACTCCAAAACCTATTTTATACTTTTTTTTTTTTTTTTTGGAAACGGGGTCTCTTAAGCCAGCGCGGCTGGCATCAAACCTGTGTGATCCTCCTGTCTCCACCTCCCAAAAGTGGGGATTACAAGCGTGCGCCACCACGCCCGGCAATTTTTTCATCTTTTTAAACATCCTCATTCTCTCTCTCTCTCTCTCTCTCTCTCTCTCTCTCTCTCTCCCTACCTCCCCCCCCCGTGTGTGTGTGTGTGTGTGTGTGTGTGTGTATACTGGGGATTGAACCCAGGGGCACTATACCTCTGAGTTATAACCCCAAACCCTTTTATTTATTTTTTGAAACAGAATCTTTCTAAATTGCTCAGGCTGGCCTCAAACCTGTAATCATCCTGTTTTGGGTTCCCAAGTACTAGGATTAGAGGCATGTATCACTGCACCTAGCTAACAACATTCTCTTAAGAGTATCTGGCAGAGTAAAAGTTTTTAATTTCACCAAAGAACAGTTTAACAGTTTTTTAATGGATTGAGCTTTTGACATCATATCTAACCCTTTCCTTCTATGTTTTCATAAATAATTTTAATGTTTTGTGTTTTACATGTAGATCTATGGTCTTTCTGGTTAATTTTTGCATAATGTGTTAGATTTAGATTAGAGTTCATTTTCTGTTATCTAAGTCCAATTATGCTAACACCATTTCTTAAAAAGATCATTCTTTCTCTTTTAAACTGCCTTTGCACTTTTGTTGAAAATAAATTGGAAGATGGCGACCAAGAAAAGCGGGGCTTAAGAGCCCCGCTAACAACCAATCTCTATTACCACAAAATCAGCGCCTTTCATACACAGACAACAACATCACCAGAGTGGAAAAAAATGTAATTACAAGGGACAGAGAAAAAGAGGGCTGGACAAACGGGACACCAGAAAGAAACCAGACTGCAGTGCTGCGGCCAGAGCCGCGGCGCGGAGCGACAGGCGCCATCTTTCCTTGCAGCACGAGCCCCAGAGAGGAGGGGGACTCAGAACGGAGTCCAGAGCCACAGAGGAGATACGCCGGCCTCATGCCTGAGGACGCGGCAGCAGCGCCTTACTGCCGGTGGCAGCGGCGAGTTCACCGGACGGCTACGGCTCCACACCAACACAATCAACAGCCCATCAGGCTCCAGAGACCAGTGGCGGACAGCGAGCCGAGGTGAGCAGTGAGGAACAGCCGGGCAGGATTCGGCAGATTTTTCGGCGCAGAGAGCATCTAAAGCTCCCAGTGGCTGGGCTCAGCACACGCTGCAGGAACTCAGAGCGGAGCTCAAAACCGGAGAAGAAATACGCCAGCCTCATGGTCGAGGGCGTGGCAACAGGGCTATATTGCCACCTGCGGCAACAGCAGCGAATTCACCGAGTCGCTACAGCTCCATCTGCATACTCAACAACAGTGAGTCAAATTGCGGGCCCCAGAGGAGAAATCCCAGTACTGCATTCCCAGAGACTTGACCCAGTGGGGGAGTGGCGGTGGCAGAGATATTACACCATAGGAGAACGCCCAACCTGGCACCCCCCATGGTCTAAAGCAGCCTCTATCGACTCCCTGTGTCTGAGATTCTGTGATACAACCCAGTAAAGGAGTAGTCTGAGTAGGACTGAGATACCACAGACTCGAGATCCAGAGCACCTTAAGTGAAGTCGTAGTGACCCAAGGGAAGAAACCAGAGAAGGCACAAACTTCCTAAATCATGGGAAAGAGGAATAACAATGGAGCAATGAATGCCCACAACCCCACAACATCAGAACCCGATAAAACAGAAATTCAGAGATTTCTAGAAGATCAAATCAGGAAAATAACTGTAGAAATAATAGAGGTGTTTCGAAAAGAATTCAGAGAGAGCCAAAAAGAGATAAAGGATACAATTAATGAAGTAAAGGCCTCAATTCAAAGTACAAACGACCGATTAGACCACACGGAGAATAGAATCTCGCTCTTAGAAGATGAACAATCCAAAAATGAACGCATAGTTTCTAATCTAGAAAAAAATATCTGACAGCAGGAATCTGACAATGAAGAAATATGGGTCCATTTTAAGAGAGCTAACCTAAGAATAATTGGAATAGAGGAGTGAAAAGAAGGTGAAACCAAAGGGATCAACAATCTCTTCAAGGAAGTAATAGCAGAAAATTTTCCAAACATAGAGCAAGAGGTCGATACACAGGTCCAGGAAACTTATAGAACTCCCTTTAGACAGGATCGGAGAAGAGGATCCCCACGCCACATAATTGTCAAAATGACCAATGTGGAAGCCAAGCACAGAATCTTAAAGGCAACAAAAACAAAGGGCCAAGTGACATTCAGAGGCAAACCAATAAGAACCACTCCAGACTTCCCAAACCAAGTCATGAGAGCCAGAAGTAACATATTCCAAACTCTGAAAGAAAACAACTTCCAGCCAAAAATTTCCTACCCAGCAAAACTTTCTATCAAATTAGATGGAGAAATAAGAAGTTTCCATGACAAACAGAAACTGAAGGAATTTATGTCTTCAAAACCAGCACTAGAGAAAATACTCAAAGAGATTAACTACAAAGAAGAAATAGGTAACACACACCAGAACCAGAGAAACAAGATTTTCCATCCAACAGACAACTAAGATTAGTTATCTGTGGAGATTCATTATTTATGCTAGTATTTTACCTATCTCTAAATTGTATTGTTTGCTTTTATTGTTGTTAATTTTTAGGATTTCTAGTTGGAATATTAATATACCTTCAGATATAGCATTTGAAAATATTTTATCCCATTCTATCAGTAACTTTTAACTCTGTTTACATTGTCTTTGGATATACAATATTTTTTTTTTATTTTTTAGGGAGTTTGTATACTCTTCTGTTGCCTGGGCCATTGAAATCATATCCAAGAAATCACGGCCAATTTCAGTGTTGTGAGGTTTTATGACCCAGATTGTCTCCTAAAAGTTTATAGTCTTAAGATTTATATTTAGGTCTTTTACCTGTTTTGAGTTAATGTTTGTATATGGGATTAGGTAAGGGTCCAATTTTATTCTTTTCCATGTAATTATTATTTTTCAACAATATTTAGTTAAAAGATCATAATTTCCTCCACCAAATATTTGTGGAAACCTTGTCAAAAATAACTTGACAATATATAGAAGAATTTATCTCTAGGCTTTTATTTAACTCCAACGGTTTATATATCTGCCTTTAGAACAGTACTACACTGTTTCAATTATTGTAGCTTTATATGGTTTGAAATCAGAAAATATATATCTTTTAGCTTTGTTCTTTTTCGAGATCGTTTTGGGTATCTAGAGTCCATATTCCATATTAGGATAGATTTTTTTCTGAAAAATAAATATATAAATATATGATAGTTTCACCTAAAAAAAAGAAAAAATATTCTCTGGTAAGAAAGAAAGCAAAAAGAAATATTGAAATATTATCTTTTAGTCATCAAAAGCTTGGTATCAGAAAAATGAAACTGTTATGTGAGATTATCATTTTTAATTTTGGATAAATTGCTGTAATACTAGATGTCAACCACTAAGCCAAGCATGGGAAGGAGGGATGGGGAGAGAATGGGGTGGGGATCGGGTGGGGGCTGACTGGGCGATGTGTGCATGTATGTCTACAAAAGTTTGTATCCCACTATGATGTATGAATACAGTTCACCAATAAAAATTAAAAAAAAACTGCTGACATTTGAGCTATAACCCCAGCCCAGTTTTATTGTAATTTTTGTTTTGAATCAGTCTCATTAAGTTGGAGAGAACCTCGCTAAGTTGCTGAGGCTGGCCACAAATGTGTGATTCTCCAAGTATTGGTAATTTAAAAAGTATGTGCCACCATAAAAAAAAAAAAAGAAAAAAATTGGCTGGATCTTTATGGGTCTTTTTCTAGATATGCTATCTTAGGGGTCAGCAAATACAGCCTATAGGCCAAAAAGCTAAGAATAGGGTTTTTTATATTTTTAAGTGGTTTTAAAAATCAAGGAAAGCAGGGAGTAGTGATGCATGCTTGTAATTCCAGTATTTGGAAGGCATAGACAGGAGGATTGCAGGTTCCCAGCCAACCTCAGCAACTTAGTGAGGCCCTCTGCCACTTAGTGAGGCCTTGTTTCAAAATAAAAATAAGCCGGGCGTGGTGGCGCATGCTTGTAATCCCCACGCTTGGGAGGCAGAGACAGGAGGATCACGCAGGTTCAAAGCCAACCACGCTGGCTTAAGAGACCCTGTTTCCAAATAAAAAAATATAAAATAGGTCTGGGAGTGTAGCCCGGAGGTAGAAGGGCTTCCAGAAACCCCAGTACCACCAAAAATAAATAAATAAATAAATAAATAAATAAATAAATAAATAAAATAAAAATAAACCATTGCTAGGGGTATTGTGAGACCCTTTTTCAAAATTAAAAACACACACACACACACAAAATTACATGATGTTCAAATGTAAGTGTCCATTTATTTCCCTCCATGGCTGTTTCCCCTCTAAATGGCAGTGTTGTAGTCGTGACAGAGCCTGCATGGCCCACGAAGCCTGAAATATTTGCTTTTTGGAGCTTTACTGACAAAGTCAGCCAAGCTCTGGTCTGGGCCATGAGGATTCTCACAAGCATCCATGCAGAACCTCAGGGCTCTCTGGATGCCACTAGAAAAAATACTAAAAGGACAGAAGCTTTAAATAGAACCTCTATAAGCCCTGAGGAAGGCAGAATAGGAATGCTTGCAAGAACTAGCTACACTTTTCAACTAGGACTAAAATATAAAAATCTTCAGTAAAACTCTTAAAGTGATAGATTTTACTGGACTGTACAGTTGTCTATATAATACGATTTTAAAGCTAAAAGGCATTCATTTTAATGCCTTTTTTCTTAAGTATATCCATGAGTCATAAACTAAGGAAAATATTTGTAATAAAAAAACAGGGTTGATATCATGAATATGAGATATTTTTATAAACACTAATTGCAAAAAGGCAATATATATTTTCTGTATTGAAGACTGAACCAGGAGCATTCTACCTCTGTGCTACCCCCCTAGCCCTATTTTATTCTTTATTTTGAAACAGGGACTCACTAAGTTGCTAGCCTTGAACCTGCAACCTTCCAGTCTCAGCCTCCCAAGTATTGAGATTACAGACATGGGCCGCCATGTCCAGCTCGTGTCGTGTATGTGTGTGTGTGTGTGTGTGTGTGTGTGTGTGTGTGTGTTGGGGAGCACTGGGATTTGAACCCAGGGGAATTACACCTCTGAACTATACTCCCAGCCCTATTCTATTTTTTATTTGAAACACAATCTCACTAAGTTGCTGAGGGCCTTGCTAAGTTGCTGAGGCTGGCCATGAGCCTGTAATCCTCCTGCTTCAGCCTCCCAAGTACTAAAATTAAAGGGGCAAATAACGATGCCTGGGTCAGTAATAATTTTTAAAATGCAGAATTAGCCGGGCGTGGTGGCACACGCTTGTAATCCCTGCGCTTGGGAGGCTGAGACAGGAGGATCGCACGGGTTCGAAGCCAGCCTCAGTTACTTAGTGAGGCTTTCAGCAACTTAGTGAGACCCTGTTTCCAAATAAAAAATATAAAAAAGGTCTGGGAGTATAGCCCGGAGGTAGAAAGCCTCTGGGTTCCACCCCCAGTACCACCAAAAAATAAATAAATAAATAAAATGCAGAATTAGCTCAGCTTATTGGCACAGGCCTGCAATCCTAGTACCTGGGAGACAGGAGGACCCTAGATTTAAGAATAAATTCAGCAATGTATCGAGACTCAGCAACCTAGAGAGACCCTGTTTGAGAAAAAAGTGAAAAAGGGCTGTAGGTGTATCTCAGAGGCAGAATATCTCTGGGTTCAATCCTCAGTATCAGAAAAATAAAGTGCAGTTAACAAAGCATACTAAAATCATATTAGCAGAGACAAAAGGAATGAAAATATCCAGATACGATGAGGATAAGGAAACATATTCTCCCATACTACTGTGGAGACACTACATTGGTACAATCTCTCAGAGCTTCACTTAAATAAATGCCCTCAAAATGCACTGATGCAGTGTTATATTTAGCCATTTATCTTCAGGAAATGATAAGAACTGCTAACATTTATGGAGCACTTACTCTGATCCAAGCTCTCTAGGTGCTTTTCCTACTATTTTATCCTTATTGGTCTATTTTGTGCTTCTATAATAGAATACCTAAGACTGGATATTTTATATAGAAGAGATTTGGCCAGGTATGGTAGAATATGCTTGTAATCCCAGTCCTGGGGAGGCTGAGACAAGATCACATGTCTGAGGCCAGCGTCAGCAACCCAGCAAGACTGTCAGCAACTCAGCGAGGGCCCTTTTCAAAATAAAAAAGGGTTGGGGGTACAGCTTGGAAGTAGGATGGCCCTGGGTTGAATCCCCAGTACCAAAATAAAAACAGATTTGGTTCTTATAGTCCTGGAGGCTAGAAGTCCAAGGTCAACCAGACTGCACTAGTGAGGGACTTCTTGCTGCATGAGCCCGAGGTGGAAGGTGGAAAGGCAGGAGCGTGTGCACAAGAGAAAGGGAAAGGGAGCCCAACTCATCCTTTTATCAGGAACATACTCTGGTAACAATAAACCCACGCCTATGATAATGCTAGTGAGCCACTGTTGAGGGCAGAATGCTCATGACTTAACACCTGTTAAAGGTCTCACCTCTCAAAGCTGTTGCACTGAAAATTCCATGTTCAACCCTAGAACCTGGGGGGGACACATTCAACCCACAGCACCCACTTCATCTCATTTCATCTCCACAATATCAGGAGGTAGGTACGATCATTACCCTCCTTTCACAAAGATGGAAACTGAGGCACAGGGAGATGAGCAACAGGACCAAGGTCACCCAGCTAGTGGAGAGCAATAGGAGCCATTGTGATCACAGGACTCATGTGCAAGGTAATGGCTAGCAGCAATGTGGTCTAAAAATGAAACAGCACAAACAGAATAAATATGAGAAAAGTTTGTGGTTCTCTCCCCACTCATTAGGATGCTGAGTAGCCAAAGATAATCACAATATATTTGGGACAAAAAGGGTTATAAAATAGTGTGAATAATTAATTTTAAATTGTAATTAGGTATATGCATGGGAAAAGTCTGGAAAAATAACTGCAAAAACACTAAGAAAAGCATGAAAATGTTGTGAAATAATGAGTCATTTTGGATTTTCATTGTATTTATCTGTTATTTCCTCTCATTTTTGTTTCAAGAGTATTGTAGAGATTTAAAATATTAGCTGGGTGTGGTGGTGCACGCTTGTAATCCCCGCGCTTGGGAGGCTGAGACAGGAGGATCGCACAGGTTCAAAGCCAGCTGAGCGCCACTGAGTGAGGCGCTCAGCAACTTAGTGAGACCCTGTTTCCAAATAAAGTATAAAATAGGTCTAGGAGTATAGCCCGGAGGTAGAAAGCCCCTGGGTTCCACCCCCAGTACCACCAAAAAAATTTTTAAAAATATTACTTATAAATAGAGGCCATGTTACTTTCCTTCTCAGAAACCTTGGTACTGGGGATTAAACCCAGGGGTATTCTACCTCTGAGCTACACCCTTAGACCTATTCATTCATTCATTCATTCATTTTGACACTGGGGATTGAGCCCAGAGACATTCTTACTCTGAGCTACACCTCCAGCCCTGGTTTATATTTTATTTCCAAACAGTGTCTTGCTAAGTTACTCAGGCTGAATCAAGCCTGCAATCCTGTCTTAGCCTCCCAAGTACTAGAATTACAGGCATGTGGCACTGTGTCCAGCTTGAAACTATATATTTTATTATTTATTTGTTATTTATTTATTTCATAGTATGTTTCATTGAGATTTCTTTTATTTCAATCTCTATTGAACCCAGGAGATTCTACTTCTGAGCTAAAACCCCAGCCCTATTTTACTTTTTAATTTTGAAAATGGGTCCCGCTAGGTTGCTGAAGGCCTTGCTAAATTGCTAAGGTTGGTCAAGAACCTGCGGTCCTCCTATCTCAGCCTCTCAAGTACTGAGATTATAGGCATGCACCACCACGCTTGGCTATGTACTTGAATAAAAGGCAAATATAAATGTAAAAAGCTTTGAAATATTTAACAAGGCAGGGACTATACTACACTTACAAGTGACTTTTACCCTAAAAAATGTTGAAATAAATATTGAAGAATTTCAGGGCAAGTCCTGACCCAAGTCACCATACATCTGTCTGTCTTTTCTTCTTCCTATAATAACATATTATAGCAATAACTATAATATGACTTTTATATTTCTAAATTTCAGCTACACATTTAAACCTTACAACATCCCTCGCAGGGTAATGCAAATAGAAGGGTTGGGAATAGAAAACAGAAAAAAAGGGAGGCCTAATTCCTTAAGAAACCTGCGGATTTCTCTGTGCACTGCAAGGGAGATGAGTGTTTCAAGATGGTGCTGTGTGGATTTCTGATGTCCTGCTGATTACAAGGATCACTCTGGAGTAATATGCTAATTAGGCTGAACAAGTATAGAAGAGTTCCTTTAGGTGGTGTCAGATAGTCTATGGAGACACATAGACCTGAGAATTTGCATCAAGCACAAACTCATCTGTTCATAACAGATGCTAGAAAAGAAAAATTCAGAATAATAGCCATTCAAATTTGGGGGTGGCATTGTTTATTCAGTCTACTGGCAATCTACAAGGAAAATTTCCCTAGCCCTCAACCCTACAATTACCATCTGTATCTAATTTAAAACTGTGTGTTTGTGACAGTGAACAAGCTCATCAAGGGGGAATTTTGATGAAACACACTGAGGGGGTCATGGGTCTCCTTACCTACCCCATCTCCTGGCTACTTCCAAACAGGAAGGCAAGCCAGAAGTAGACAGTATTCCCTCGGGCTTCTAACGCTCTGAGGAGGAGATAGAGTGTGATTCTGTCTCAAATTAGGACATATGCAGTCTAACAAGACAGGCCACATGGCAAGAAACACATTCTATGACATAAATGAGTCATTTGCTGAACACTGACATTTTTCAAATGTGTGCAAACCCAGAGATCCAGACCTGTGCTTTACTTCTTTATTCACTCGTAAAACATGTCCTTCTAATAGGTCTGTCAGCATGCCATCATCTTCAGCGTGACATCTGCTAATTTAGTCCTCACCCTTGAAACCATGCTTAATCCGAGCCTTTTTACCTCTGTTAAAAGCTTCAGCAGTTCAGAGAGAAAAGGCTGAGGCCAGCAATCTATTTAGCTGTTTGGCATTTTCGTCATTCTTTTTAGCCTAGGGATTGAACCCAGGGGCCTTCTACTTCTGAATTATACCCCCAGCCCTTTTTTACCTTTTATTTTGAAACAAGGTCTGGCTAAGTTACTGAGGCTGATGGTATTGGCAAGTTGCTGAGGCTGGCCTCACACCCATGATCCTTCTATCTCAGCCTCCTGGGATTACAGGCCTGTACCAGAACACTCAGTTTAGCCGATTGGCTTTCTTATACCAAGCTAAGGATCTTTTTTGAGATGCCCAAAGACACTTCTCTTTGTGAAAGAAAGACTTTTCTTCCTGTGGGATGGGATGCAAAGAAATCTGAAATGTTTTTCTTATGAATAAATATTTCAATTAATTGATGAATGAATGAGGAGACCCAGAAGGGGAGATAAACATTAGAACAAACAAAAGAAGATATAATCACAGAAGGACTTGGGAAGGAGCTCAAAAAAGCTCCTGCCTTTCTTTTTTTTATCATCGTAACAGAAAGTAGAAAGTTAAGTGATACCTGGAATACTTACAGCAGAACAAAATGCAGCAGACAATAGGGAGTAGGCAGAAACAGTGGGAGCGGAGGGTTTCAGGCACACACAAAAACTGATGCTACCCTGGGCCCTGGTCCTCACTCCTCCTTCATTGGGTTTCATTTTGTCTCTAGGGTGACAACAGACTTGGAAAGTCACCGGTAATGAAGAAACCATGGCTGTGATGTCCTGACTCAAACAGAGAAAAAACATGCATTCCAAAACACAAGTGTCACGCCGGGTATGGTGGTGCATGGCTGTAATCCCAGTACTTGGGAGACTGAGATAGGATGATTGCAGATTTGAGGCCCGCCTCAGCAACTTAGTGAGGCTCTTGGCAACTTAGCGAGACCCTGTTTCAAAATAAGGAATTAAAAATAGGGCTGGGGGCTGTAGCTCTGAGGTAGAATACTCCTGAGTTCCATCCCCAACAGCACACACAAAAAGACAAGAGTCAAACAAGTGGATAAGTGGATGGGGAAACAGCATAGTAATTCTCTGCTCTGATAAGTAATAATGATAATGTCACTGTGTGAGAAAGTCCATGGTACCCAGCAACAATGGGTGGCTCTCAATGACTGGGTAAGAGTCACCCCTGGGAGTGACTGATCCCTCCTACAAGTATCTAACAGCACAGCAGGAAAGAGATTCCACCCACAGGGTGTGGATTCCATTCCACACCCTGCCCCCCGCCGGAGCACTTGCTGGGAGTCCTCTAAGAGAGCAGGCTCTGTGCTCTGAGCCTCTGTTCTTCTTTTGTGATCTGGAGAGAACGTTCATGGCCCGGTGACTTCCAGGACTACTGGGAGGTGAGATGCTTGAGCTCCTGCCTGGACTCTATTGGTAGCTGCCCACACCCCCACACTGGTACATCTAGCCTTTAATATTAAGTTAAATGCTCTACCATGATCTGGAAAAAAGAGGGCAGGAAACATGTTGAGGTAGAGATGAGAGAATCTGGATGAGTTGGCATTCAGTTCTAACTCTGCCCCCACCAAATGTCCAGCTCTAAATATTTAGAACTAAGAAAAAGCACACCTCCCAGTCTACAGTGTTTTGCTTATCACTGAAGCTCCAAGCATACCCCACAAATTTTTTTTGGTGCTAGGGATTGAACCTAGAGACATTTTGCCTTTGAGCCACACTCCCATCCCTTTTTATTTTTATTTTGAAACAGTCTCACTATGTAGCTGAGAGTCTCCCTAAGTTGCTGAGGATGGCCACGTGCTGAGGATGGCCTGTGATCATTCTGTCTAGCCTTCCAAGTAACTGGGACAACAGGCATACATCACCATGCTCAGTACCATACATCTTTTTTGATGAATGAATGCATGAATGAATAAATGAACACTGTGAGGGGAAGAGGACAGGGTGCAAATTAAAATTGCTGCCAGAAATCTCCAGCGTATAATCCTTATGGTCCAAGAAAAGATAACTATACCATCAGAGTGAGACGTGGCATGAACTACCTGCATGGAATTTACTGGGTCTCCTCCTTCTTTAGGGTGTATGAACATCAATGGTAGTTTATATCTTCCTCTTCCCTTTCCTTTCATAGCCACAACTCCATTGAATAAAGCCAATATTATCTTTCTAAGCATGGGGTGTGTGTGTGTGTGTGTGTGTGTGTGTGTGTGTGTGTGTGTGTGTTTTACTGGGAAGTCAACCCAGGGGCATTCTACCTCTAAACTGCACCCTGGCTCTATTTTATCTTTAATTTTGAAAAGGAGTCTCACTAAGTTGCAGAGGACCTCACTAAATTGCTGTGGCTAGCTGTGAACCTGCAATCCTCCTGTCTCAGTCTCCCAGGTACTAGGATAAAAGGCATACGCCACTGTGCCCAGCTGTAAGGATGGATCTTGGTATGGTCAAACAGGCTTGCAACAATGAAAACATGGGGCTTGTGTATTTATTAAGGGCCGAAGACAACTACCCAGGAAAGCTGTTTTTATAAGCAGTATTTAAAGATCCTTATTTACAAAGAGGCCAGTAGGATGCTCTTCTTCCTAGTTTAGAGAGGAAAAGGCCATGGCTCTGTTGATCCGGAGGAGGCACATTGCCTCTCCACAGCTGGGCTCATTGTGCCCGAAGTGACAAAGGTCACAGCAAGCAGCCCCTCCAAGGGGATGCCCTCCCAGCTGAGCCCTGGCCTGGCTCCTACCCAGCAGGCCTCATTCCTTCTCCAGGGAGCTCCTCCAGTTGGAAAGCAGACTCACAGGCTTCTCAACCTTCCAGAACACACTCACAGCACAAACCAGGAAGGCAGGGATGGGGGCGGCAGGAACACAGACGCAGGAGCTATTTTTGAGTGACTAGAAATAAAAGCTGAACACAGGTGTGTTCCACACAAGTGGAAATGTTCCCAAATCTGCAAGAATTCTTTATAAATAAACTAAAAAACAAGTCGCTCAGGTTGCCACATCTCATCCTAGTTTCCAGGGACGTGTACAAATAGTTCGGGTCTTTGCACATTATTTCAGGAACCGCAGAGGGCTTAACAGACACCCACCGAAGGTGTCTGACTCATTTTCTAGAAAGCCACACGAACTGACAAGCTAGGGCTAAAAATGAGGTCTGTGACTCCTGCCACAGCACAGAAAAGCAGGGCAGAGGAAAAGCACCTCGGCCAATGACAGAAGGCGACATAGGCAGAATTCAGAGCGTCTCCTGGCAAACACAATTGAATTTAGAGAACAGCAACGCAGGTCTTTCTCCTCAACTCACACATACGATAAACATGCACATCAAAATACATATTAAATCAGGGCCAAACTACACATTTTATAATAACATACAATCATCTAAATGGACTTCCGGGTGACTAGTGAACTTAGAGGAAGAGGTACAAATTTTCTATAGCTCAGAATCCATTTTTCCCTAGGAGAAGGCAAAATAGTTGTGGCATGTTTTCTTTCCAAATTCTTGCTAAGATCTCACCCACTTAACTATTTTAGGTGAATTTCTTTTCTTTTATTGTTTTTACCTACTTAATGTCACAACATTCCAGCTATAGCAGCAAACGGAGCCCAAACACAAGAGCCTTTCATTCCTATTTCCGAAGTCTAAGAAAGAGCAGCCAACATTGAGGTAACAATTCTGAAGATTACGGGTATGAATGGCAGACCGCTTCTTTCAAGACTGTCCCTCCTTCCTGTTCTTCCTTCCTACCTTCCTTCTTTTTTCTTCCCTCCCTCCCTCCCTCCCTCTCTTTTTTTATGGGTCTGGAGATGGATCCCAGGGGCATTTAACCTCCGAGCTACACCCCCTGCCCTATTTTGTATTTTTTATTTTGAGACAGGGTCTCACTAAGTTGCAAAGGGCCTCACTAAGTAGCTGAGGCTGTCCGCGAACCATGATCCTCTGGTATCAGCCTCCCAAATGCTGGGATTACAAGCCTGTGCCTCTCTCTCTCTCTTTCACTCTTCTTGTGCTGGGAATTGAACCCAGGAGCATTCTACCTCTGAGCTACACCACATCCCTATTATGTTTTGTATTTGGAAGCAGGGCCTCACTAAGTTGCTGAGGCTGGTCTTGATCCTGCGATCTTCCTGTCTCAACCTTCCCAGTCCTGGGATTAGAGGCATGTGCCACCTTGCCTGACTGCAGGAGGTGTTTTACACAGCAGCTCTGTAAGGTCATCTTTATGGCCTCACTTTATGGCTGAGGACACTGAGGCTCGGGGCGGGGGGGGGGTTAAGGTGCATGCCCAAAGATACACAGCCAGAAAGTGTGGAGCTTGGATTCAAAACCTATTTTCTCTGAGATGGTAGCTTATGGGACTTGTCATCTTCGCATGCTGGTTCCAACAAAGTGCTATGTTAGGTCAGGGCCTGGCAGGAGTTTTATGAAAATAAAAATAAAATCTGTACCATTACAGGACAGCAAGAGATGTGACTTCCCAGCAGATCATATAAAATAACAATAAAAGGAAAATGATAGAACACGAGGGATTTTTGTTAAGCAACAAGCTCATAACAAGCCAAGCAGTGTGAGTTCAGACTGGCTGTGTTATTTGCTATTAGAAAGACAGCTCAGAGCCAGGCATTGTGGTGCACACCTGTAATCTCAGTACTTGGGAGGCTGAGATAGGAGAATAGCAGGTTCAAGACCAGCCTCAGGAACTTAGCGAGGCCCCCAGCAACCAAGTGAGACCTTGTTTCCAAATAGAAAATGAAATAGGACTAGAGGTGTAGCTTAAAGGTAGAATGTCCCCGGGTTCAATCCCCAGTACAGAGAGAGAGAGAGAGAGAGAGAGAGAGAGAGAGAGAGGGGAAGAGGTAGGAAGGCAGCTCACAGTGGGTAGGCAGTGGGCATTTGGAGCAGCAGGAATGCATATGCTCAGGTCAGGTCTGTGAGGACAAAGGAGCAGGATGAGGACATACAGTAAGTTCCTGCAGAACAGTCACAAGGACCAAGGCCAGAAAGACAGACTTTAGTAACCAGAAAGCTTGGGGAAAGGAGCACCAGCAGCCCCATCCACATTTTACCATAGAGGAAAGAAAAGCTGCTGAAGACTTCGGAGGGGTCACATGAGCACAGGTATGCCAAAAAGAGGCGCTGGCTTCTAGGGATGAAGGGCACGCGTCCTTCCACCAAGGCTCTTCTCTGGACCCGGGGGTTGGGGGTGGGGAAATGGGTCCACAAGCCAGAGTTCAGCCTGCTGGGACAGGAAAGGGCTGGAAACACAGGAAGACAGCTTGGAGGGTAGTGGCAGGGAGGGACCAGGGAACCCAAGTGTCAAAATAATATGAGCACTCTCAGCCTGGGGAGCAGGATCAGTGTGCAAGCAGAGGAATTCTACCTCCAAGATACACCCCAGCCCTATTTTATTTATTTACTGGGAAACAGGGTCTCACTAAGATGTGGAGGGCCTCATGAGGTTGCCAAGGCTGGTTTTAAACCTATGATTCTCCTTTCTCAGCCTTCCAAATACTGGGATTACAGGCATGTGCCAACACGCTTGGCTTTCAAGGCTATTTCTTAAAAGTAACTGCTCTTAATCATAAAGGTGAATCCCACTGATCACTTCATTTTTTTTAGTGCTGGGGAATGAACTCAGAGCATTCTAACTCTTAGCTATACCTCCCTAGCCCTTTTTATTTTTAGTGTGAAACAAGCTCTCAATAAATTACCAAGGCTCACCTCCACCCTGTGGTCTTGCTGTCTCAGACTCCTGAATACCAGCATTACAGGTATGCGACAGCAAGCCCAGTCTGACCACATTACAGACAAACCTCGGGTGAGGGGTGAGGGCCGGTGACGCCAAGGTCCCCTCCCCCTCAGTCATGGCCAGAGGCAGTGGGACCCGGGGCCTACCCCTGGCCCTAACCTCCTGCTCTCTGTCCCTCTTCCTGCATCCTGCCATGCCTCCTAGCCCTGCGGGAGCTCAGGCGGCCACCGTGATCTCCAAGTCATGCTTGTGCACGTCCTCTGCCACTCAACAGGATGCAAGAATAAAACCACCTTCCATGGAATCTTAAAGCCTGTTCAGCTTCTCATCATATTTGACGATCATAAAAACTCTTTACTTCAGAGAAAAAGCCATATGCTCTACGAATCACTCAAATAATGACTTTCAACTACCAACTTGTGAGGAGCCCGGCATGAAAGCAGAAACAGTACGTGGTCAAGACCTTGGCAAACCGCACAGCTTCACACAGATTTTATAGCTCTCCTGGTGTTTACAGGGCTCTGGCTGTAATGATAATAAAATCGTCCGACCTTCTTAGACCAACAACACTAGAGAATTTCTCTCAGGCACTCTACCTGTCTTTGATCTGAACAGCAAACATTCTTAAAGTTTTTTTTGCCTGTGAGGCATGACCAGCCTTTTTAAAGTCCATCCATGGATCTCTCAGGGCACAAAGCTTTGCAGCCTGGCTGCTACACAAGGCAGAGCCTACAGCCAAGCAGGCTGCCTCCTGGGTTATTCCTTCTGGACAGACTCTTCTGTGGACCCATGCATATCTGCAGCTGGCCACAAGGCTAACAGAAATCTATGCGATGGATGATCATTCATTCACCTGGACTTAGCCTGATCAAAGGAAAGACATAGGAGGGTTGTGGTTCGTAGACAGCGTCAGCTGCTTAGTGAGGCCCTTTGCAGCTCAGTGAGGCCCTGTTTCAAAATGAAGAATAAAAATAGGGCTGGGGATGTAGCTTGAAGGTAGAATGCCCCTCGGTTCCATCCCCAGTACCACAAAAAAAGGAAAGATGTGAGTTCTTCCTCACAAGTTCCAGATCATGAAGATGAAAAACAGGTGTTTTGAGGGCAAAAGCAAAACTTGTACTATCCCGTGGATATCCCCAAAGCACTTCACAGTTTAGAAGGCAGGAGAGAACCTTTGACTACCTTATTGATGAGGGTCACTATATCTCCTTCTTTGATTGTCAATTCATCGTCGTTCTGTGCCTCATATGGAAATATCACTTTGCAGTAATCCTTGCCTGTGAGAAGAAAAGAAAACATAACCTTGAAGGTGCTTTGTCTAATGAGGTGGCCCAGGAGAAGGCGCTCTCTGTCACATTAACTTCAAAGGCATGCTTAACAGGTAGGATATTATGATTGTAAAAAGAAAGAGTCACCCTCAGAAAACTCCCTAAGAGCACTCATTGTAGGATCCTGAATATTTATTTCCTGCATCCCCCTGCTCACAAATCATGTGAAATCATGAAATGCCATTGGCTGCTTTGTTGTTGTTTTTTTTTTTTTCAGGTAGAAAAGCAAAAAGGTGCCCTTGGTCTCAGGGAAACAGATGTGTACCGTTTAATATACTCTTTAGGAATAGGCACAAGCCGACATCTGCTGAGAGAAAACAGCTGAAATGTTGTCTTACCACCTTCTTCTACACATGACAAAATAAGAAACAGGGTACTTACACTTGTTACGAGCTAATATGTTATATAGAACAATGAACAGTTACATTGCTATGGGACATCTTAATAGATAAATGTTGATATAATTGTATGTGAACACATGTCAACCACAAAAAGCCAAGAGAAACTGACAGAATTTTCTTTATCCATGTGTGTCAGAGAGGGTGAATTTGTTCAAATAAGTGTTGGTCTCTCTTTGGGAAGATGTTTATTTACTAATGGGACTCTTTATTGGCAAGAAAATGCACAGCTCTCACTGAAGTGGGAAAAATACCAAGGCCACTCAAAATCAATTCAAGTATGCCCTGAATTATATGCTTTTAAAAGTCAATCTGAGCCAGGTACAGTGTCACATAGTGCAATTCCACTACTTGGGAGGCTAAGGTAGGAGAAAAACAGGTTTAAGACCATCCTCAGCAACTTAATGAGGCCCTCAGCAACTCAGTAAAGGCCTGTTTTAAAACAAAAAGGACTGGGAATGTAACTCAGAGGTAGGATGCCCATGAGTTCAATCCATAATACCACCAAAAGCCTATGTGATGTTAAATTATCTGTATTTATCCAAAAACACTAGTTAAGACAGTGAAAACATGTAAAATGGCTTTGAGAAATGAAGAGTCAGAAAACTGCTCTCATAACTCAGGACAAAAGGTGGAAAAATGCAAGAGAATCAGTGTCTGTTAGAATAAGCCTTTATTATTCTTCATCATGGCCAACAAATCTAATGGTTTTGTATATCCTTAGATTTTTTCCAAAGCTTAGGTCAATTCCTGCAGACAGATCAGAACCTGGAGCTATATACATAACTATTGATTATACTGTCCCTAGAATACTTTATGCTACTGAAATTCATTTATTGCAGTGAAAATCTCATCAATCCAAAAAAATGATATATAAAATAAAGGCAAATATAAAATCCATAATCCAGACTCACTGTGGTCAAAGGATAAGATAGGAGAGAGAGGGAAAGAAGGGGTGGGGCAGAGGGTATCACTTTCCTTCTGGGCAGATGTTTTGGTTTTCTGTCCAATGGCTTGAGGATATCAGTTACATCCCCTATCCAATGATTGGAAACCTTCTATCTTAGCTACCCTGGGTCTCTGAAGGAGTTTACTTATTAACCTGTGCTGAGGGCCACTAGTTTTAAATCCCATGAACACCATCATATTAAGACAATATACTTAGTGATGTTTTTTATCCCTGTGATTAATTAATAGCAAACTTTAAAAAATTGAATTGGCCAAGTGTTCTAAAGGAGGGAAAAAGTTAAACATCTTAAAATTGGATAATGGCAGCTCCTTAACAATTTTCCTATTGACTATGCTAGTGAAATATGACTACTCAACCTCAAAACTTAAAACAACACTGACACAGTCTTTTTTTTTTTGTGGTACCGGGGATGGAACCCAGGGGCTTTCTACCTCTGAGCTATACCCAGACCTGTTTTATACTTTATATTGAAACAGGGTCTCACTAAGTTGCTGACAGCCTCACTAAGTAACTGAGGCTGGTTTTGAACCTGCACGATCCTCCTGTCTCAGTCTCCCAAGTGTTTGGATTACAAATATGCACCACCATGCCCCCTGGACAGAGTCTGTGTGTGTTTTTTTAATTGGATGCTGAACCCATGGGCATTCTATTTCCAAGATATACCCCTAAACCCTGTGTGTATGTATGTGTGTGTGTGTGTGTGTGTGTGCGCGCGCGCGCGTGTGTGTGTGTGTGCGCGCTCGCGTGTGTGTGTGTGTGTGTGTGTGTGTGTGTGTGTGTGTATTCCTGGGGATGGAACCCAGGGGTATTCTACCTCTGGGATATACCCCCAGTCTTATTTTATTTCTTATTTTGAAACAAGGTTTTGTTAAATTGTTGAGAGTCTCACTAAGTTGCTGGGGCTGACCTCAAGCCTACAATCCTCCTGTCTTAGTCTTCCAAATATTGGGATTACAGGCATGCACCACCACACCTGGCTTGAGGGTAATTCTTTGGATGGAAATAATGGAGACATTTTACAAAGATTACTGGATACCTGTGACTAACAAAGAAATGAAGAACAGGTCATGTTTCTCTACCTGTTAGTCAAAAAAGTTAGTAAAGTGCAATAGACCACTGTCGGTTAACTTCCCAGCATCCATTTGCAGCCCACTTCCTAGTTCAGAAGTCTGATTTGTTCAGGCAAGATATTCAGGAGAATAGAACCCTCCAATAACCCTAGGAAGAGTAAATATATCCAGGTAATAACAGTTATTCTTTTTTTCACTTTCTTTTTGGACTGGGGATTGAGCCCATTCTACCTCTGAGCTATACCCCTAGTCCTATTAATTTTTTTAAATAGAATCTTGCTCAGTTGCTGAGGCCGGCCTTGAACCTGCAATCCTCCTATATCAGGCTCCTAGGTACTGTGATTACAGGTATATACCACCATACCCAGTTCAGACAAGTAATATCAATCTTCTATCTGTTGGTGACTGGCTTAGAGTTAGGCCAACGATAAGCTAGAGGAAATCTGCTGGGGGAAGGACATATTAGATTTTGTTTCCTGGTTAAAAGAGAGAAGACTTGAAAATAGTTGTCTTTCTGTTTTTCACACAGTTTTAGCTCTGTTGGAAGCCAGGACAATGTTTGGTGCTTTTGCAATCATATTTGGAAACAGGATTTTACTAGGTTGCTAAAAGCCTCACTATGTTGCTGAGGCTGGCTTTTGATCCTGTTTCAGCCTCTCAAGTGTCATGACGTCATGACTCGCCCTTCCCCAAAGCACTGGTTCAATCTCTAGACCTTTAGAAATTTACATGCTTCTCAAAACAGACTGCTACAGGAACTGAACTCACATGCCCATATCACATGACTCCCTTCGGCTGGTTTTAAAATGTTTTCAATAAAAACTTAAAAAAGCAAAAGATCTCTCACCTTAAGCAATAAAAGCAGAACAAACAGAATAAACATATTAGCAAGCTGCACACATGCACATACAGAAATAATGTTAAATGCAAAAGAGCTTCTTGGCTCAACTTTAGGACAGAAAGATTAAAACCCCCTGTATCACAGAGTCTAGTAGGAAACCTTCCAGAGGTTTCTGCAGTGCTTGAAAATGCCAGGCCACACTTAGAACTGGAGTTTTCTTTTCCTTTGGGACACTAAAATCAAACTATCCAGCTCAGTGATATCTACTTTCACCCATATGATAATCACAAGTTCTTTCATCCAACTGATAAAGATTATCTGAGACATTACTAGTTTGTGATTCCCTAAGCAGTACTTCTGGGAGCATAATTTTTTTTATTTTAGAGGGAAAAAAAAACACTGAGCCGGGCATGGTGGCACATACTTGTAATCCCAGCATTTGGAAGGCTAAGACAAGAGGATCTGGGTTCGCAGCCAGCCTCAGCTACTTAGGCCCTTTGCAACCCAGTGAGACTCGGTTTCAAAATAAAGAATAAAAGCCAGGCGTGGTGGCACATGCTTGTATTCCCACCATTCTGGAGGCTGAGACCCAAGGATCACGGTTCATGGACAGCTCCAGTTACTTAGGCCCTCCACAACTTAGTGAGACCCTGTTTCAAAATAAAGAATAAAAAATAGGGCAAGGGGTGTACCTTGGAGGTCAAATGCCCCTGGGTTCCATCTCCAAACCCGCAAAAAAAGAAAGAAAGAAAAGAAACATACTGAACATCCCCCAACAGGGTCTGAAGCTGCACCCAGCCATTTAAATTTTGCAGCAACTGGATGACTGTTCACCCCAAATAAGATAATACTATAGCCAGGTGTGATGGCCCACACCTGTCATCCCGGTACTTGGGAGATTGAGATAGGAGAATCGCAGGTTTACTGCCAGCCTCAGAAACTTAGCAAAGCCCTCCACAACTTAGTAGACTCTGTTTAAAAAATAATAAAATAAAATGAGGCTCAGGGCATATATCATAGGTAGAATGCTCCTGGTTCAATCCCCAGTACCATAAAAATATTATAAAAATACATGTTGATCCAAAGCAAGCCTTATCACCCAGTGAGTACTCAAACCTTTTCATTTTCATTTTCAGAGCCTTTTGTATTTTGGAATTGTATATAAGAATATGGACTTCTAGTATGTTATGAGAAAGACAGACTAAGATAAATGTGACTAGTATCTGCGCCTGCCACGGTAACACACACCTGTAATCCCTGTCTTGGGAGGTTGCGGAGAATTGCAGGTTTGAGGCCAGTGTGTAGTAATCTAGTGAGACCCTCTTTCAAAATAAAAATATAGAAAGGAGGCCAGAGGTGTAGCTTAGAGTAGAGTGACCCTGGAATCAATCTCCAGTGCTACAAACAAGAAAAGGAGAAATACTAGCAGTCTGTTTGTCTGGAAGTTTCTAATCACATAGAGGAAATGAGGCTTGCATACACAGCTATCCACACAGCGACGGCGAGGAGAGGATGCGAGCCATGGCTTTGGCTGAGAGCATCAGAGAGTCAGAAACGGGGGAATGACTTACAATAGAAGAGACTTGGGTCCTCTTAGAATACTAACATGGCAGTGGGCTTTCTACAGTGTTCTATACACGGACCAGACCAGAGCAGTAGGACCTGTGTGTGTTTTCCAGACATCCCTGACGATAAGGGTTATATGGGGTACCTGTTCCTTCAACAGCTTTTAGACCCCGCTCCCTGGGGATGTGAATCTTGAAGTCTAAGGTGGGACCAGGAATACATGTACTGAAATAAGCTTTCTAGTGATTCTCATCACTAGCAAAGCTTTAAAAGCCTTGGTTTAGGTTGGTGGCTTCTTTTTTGTTGTTTTGTGTGTGTGTGTGTGTGTTGCTCGGGATGGAACCCGGGGCATTCTACCTCTAAGCTACATCCTTAGCCCTATTTTACTTTTTATTTGGAAACAGGATCTCACTAAGTTGCAGAGGGCCTTGCTACATTGCTGAGGCTGGCTGCGAACCCGTGACCCTCCTTTCTCAGACTCCCAAGTACTGGTATGACAGAGGCACAGCCTGGCTTCTGTGATCTTCATGCTTCAGCATAGGTGGAGGTTTTGTAAAGACAGACAACTGGGCTCCACTCCCAGGACTTCTACCTGGGTAAGGTTGGGGCAAAGCCTAGGAATGTCTAAGACATTAGATCTGTTCCCAGATGTTGCTGCCATCTCTGGCTGTGGGAACACACAGTGGAAACCAGAAACCACTGGTCTAGCCAAGATGCAAGGAGTCAGGATTCAGTGTTAGGAAAATGTCAGACATCAGCAGGGACTGGGAGAGTAGACTGGCATAGAGGAGGTAGCTGGGGTTCGGGTGTGCTGTGTGCTACTTTGATAAGAACTCCAGTTCTGGACTAAATTCTGAGGATTCATGGTGAGAGAGTATGTGTGTAGGGGGAATAAATATTAGGCTTGTTATTTATTCAATAGCTAATAACTGAATGTCTACTGTCCACCTCAAGCATTAGGGATGCAGCAGCACCCTTGTGGAGATTACAGGCTAAACTAGCAGTTCAAAACTGGGGCTCTGCTTAGGTTGAATGCACTCCCCAAAGTTCACATGTTGGAAACTTAATCCCCAATGCTACAATGTTAGGAGGGCAGTTCTGATGGGAAGTGTTCAGGTCGCGAGGGTTTCACCCTTGTGAATGTATTTATGGATTGGAAAAGGGCTTGAAGGAGCTGAGTGTGGTGATGCTCACCTGTGATCCCAGTACTTGGGAGGTTGAGACAGAAGGATCCCTGGTTCAAGGCCAGCCTCAGCAACCTAGAGAGTATTTGTTTGAAAACAAAAAATAAGGGTGTAGTGCAGATGTACAACCCTCAGTATCAAAAGAAAGAGGAAAAGAAAAGGGCTTGTGCATGTATGACTCTACCATCTTGTACCCCATTAAGATGTATGAAATGCACCAATACCTAACTGAGGGGATGGGAGGGGGAAGAGGGAAACTCTCTAAAGCACATGATGTACTTAAACATATCAGAGTCAATCACTAAGCCAAGAATGGGAAGGAGGGAAGGAGGGAAGGGGAGGGAATGGGGTGGGAATTGTGTAAAGTTTAATTAGGTGATATGTGCATGTATGTCTACACAAGTCTTTTATCCCATTAAGATGTATGACTACAGTGCACCAATAAAAAAATTTAAAAAATAATAAAAAGAAAAATGAAAAGGGCTTGAGGTTGTGGGATCAATCCCTTGCTCTTTCTTATCTCTATGATGCCTTCAGCCATATTGTAACACAACAGGAAGACTGTCACCAGATACGGATCCTGAATCTTGGGCCTCCAGAACTACAAGGCAAATAGACTTCCATCATCTATAAACTGCCCTGTGTATGGCAACACAGAATGAACTGATAGGCTCCACAAGAAACACTGGCATGTCTTCAGATATTTTGGGTTGTTACAACTTGGAGGGGGGTTGCTACTGGCATCTACTGGCATCTACTGGACAGAGGCCAGGGATGATGTTAAAATTTCTGTAATGCACACAGGACAGTCCCTACAATAGGTACATATCCAGTCCAAATATCAATCCCACCTTTGTCTACATGTAAAGTCACACACAAAAATGAAGCCCAATGTGTACTTTGCTGTGTTTGTCAACTCCAACCCAGCACTTTCCTTTGTGAAGAAGCTGACTATAACCCCAAGTCATAACAACCACCTCTGGTCTCAAACACTGTTTGGAACTTGACTTTTAAATCATTTTACAGGAGCCAGATGCAGTGGCTCATGCCTATAATACTTGTGAGGCTGAGACAGGAGGATTGCAGGCTCAAGGCCAGCCTCAGCAACTTAGTGAGACCCTCTTCCCAAATAAAAGTTAAAAAGGGCTGGGAGTGTGGCTTGGAGGTAGAATGCCCCTAGGTTCAACTCCCAGTACTGACAAAAAATATTTTACAGGTACTAATTATAAAAACTTTTATTCTCACTTTTAAAAAGAGGAAAAAATAATAAGCTGAGAAGCAAAGCTTTTCTGTTATTTTCAACAGAAGACAGGCTGGATCTGTGCTCCTCTCAATGGGAATTTCTTCTGCTCAGATGAGAAACTTGCAGATTCTTTGGGAGAAAGACAGGATATCCACCAGGAAAATAATCTTTCTTCTCCAAGAGAATTTGAAATGAAATGCAAGAGTATTTGAAATGCAGATTTTAAACAGCTGAACTGAACGCCCTCATAGAATGGTCCCCACTCTGAATCCAGAAAGCAGGTCTGTGTTGGGCACTGGATGAAAGAAAGGTGTTTCCTAGGAAGAAGGGGACTCCCGGGACAAGGAATATGAGGGCTTGAGCACACATCGGGGTGAACAAACTGAATCATTGGTTCCTCCTAGATGTGTCCAAATGCTTAGGCCCAGGAACAAGTGAACAAATACACCCAGCCTGGAAAAACAGGGTCAAAGGGTTCCCAGGGATATGCTACCAGACTGAGGCAAAACAGACACAAGAGATTTGATCCTTGTTTCTCCTGTTTAGACTGGTGGTGAGAAAGTAACGATGAGCTTAGCACGAGAGTAACAAGGTGCCCTGTCACCCCCAGGCAGGGATAGCAGACCCAGGTAAGGCCAGCCAGGGTTCATTCTACCTCCGAACTACACCCCTAGTCTTTTTATCTTGCAAAGGGGTCTTACTAAGTTGAGGAGGGTCTTGCTAAATTACTGAGACTGACCTCAAACCTTCAATCCTCCTGTGTTGGCCTCCAAAGCACTGGGATTACAGGTGTGAGCTACCACACCTGGCTTTCCCTTCTTTAATGGATGATAGATAGCTTTATTACTCATCAATAAAGTTTATCCCTTAAAATCACAGACTGCAAGAAACGATGCTTTTTAAAAGGAGAATCAGTAAGAATGAAACATTCCAATCTTGCCTGAAGGAACAAAGTCACTTTGACCCAAAGAAGCAGCCTTGACTCCCAGTATCATGTCAGGGTTTCTTGGCACAACATTGCACATCTGTTGTTTTGTTTTATTTTGTTTTGTTTTGTACTGGGAATTGAACTCAGGGGCATTCTACCTCTAAGCCACACACCCAGCCCTTTTTTTATTTTATTTTTACTTTTTTGGTACTGGGGATTGAACCTAAGGGATTTTCTTCCTCTGAGCTATACCCCCAGCCTTTTTATATTGAAACAAGGTATTTTATTTTGAAACAAGGTCTTGCTAAATTCTAAGGGGGGCTTCAAATGTGCCATTCTCCTGTCAGCCTCCTAAGTACTGGGATTACAGACATGTGGTACCACACCTGAAGTGTGTGTGTGTGTGTGTGTGTGTGTGTGTGTGTGCGCGCGCACACGCACGTGTGCGTGTGTGTGTGTTACCAAATGTCCTTGGGTATTCTATGCTAGTCTCTCCACCAGCCCTTTTAAAAAACTTTTAGAATTCTGAAACAGGGTGTTGCTAAGTTGCTGAGGCTATCCTTGAACCTGTGATCCTCCTGTCTCAGCCTCCCAAGTACTGGGATCTATCAAGTTACGATAGCTACCAAGTTAAGGTAGCTGCTAAGGAAACAGAACCCGGGTCCACTTCTCAATCCAGACACGATGCTAATCCCCTGCCACATGGCCCTGCTTTGCTTTGCACTTGCCAAACCACTACTTCATTAAAACCTCATTAAAGTCCATCCTGTCTCTAAATCCTGAACTATTTTTCCTTCTCTTTGATGTGATAGCCACAGGTTCTCTGTTCTACAGTCTCCTTTACTGCGATAAGCCAATCAGCTTGACTTTGACTTCTACAGATTAGACCCTGGTGGTGTTAGGTTGGATGGATGAAAGCAGTGGCTGGCTGGAAAGAATAGAGGGTCTGTCACACCCCGGGGAGCACTAGACACCCACTGCTAACTCTGCAGAAACCCAAAGATCCAGATTCCTAGTCTCATAGAAATAAGTATGTCCTTTTCCTCCTAGTGACTGTACCTGTGGGAAAAGGCCCTGTGGCTAATAGCTTTTAAAAGATCCTGTCCAATTTAGAGTTTAATAAGTCATAAATCAGTTATAACTCTCCATTTGCTTAACCACAGCTACTATGTTCCCACTGCAATCATGGCACTTTTCGATAGCTATCGACACATTCTTAGCCAGGTGTGGTGGTACACGCCAGTAATCCTAGTACTTGGGAGGCTGAGACGGGAGGATCATAGGTTTGAGGTCATCTTCAACAACTTAATGAGACCCTGTTTCCAAATAAAAAATAAAAGGGCTGGGGGTGTAGCTCAAAGGTAGAATGCCCCTGGATTCAATCACTAGTATAAAAAAAATCCAGCTATACCATGCCTGGGTATCTTTCCAAAGGGACTAAAATCAAAGAATTATAGCAATATATGCATTGCTATGTTCACAGCACAATTCAAAATAGCCAATCAAGGTGTCCATCAACAGATGAATGGATTATGAAATTGTGGGATATGCACATAATGGAATTCTACTTAGCAGTAAGGAAGAACAAAATTATGTCACTTGCAGGAAAATGGATGGCCCTGGAGAAAATGATGTTAGTGGGATTAGCCAGTCACAGAAAGTGAAGGGTCATATGTTTTCTCTCATATGGGGAAGCTAGGGAGTAATCAGGATACCAGTGGGACTAAAGATAATGGAGAAGATCCAGTGGGGCCAGGGAGGTGGTCTAGGGGAAGAGGAGAGGAGAGAGGGAGGACCGATGAAGGAATTACTTCCATCGACATCATGTACAGGTAAGAAACTTCAGTGAAGTCAGGGAGGTGGGCTAGAGGAAGACGACGTGGGAGAGGGAGGACCAACGAAGAAATTACTTCCACTGACATAATGCTTGTCTGTGAGAATACCGATTTCCGTTTTAATACCTATAATGGGAAGGGGAGTCCAGGAGGGGAGCTCAGCAAGTGCTGTGTGCATGTATGTCACTATCACTATGATTTTCAATATGATGAGAGTCTATAATGCACCAATAAAACAAATACAAGTACATAAAGGAAGTAAATAAAAATAAAATAAAAAACACACATCCTTAACCAGGAGAGATCGCTGATCTAATGATAGAAACAAGGCACCATATTTCACAATCACAGAGACAGCTCCTAAGAAGCAAATGACTAGAAAAATCACATGAGAGGGACAAAGGTCTATTTATGAGGAGATTAAGGTTTAGCAAAGAAAACATGTATCCCCCTCCCAACAGTTTATTCAGAAGCCCGAACTGTCTCTGTACTAATTCTGTCCCAGATTTTTATTTTCCAAACCCACCTTTTCAACTGGTCTCCTGAATCTATAAAACTGAAGTATTAGTTCAGAAAGATGTTGCATTGCCCTTCCTTCAGGCTATTTTTCTATCCTACAGTGGATACAAATCTGCATCAATTGTACTAAGAAAAAGGGAAACTCCAGATGTGAAGAGCTGGAGGCACCTCAGGGCACTTCATTATGAATATTTAGACAGTTTTCCTCTTGTTATGAAAATTATGGCAATCTGTCCCCCAGCATGAGTTTCTGATGAATTTCAATATCATGAGAGCTCTGTGTTGGAAGGGTGTGGGGAGAATGTTAGTTGTTTAAATAAATCCTGATCAGCCAAGTTTCACTTTTGTGCAGAAAATACCAACTCACACAAACATGTTTTGAATCATCACAACTCTGAATCCTGATGTGAGTTTGAGCATGCTAAGGAGATAAATGTGTCCAATGGAGCTGCCCTCTTCTAGTTTTATCTTCAAACCAGAAGGAAGAAGGCAGTACAGAGCCCAAGTTCAGGATCATTTCTACCTGTGCCTCGGGCATGCAAGACAAATACCTTAACACTGAGCTACATCCTCTGGCCTTTTTTTTTTTTTTTTTTTTTGGTGCTACTGGGGGTGGAACCCAGAGGCTTTCTACCTCTGGCCTATACTCCCAGACCTATTTTATATTTTATTTGGAAACAGGGTCTCACTAAGGTGCTGAGAGCCTCACTAAGTAGCTGAGGCTGGCTTTGAACCTGTGTGATCCTCCTGTCTCAGCCTCCCAAACACGGGGATTACAAGCATGTGCCACCACGCCCGGCTCTCCCCTGACCTTTTTATTTTTATTTTGAGATAAGGTCTCCCTCAGATGCCCAGACTAGCCTCAAACTTGTGATCCACCTGTCTTAGCCTCCTGAATCACTGGGATTACGGGTATGCACCAATACTCCTGACTCAGGTTCATTTCTAATAATTGGTCAATATTTTACACTTTACACCCCAACATAGATGTGACATCAAAATCCAGAAAGAGAGAAATGGTCCAAATGAAGGGGGATTTCTAGTGTGCTGGGATGCCACTAGTTCAAAATCATGGGAGAATAATTACCCCAGAATTTGCCCTTGGAAATGAGAGCCAGAGGGTATGTGTATAGGCTGAGATTAAATGGCAGAAATCCATGCCCTTGAATCCATTAAAAATGTCTGTAAACATCCCTTGAGGATTTCTTGACAGCAATAATTCTCCTTCCTGACCTGCCATCCACTTACTGACATATTAACATCTATAACTAAGACATTTTCTCATCGTCTAGCCAAATTGTTCACATCTTCCTTCTGTCTCTTCCATCTGGGTGTTCAATACTTTGTGTACAAAATCCTTCCACTTTGAGTCCTGAAGCTTTTAGCATTGAATAAGAGGATGAAGATGCTAGGGGAAACTTGAGGGTTTTTTTTCTAGTATAGCCCTCTGACTTTGTAGACAATGCAGGTAACGAGAAGGAAGGAAAGAAAATTCAATTCTTCCAAGGCCACATCACTAGCTAATAACAAAAGAACTGGTCTTGGACGCTAAGACAAAACACTCCACCCAATCACTATGAACCTGTTCTTCCTTAGCAACCCATCCCGTACCGTGAGAGCCAGGTACGTGGATGTAGTTAATAGATACTTGGAGGAATAAACATGGTACAGGCTTGAGCCAGGATTCTCATATGCTTAAGTAAGCTGAACATTTTCAAGTACACTTGTTTCCCAGCCCTGGAAATCTATCTTAAGCCCCAGAACTACTCTAAAACTACACTCTCCAATATGGTCACCATGGAGATATGCCATACCTGTGACATACACATGGAATTGTGAAGATATCATATAAAAAAAAAGAAATTCAAGTTTCTCATTTGATAATTTTTTGCAGGTCTGGGGATGGAAGTCAGGGGCATTGGACCTTCGAGCTACAACCCTAGCCCTGTTTTTTTAGTCTTTATTTTGAAACAGGGTCTCACTAAGTTGCGGAGGGCCTCACTAAGTAGCTGAGGCTGTCCTCGAACCATGATCCTCCGGTCTCAACCTCCTGATTGCTAGGATTACAAGCATGTGCCACCATGCCTGACTCATTTGATAATTTTATATATATTATATTTTGAAAGGCTCATATTTGATATATTGAATTAAAATATATTAAAATTCAGTTGAATTGTTTCTTTTCTTTCTTTTAATGTGGCCACAAGAAAATTTAAAATTATGTGTACACTTCACATTTTGTGTGTGTATGTGTGTGAGTATGTGTGTGTGTGTGTGTGTGTGTGTGTGTGTGTGTGTGTGTGTGTTACTGGGATTGAACCTAGCAGCATTCTATCTCCAAGCTATACCCCCAGCCCTTTTTAGTTTTTATCTTGAAACAGTGTCTTGCTAGGTTGATGAGAGTCTGGCTATTGCTGAGGGTGGTCTTCAACCTACAACCCCCCTGTCTCAGCCTCCCAAATACAGGGATTACAGGTATGTACCAACATGCCCAGCTTCATATGATATTTCTATTGGCCAGCACTATTCTAAAACACAGCTAGCCTCCCTTCCATCTGTTAGATAGGTAAATATAAGTAAGGAGTACAGGGATAGGGCTCACTCCATCAAGAATGACAAAAGATATCCCCTGTCCATAAACTGTCTCCTTCATCTTCAAATATATGTTCCTAAATCTAAAAGGAACCCAGTGTTACCCGCCTAAGGGGCTTTCCAACATCGGACAATGCACAGAGCATTAAGACCATGGGTTTTGCTTAGGGACTGATGAAAAATTTTCCAACCATGGTAGAGTCAGCACAGACACACCAAGTTGTGGTATGTAATAGCAGTAACCGCCCAAAACATATGACACATAAGGAAGGAGGTTTCCAATCCAAATATAAAAACCCTTCCCTTGAGTCGGGCATGGTGACACAAGTTTGAAATCCCTGTACTTGGGAAGCGAGACATGAGGATCACAGGTTCAAAACCAGCCTCAGAAACTTAGAGAGATAATAAAAAATAAAATAGGTTTGGAGGTGTAACCTGGAGGTAGAAGGCCCCTGGGTTCCATCCCTA
This sequence comes from Muscardinus avellanarius, assembly GCF_963383645.1. NCBI lineage: Eukaryota > Metazoa > Chordata > Mammalia > Rodentia > Gliridae > Muscardinus > Muscardinus avellanarius. Next base: position 13,435,566 of record NC_137792.1, read on the forward strand.
GTACTATATAAACAAGAGAAAGCCATCACATGGAAGATACCATGCCACTTCCACTTTTCGGAAGGACTACTGTACCATTCTCTGGAGATTGAACCCAGGGGCATTCTACTCTTGAGCCACATTCCCCAGCCCATTTTAGCTTTTGTTCCTAAACAGGGTCTTAAACCTGTGATCCTCCTGCCTTGGCCTCCCAAGCACTGGGATTACAAGCATGTACCACAATGCCCGGCTGTATTTTTAACCTTCTAATATGGGCTCCTCTCTTAAAACGGTCTACTCATTTTACTACTCACTTTGCATTTACTATAAATAATTTGCTTAGTAAATCATTTATACTTAGTCCATCTGTGTCTCTGGCCTGAAACCTTTCTTTTGGGAAGATAAGAACTGAGGCGTTACCACTTGGTAACATATCCACTCACCCAACCCCTCCCCATAGACATGTCTCCTGCTTGCAGGTGGTACAGAAGAATTGAGAAGTATTCCAGCAGAGATGTGTTGAGGAGGCCGGCAAGGAGCCAAGAGTGGGAGGCGCTGGCTGAGTGGTTAGGCTGAACGTGGTCTGGCCGCTCTGACCTGAAGGCCCGTGAATCTCTACAGTGCTTGAGTTGTCATTCTCTAGAATCTCTCTGCCACCCAAACTGCAAAGTACTCTGCGTACATGGAGGAATCTCAGCTCTGCATGTGAAAGACACATACGGCAGGAATATCTTCCATAAAGAGGACAAAAGCATTCTGAATCTAACTAGTGCTACCTGTCTGCTCATGGGGAGCTAATGAAACATATTTGTGTTCATTGTTTCTGATATGTTTGAAACAGCTATCAAGATTACATAAAGATTTTTTTTTTAATAAGAAAACTCACTCTTTGTCCGGTTGTCCATTTCTGTTTTCAACGAATCTGGAGTTGTCGTGGCTGGAGGCAACTTCTTCCCAATAGTCTGAAGGGGGCAAAAAAGAGATTTTACACATCATGATAATTCTTTTCATTAAGCAAAGGAACATGATCAAGATCATAAAGACGAAATGCTCAAAACTGGTTCAAAAGCAGTCAAGTTTAGGCATTGCTTGGTGTACAAGATGCCACATTTTTAGTCATGTCATTTTTTAAAAAGTATGCATGAATGTATCACTTTGAATCTCACTACAACGTTATAATTATTAATAAATATTATTATTATTATTATTTATACTTGTATTCATCCACTGCCACGTTATTTTTATAGTACTGGGGATAGAGTCCAGAAGCTTCTATCTCTGAGCTACCCCCCCCAGCCCTATTTTATTTTGAAATAGAATATCATTAAGTTACCATGCACTAGCTTTGAACCTACAATCACCCTTTTTCAGCTTCCCAAGTACTGGAATTAACAGACATGCACCCCCATGCCCAGCCTACTACCACTTTTTTGATGGTCTTTAAAAGTTGCTTATTATTATTGCAGTACTGGAGATGGAACCCAGGGGCATCATACTTCTGAACTACACCCCAGCCCTATTTTTTTTATTCTTTATTTTTGAAACGAGGTCTCACTGAGTTGCAAAGGGCCTCACTAAGTAGCTGAGGCTGTCCACGAACCACAATTGTCCTGTCTCAGCCTCCCAAATGCTGGGATTACAAGTGTGTGCCATCATGCCCAGCTAAACATTTATTATTTTAAGAAGAGAAAAGAGGTGCAGTTTTTTTCATATTATCAGATACTGACTACACCTATGGAAGCACAGTACCTGGTTCAGTGGAGGTGTCCCATAGTAACTACTGAGTAAAAGCATGGAAACAGGGGGGAATAAATAGAAAGAGGGATAAAATGATGGTGAGCTAGAAGGACAAATGGATGAATGGACAGGTGGATAATTAGGCATAAGCCAGGGTGTCACCGTCAAATGGGCCTTATCATGACTCTTTCGCCCAATCTAAGATTCTACCTGCCTCACAAGGCTATAAGTAAGTCCTCTTGTCCTGGAGGACGGAACTACCTGCCCCTCCCCAATGAAAACGAGGAGGGCCAGCAGCTCCTTTCCCACTAGTCTTTTAGCCCTCTGGAGCCTTGAAAAGGTCCAATGCCTCTGACCCTGTGCATCTATTGACTACTTAAACATAACTATACTTTCACTTGGCATGCTGGTGCACACCTGTAATCCCAGTACTTGGGAGGCCGAGACAGGAATCATGGGCTCAAATCCAGCCTCGGCAATTTAGTGAGGCTGCAAGCAACTCAGTGAGACTGTTTCCAAATAAAAACTAAGGCTGGGGTGTAGCTTGGAGAAGGTAGAATGCTCCTGGGTTCAGTTCCCAGTACAAAAAAGATGATAGTTTGGGTTCATTTCCTCTCCTTCGTTTGAAATGAATTCTATTATTATTCATTATTTATGAACCATCCATAGAGAAGACTAGATATTGTCTCTGCCTAAAGATGTTCTCGCAAACAGAGGCTATTTGGCAGCTCAAATCAGAGAACATATACACAAACCAAGCAACCTGCTAGTTCCGGAGGTGAAAACTGTCCCTACACTTCTCTTTTGCCACCACACTTGTATGACCATAGTTAATGCCTGAGGACTGTGTCCGCTAAGGCCAGATAAATGGATGTCACAACCAAGTAGCTTGGTAAATCAACCTCCTCTTTGATGAGAGGCGTCACCATGGAGAATCCCAGCCACTGGGACACTGGCCATCTCCATTCCCCAAATGGATGGTGAGGAATGAACTGCATAATTCAAAAACTGGCAGGGTGGAATTTTCCTTCAAATAAAACCCATTCACCATAGTATTTTTTTATTTGAAAAAGTTCTTCATGCTTCAAACACTGAAGCTACCATGAAATATGAATAAATCACCAAAAGAAGATAAGATAAATCTGCAGCCCTTCATGAATTTTTAAACACGTTTGTGACGGAAAGATTTTGCATTTTACACGGTGACATTTTTATTTAGTGCTGCGAGGCTTGCTATATTGGATAAAAAATGAAACCCCAAATAATATGCCACCCCTTGACTGTTACAAAACATTCCAACTAATAATATTTTACGATTCTGAAGAGGCATAAGAGAAGGAAAAAAGTTTAATGTTCTCCTGTCATAAGGTCAAACTTGATGAAGAACTGTCCTTAGGCCGGGTGCAGTGCCACATGCCTGTAATCCCAGTATTTGGGAGGCTGAGACTGGAGGACTGCATGTTTGAGGTCAGCCTCAGGAACTTAGCCCTCAGTAACTTAGTGAGATTCTATTTCTGTATTTAAAAAAACAACTGGGCATGGTGGCGCACTCTTGTAATCCCCACACTTGGGAGGCGGAGACAGGAGGATCATGCAGGTTCGAAGCCAGCGGCGCTGGTTTAGGAGGCCCTGTTTCCAAATAAAAATACAAAATAGGTCTGGGAGCATAGCCTGGAGGTAGAAGGGTTTCCAGGAACCCCAGTACCCCCCCCACACACACACACACAAATACAATCAAAGGGCTGGAGGTGTAGTGTGGAGGTATAATGCCCATGGGTTGAATCCCTGCTTTCCCCCTCTACAGTACACGCACACAAGGAATGGTCCTTAGAATTATCTTGAAAACTCAGGAATGGGAAGAAAATTAGATGCTCTCAAAGGCAAATTCCTTCGCATTCCAGTTCCCACTTTCAAAGGCATCGCTGGCAATCTCTGTTTTTCCCTTCTGGGGACTGGAGTAAAGCATCACTACTGTTAACACATTAGGAAGAAGGAAAAAAAGAGATTAGAAGTTCAGTTATCACTGACAGTGGAGAATGAGGTCAGAACATGCCATAGAGAGCTGGGCATGGAGGCGCACACCTGTAATCCTAATACTTGGGAGGCTGAGAGAGAAAGATTGCAGGTTTGAAGCCAGCCTCGGTAACATAGAGAGACCTTGTTTCCAAAGAAAAAAATAAAATAGGGCTGAGGGTGTAGATCAGGTAGAATGCCCCTAGCTTCAATCCCTAGTACAAAAAATAAAAAGGGAAAAAATGTGATAGGGAATAGCATTTTTTTTTGTACTGGGATGGAACCACAGGGGCATTCTACCTCTGGGCCACATCCCCAGCCCTATTTTTTATTCTTTATTTTATGTGAAGTGCTTTGCTAAGTAGCTGAGGCTGTCCGTGAACAGCGATCCTCCTGTCTCAGCCTCCCAAATTCTGGGATAACAGGTGCGCGCTACCATGCCCAGCTGGAAACATCATTCTTAATCCCGACTTTACCTTCCTGAAAACAAATAGTTCAGGCTTTAAACCCAAATGCCTTCCTTTGGAGAAACCCTTGCAGGCTGTATATTCTTTCAATAACTCCTCCTTCTCCTCCTCCTCTTTTTCTTTTTTTATTTTGTGATACTGGGGACTGAACCCAGGCATTTTACCTTCAAGCTACACCCCTAGCCCTGTTTTTTTGTTCTTTACTTTGAAACAGGATCTCATTAAGTTATGGAGGGCCTCACTAAGTAGTGGAAACTGGCCGCAAACCTGCCATCCTGTCTCAGTATCCCAAGTACTTGGATTACAAGTGTGTGCTACCACACCTGGGGCCTCGACTCCCTCTTCTTAGGTAAAAACAAAAAAAAAGGATTCTACTTGTGTGATGTCCTGGTTTACCAAAATGCTCAAGCTTATAGACATCAAGACAGACCACCAAATAACTATGCTTACTTCAGTAGGAAAAGATCTGGAAAAGCAGCACAGACTCTGATTGTCCTTCTATTTCAGAAAATATAATGCACTGACCTCTGTATGGATCCCCAAAACAGGGTTGAGGGTAAGGTTGGTATACTCATTTTCAGTGGGGAGTGCTGGACCTTAAATTCTTCCTTCTCCTTTATGGGCCATGATTACAAGTCTCGAGTAAGCTAAGTTCCTCCTCTCTCAGTCTGCTCTTTTAGGTGATCCAGAGATAGAAAGCATTCTAGTGTTTTTCTCTTCTCTAGAATTTAGGTCTTGACAAGTGTGGCCTAAGACGAGCAGCACCTGAGAACTTGTTAGCAAAGCGAATTCTCAGGCCCCACCCCAAAATTTCTCAATCAGAAACTCTGGGGATGGTGCCCAGCAGCCTTGGAGAGAACACACCCAGCATGGGATTCAGAGGCGCACTTGAGTTGGGAGGACTAGTGACCTAGATGTAGCAGGGATTCAGTTAGTGTTCATCAAATGCCTTTCCTTGGGATCAAAACTCAGGTGCCTATTCTCATATCTTAATACCTTATAAAGTATCCTTTTCATTCATCTTCCTCTCTTCTTTCTATCCTTCCCTCCCCCAGCACCTTCTACCTTTTCTAATCTCACTGGCATAAGAATTCGCCCTTGCTGAGCTAGGCATGGTGACACACATCTCTAATCTCAGGACTTGGGGGGCTGAAATAGGAGGATCGCAGGTTCAAGAACAACCTCAGCGATAGCGAGATTCTTAGTAAATTAGCAAGATCTTGCTTCAAAATAAAACAAGAGTAAGGGTACAGCTCAGAGGTAGAATATTCATGGGTTCAATTCCTAGTACTACCACCAAGAAAAGAGCTTGTCATTGCTACTAAAGGACACATGCACCTCTAGGTCATGTATAACTGAAGGCCGGCTACTGTGCAAGCCTCGGTAGACACAAGAATCCATACGTCTCCTATCCATATCTCTCCTACACTCAGCAGGCAGTGAAGGAGCTTAGTCTTGCCCTGGGCACGTTAGAGGATACAGGATCTCCACTCATGGCCTCCTCTGCTGAATTCCAAGTTCTTGCCCTCCTGGGTGCCCGAAAGAAGATGGCTTATCCAGGACAAGCACGAGCCAGGCACTTAAGGGACTTTGTTGACACCCCACAGGACATAACCTGCTCCCCCCCTAAGAGATCAGCAAACAGGCTCACTTCACCATGTAGCTCAGCCCAACATTTCCTCTTCCCTTCTATGTGATGGCTAAAGACTTCCCCCAACACAGCTGGGTGCAAGCCTGTAATCCCAGTATGTTGGGAGGCTGAGACAAGAGCATCACAGGTTTGAGGCTGGTTTTAGCAAATTGTTTCAAAACAAAAGAAATGAAATAAGGCTAGGGGTGTGGCTTGGAGGTAGAGTACCCCCTGGGTTTAATCTTCAGTACCACACACACAAAAAGACTTCCCATTATGGATCTACTCCAAAACACAGCGATCACCAGCTTGGTATCACTTTTGTATCTCTTACTACTTTCTGACCTCTACTTAAAACCTAAGTTTTAAACATAAGCGATTCATAACTGCAATGCACTAGAAAAATTATTATTTTTTGGTGGTCCTGGGGTTCCTGGAAGCCCTTCTACCTCCGGGCTACACTCCCAGGCCTATTTTATATTTTTATTTAGAAACAGGGTCTCCTAAGCCAGCGCGCGGCTGGCTTCGAACCTGCGTGATCCTCCTGTCTCCGCCTCCCAAGCGTGCGCCACCACGCCCGGCTAGAAAAATTATTTTTAAAATAAAATAAACAATTCGGAAATGCACTCCTTTGAGGATCTAATAACATGAGTCTCTCTCCCTTTAGCTTTCTTGCCAAAAGTAGTAAATACATTTTGGAGTGTTTGTGCACAGTGGGGGTTTCATGTAACCTCTAGCTCTTCGAGATCCTCATACCGTATCAGAACACAGAGTGACCAAATGATTTCAGTTAGTGGAGGGACTAAATTTTTTTCTTTTCCATGTCAAAATGAAGAAACTAATATTTCCAAGAAAGACAATTGCTGGATTTGAGTACAGAGGAATCGAGTTCCCAATGATGAAAATATCTGTTTCTCTTTGTGAGTACTGAATGAAAGACCAGAATCCTGCTTAAATCAATAGTACAAAATCAACCCTTGGGCCTTTATTTTAATTCAGATGCAAACTCCTTCAAATATAAAGAGAAGCCTCTAATTACGGGACATGCTAAGGGAATGGCTTAAATTCCATCTCTGAAAGTCCTCTCTCCAGAGTACTTCATACAACTCTTATGTTACAAAGGCAGCCAGGTGGGATGGGCAGAGGGTGCAAGGAACTTGAAGCCCCTGCCCATAGGCCAGGTTTTTCTGCCTGCTATTCTAGAAGCAGAAGGTGATCTGCTAAGCCACATGTAGACATTACTCAAGTACTCACACAAAACCAAACAGAAGAATGACCTTCCTTTTGTGCATGTGTGTGATGCTAGGGATGGAAACCAGGGGCATTCTACCTCCAAGTTATCCCCCCACTCACTCACTCACTCACTCACTCACTCACTCACTCACTCACTCCTTCCTTCCATCCTCCTTTCATTCCTTTCTTTCTTCTTTTTCTTTATCTTTGTGGTGCTGGGGATGGAACCCAGGGTCATTCTAACTCTGAGTGACACCTCCAGCCCTATTTTTTAATTTTTTATTTTGAAATAGGGTCTCACTGAGTTGCAAAGGGCCTCACTAAGTAGCAGAGGCTGTCTAGGAAACGTGAGCCTCTTGTTTCAGCCTCCCAAATGCTGGGATAACAATTGTGCACTACCACGCCCGGACCCTTCTTTATTTTTATTTTAAAACAGGGTCTTGCTAAGTTGCCAAGAGTCCCACTAATTGCTGAGGCTGTCTTTGAAGCTATGATTCCCTGTTTCAGCCTCTCAAGTACTGGGAATTACAGGTGTGTGCCACAATGCTCAGCTAAGAGATGATCCTTCGAACCACTCGTAAAACCCAAGATAAAGGCTGGTTCTTTGATGGCGTTCCTTTTACAACACTAGCATGTCAGTACTCCTTCCCAGTCCATCCAGTCCAGTCACTGCGCTGCGTGCCATTTTAATGTGAACAGGAAAGCTAACGAGAAGGCTAAACATCAGCACAGATATAGAAACAACCATTTCTGGGGCTGGTTCTCCACAGTGGCATGTTGAGGGTACTCAGGCACGCAGCATGGTTATCTCAAACCCTGCTAGTCTACGGGATGTGGGGAGATATGAGATATGAAGTATGGGGAGCAGTTACAAGAGATGGGATAACACTGTATCTAGACTATGACCATGTCCATGACTTCTCAGTTCCTGTTTTCCACCATAGCTCAGAAAGATCCCCAATCTGCTATGAAAATCTACGGTCAACCTTTTTTTATATATTTATTTTTACATGCTCACTTCCTGAACACCCATGACTGATGGAAAGTCTTCCTGGCTCTCAGCAGGGAGTGGTAGGGGCAGAGCAGAAGCCCTGGGAGGCAGCTCATGTTGGAGCCAGCAAAAGAACTAACATGAAGAGGTTGCCCTTCGATGAAAGGTTTTTCATCAACAACTGTCAGTTAGCTTGTGTTTAGTGAGTCCACCTTTAACCGTATCATATCAACAGAATATATGCCAGAGCAAAATACAAACTCAAAATTCTAAATATAAAAGGATAAAAGGCATGGGCCAATAAAAGGGGAAAAAACTACATTTGCAGTTCCATTCCAGGGACAGGGCTTACCTGTGTGTGTGTGTGTGTGTGTGTGTATGTATGGGTGGGGGGGTGCTGGGGTTTGAACCTAGGACGTTCTACCTCTGAGCTATACTCCCAGACATACTTTTTTTTTATTTTGAAACAGGGTCTTCTATGTTGCTAAGAACCTTGCTAAGTTGCTAAGGCTGGCCTCCAACCTGCAATCCTCCTGTCTCGGCCTCCAAAGTGCTCTGGGTTTACCTTTGAAACACTTTCCATACCATTATGTCAATTCTGACTCTCCAAGGGGGCCTGCTTCACAGTCTATTTTTAAACTTGGCTACAGGGAAAATAAAATTCAAGAAGTAATTTTCTGATTATGAAATTGGGCTTAAGGCTTTGAGTTATTCATATGATGCTCATTTCCGTGGTTGTCTCAAAAAGTTAGAATTCAAATTATATCAAATCTCTTTGCCTAAGCATAGTTAAAACCCTCCTCAGAGTCATGACTGCTCAGAGGCATTTGTCAAGTAGGTCACACTTCCCCGCTTAACCATCTTTCCTATCCTTTCTCTACAGAAATAGTACCCTCTTTAGCCACGCATGGTGGTGCCCACCTGTAATGCCAATGACTTGGGAGGCTGAGGCAGGAGGATCACAGGTTCCAGGCCAGCCTAAAAAACTTAGAAAGACCCTGCCTCAAAAGTTAAAAATTGGCTGAGGATGTAGCTCAGTGGTAAAGCGCCCCTGGGTTCATTCCTCAGAGGAAGGAAGGAAGGAAGGAAGGAAGGAAGGAAGGAAGGGAGGGGAGAGAGGGTGCCCTTCTTGATATCAGCACCTAGATATCTATTTTTTCTTATCCCCATAAAGTGAGAGGTCTTTAAATAGTTGTTGGCTTAAGCTGGGGCTTGGGGATACCATCTATCCCTGAGGGGGTGCTCTAGAAATATCATGATTGATACAATACAAAGAAAGAAGACATCTGGTACTGGGGATTGAACCCAGGAATATTCTGCCCCTGAGCCTTCAAGTTACACCCCAGCCCCCCCCCCTTTTTTTTTTTACAAATTTTGAAACAGGGTCTCACTAAGTTGCTGAGGGTTCCATTAAGTGCTGAGGCTGGCCTCAAACCTGTGATCCTCTTGTCTCAGCCTCACAAGTACTAGGATTAGAGGCATGCACCACCATGCCTATTGGGACATCATCCTTGACAAATCAGAGGGCCTCTGTACCTCTTAGAGACTCAGTGTTTTAGTCATTGTCACCGTGTCAGCTTTTTCCAGCCTTGACCAGGTGATGGCACACTCTCCAGAATGTCTTCACCGGCACTTTTGCCCTCGCCTTATTTCCTTTGGTTTCCAAGCACACACATGCAGCCTCCTGTTAATTAATCATTGGCTGCCATAAAAAAGAATCCAATCTTGGACATGTTGCTGGTGGACGCCTTTCTGCCTATGACTGCCAAATACTCATTTTAGCCAGTTTCCTAACATTTCAAGTTGCATACTGATTAGGTTTAAAAGGCCCTCCCTAGGATGGCTCATTATCACCCAGGTTGGTACACACACAGACACACACACCTCTCTTACCTTGAATTCATTTTCCAAAGTATGTACCCCACGACGCTCCACTAACCAATTTACGAAGCAACAAAACATTTAATCTCATAATTTGGTACATTTTGTTAACACTGAATCTAATCAATGCATCTCAGCATATTAAAAGCTCTAGATGCCCTAAAATTATTGTTTAACTTTATCCTTAAATGTATCTTAGTGTACTTCAAACTTATTTGATGGCAGAAATTCTGTTTTTTGTGATACCCTTAACCCATCACAAGAGCAAATAGTCTATGAAACAGGGGCATGAACACCATCTCTCCCTTCTAAATTCTCTTGCCAATCCTTTTTTGTGGCAATTATTTATTACTATGATTTTTTGTAATCATACATCACTTTGGAATACAAGACTTGAGAGGATATACAAGCACATATCATCCGATAAGCCCTCATTCAATTCCCATCCCATTCCCTCCCCCTCCCTCGATCTCATGCTTAATTGGTGATTACATTTGATATAATTTTTTACGTACCTCATGAGTTTTAAAGAGATTCCATCCTCCCCCATCCCCTCCCCTCTGATTGGTCACCTTAATTGCTTCTCAATAGGGCCCTTTCTACTACTCGACCTCCTCCTGTTACCCCTTTCCTCCTAGTTCTTGCTAATTAGGGGAAGCATCTGGATTTTATTTTCTGTGCTATTTCTCTGTGCATGCCGTATTGCAAGTTCCGATCCCACTCTTGACGGCCCCAGTAGTGGCCTGGCCACCCAGAGGACTCTGATCCCAACCTCGCTGCCTCCAGCACTGGCCTTGCCCCATGGGAGGCCCTGATCCTGGCCTCGCTGGCCCCTGAACCGAACTAACCCCTCGGCTGGCTCTTCTCCCGGCCTCAGAGGCACCAGCACCAGCCTAGCCTCATGACAGGCTCCGATCCTGGCCTCGCTGGCCGCGGCACCGGCCTTACCCCTCGGAAGAGTCCAATCCCAGCCTCGGAGGCCCTAGCACTGGCCATACCTCAAGGCAGGCTCCGATCCCAGCCTTGCTGGCCCCGGCACTGGCCTAACCCCTCGGCTGGCACTGATCCCTGCCTTGGAGGCCTCAGTAGCAGCCTTGCCTCATGGCAGGCTCTGATCCTGGCCTCATTGGCCCCGGCACTGACCTCACCCCTCGCCAGGCTCTGATCCCAGCCTCAGAGGCCCCAGCACTGGCTGTACCTCAAGGCAGGCTCCAATCCCAGCCTCGCTGGCCCTGGCATGGGCCTAACCCCTCTTGCCAATCTTCTCTGTCTCCTAGGCTCATGACCTGGAATTCACCCTGATTATCCTCTTATGACACTGTCCATGTCTAACCCATCACCAAAGCTCTACTTTGGAGTAATCCCTTCCCCCAATCTAGAGCCTTGTTACCAACTCAGGAATTATTTCAATAGTTTTCTAGTAAGGATTCTATCCCCAGATACAACCTGGGGACTACCATAAGACCCGACTTTCTTTCTGTTTTGTGGTACTAGAGATTGAACTCAGGAGCATTCAACCTCTGAGCTACACTCACAACCATATTTTACTTTTATTTATTTATTTATTTTTGGTACTGAGAATTGAACTCAGGGACATTCTACCTCTGTGCTACACCCCAGCCTATATTTTATTTTTATTTGGAAACAGGGTCTCACTAAGTTGCTGAGGAGTTCCCTACATTGTTGAGGCTTTCTTCAAACCTGAGATCCTCCTGTCTCAGCCTCTTAAGTGCTGACTGGGAATACAGGTGTGTGCCACCATGCCTAGTTAAGACTCAACTCTCAAGCACCTTCCACCATCGCTCTTTAATACACTCGCACCAAAGCACTCATTTCTTTTTTTTTTATTGGTGCATTACAGTATTACATCTTAATGGAGTACAAGATGGTAGAGGCACATATGCACACATCACTCATTTAGCCCTTCCTCAATTCCCCCCATTCCATCGTCCCTGCCTCCTCATGTTTAGTTTAGTGATTGTCTTTGACATGACTGTGAATGTTTTCTTATTTTTGGGGGGTGGGTGGTATTGGAGATTAAGCCTGGGGGAGTTTTAACTTCAAGCTACAACCCAAACCCTTATTTATTTGTTTGTTTGCTTGCTTGCTTTAAAACAGGATCTCACTAGGTTGCTGAGGCTGTCCTCAAATTTGTCATCCTCCTGTCTCAGGCTCCCAAGTATTGTGCCACCACACCCGGCTTATACTGCACTTTAATGGCTATTCATGTAAATTTCTAAAGTCCAGAAGAAATTTGAGGGTTTATTTCTAATCATTACAACTTGTCATATCTCCTAATAGCTCATGTCTTCTTCTCTCAAAACTAATAACAAACTTTCCCAAAATATAAGAGGATCCCATCTTAGATTCTTCCATTAGGTCTTTCAGGGTTTTTCTTTCAATGTATCCAGTAAAAACTTTAGTATCTATCATCTCATTGGATACATACATCTTATGTTTGTATATTACACACATACACACATGCATGCATGCACACAGTGTATTTGTGTGTATCTATAGGATTTGAGCCTAATCCTGTTATTTATCATGCACTTTAATTTTACCAGGATGTGATTATTTGGTTCATTTGTTTGTTTTCTGAACTTTTAGATGCTGCTTCCCAAGAAACCAGAAAGGATTATGCAGATGAATACTAGGAAGAGTAAATAGTGTTTCTTTACCAAAACCACACAACTTCTTTCTTTTAATTTTTTTTTCAATATTGGGGATAGAACCCAGGGGCATTCTACCTCCAAGCTACACCCCCAGCCCTGTTTTTTTTATTCTTTATTTTTGAAACAGGGTCTCAGTAAGTTTCAGAGGGCCTTACTAAGTAGCAGAGGGTACCTGCAAACCTGTGATCCTCCTGTCTCAGCCTCCCAAATGCTGGGATTACAAGCGTGAGCCACCACACCCGGCTCAACACAACTTCTTGAAGGTTTAATAGGGGCTTCCACTTGTGCTGGGGAAACAAGTATTGAAGATAGACTCAAGACCTACTTAAGTGCCCAATGCAGTGTTAAATGCACATTCAGAAAAAGCTAAAATCATACAAGACAGCTCTCTACCCATCTGACAACATATGAAAATACTGTTTATATTTTACCCCCACTGTTCCCAAGAGAGGAGCCTACAAGCTATTGTGTTGTGGGATCATCCTATTCACAGAAAATGAACGAGCTACAGGAAATTTCCATTTCATATACTATTTGGCAAACTGCAATTCGCCATTTATACTTTAAAAGACCGTTTTTCACTGTTATGATAAAAGGAAATTGTAAACATTCCCTCTTCTAGAGGATTGCTTTTCTTTTTATTTATTTATTTTTAGTTTTAGTACTAAAGATTTAAGCCAGGGGTGCTCTGCCTTTGAGCTACACCCTAGCCTTTTTTATTTTTTTTATTTTGAAACAGGGTCTTGCTAGGTTGCTGAGGGCCTCGCTAAACTGCTGAGGCTGGCCTCAAATCTGCAAGGCCACCCTGCCTGGTGTGTGTGTGTGTGTGTGTGTGTGTGTGTGTGTGTGTATTGATCCCAAGGCCTCAAACAAACTAGGCAAATGCTCTACTACTGAGCTACACCCCTCACCCAGAATTGATCTCTTATCTTTTGATTAATAGTACCTTTATTTTAGATGTATTTAGAATTTAAGCGTATGGCTAAGAGAGAGGAAAAGATGGTAGGGCTGTACTTCTAGTACTTGCATAGCTGAGACAGAAGGATCACAGGTTCAAGGCCATTGTCAGCAATTTAGCAAGATCCTGTTTTAAAATAATAAAAATAAAAAGGTCTGGGGATCCAGCTCTGAATTTGAATGCCCCCGGGGTTTGATCCTCTGTATCCCCAAAATTAATAATACTAACAATAATAATAATAAAGAACTAATGATAATAATAATAATACTGATGAGGAATGAAGAAAAGAAAGGACATGAGAAAGGCAAGGAAATAAGCCAAAGATTGACACAACAATGCAACTGAGGAAGTGAAACTGTGAATGTAGAAAAGAGGTTTGGGAAATAGTTATTCTGTCTACCTGCAAGCATAAATCAGTGATCATGAACTGGCTTGAATGTGATGAAAAAATCCCCAATTCTGCTTTGCTCTTGGGTCTACATATATGCACACCACACAGCTAGCTAATGAGTACCAAGCACATGCAATGAACTGATTAGGGGATCAAAGAGATGTATTTGGTGGCTCAGAGAAGCATCATGGAAAATTTATCCTAATGGGAAGAATTTCTTTCCTGGTGCTTTGATTAGATATGTGTGAATGAATTAGATTAGATTAGAATGATAAAAGCATTTCATGAAAAATAATAGGTATTCAATAGTTTTGAACATTTAGCTTCCTGTTAAAACACCAAACTACCACTTGAAAACAAACTTTTAAAAAATTAGTATTGGTGCATTATAGTCATACATCTTAATGGGATAAAAGATGGTGGAGACATACATACACACATCACCCTTGAGACATACAAAAAAGACATTTTTCTAATCTGACAAATTTAAAGTAAACAGTTATCCATGCTGGCACACGCTTGTAATCTCAGTACTTAGAAGCCTGATACAGGAGGATCGTAGATTTGTGGCCAGTCTCAGCTATTTCCTGAGGACCTCCACAGCTTTGTGAGATTCTGTTTCAAAATAAATAAATAAAAATAGGGCTGGGGCTATAGCTCGGAGGTAGAGTGCCCCTGGGTTCCATCACCAGTACCACACACACACACACACACACACACACACACACACACACACACGCACACATGCACGCACGCACAAACAGCATAGCCCTCCAGCCCAGCAAGCAACAGAGGAGGGTCTTTTAGGCAATGATCAGATCACAAGGGCTTCTGACCTCATCAATGGATGAATCCATCAACAGCTAAATGGACTACTGGGAGGTGGAACCTAGTTTGAGGAAGTAGGCTACTAGTGGTGTGCCCTCCAAGGGTTTACCTTCTCCCTGGCTCATCTCTCTGCTTCCCTGTCACCAGGAGTGGAGCAGCTTTCCCTGGCCACGCCCTTCCACCATGATGTTCTACCTCGCCTCAGGCCCAAAGCCTGGAGCCCACCACCTGTGACTGAGACCTCTGAAACCCTGGGCCCAAATAAACCTTCCCTCCCCTCAATTGTTCTTTTAGGTGTTTGGGTCACAGCAATGAAAAGCTAACATACCTGAAAGGCTCTCTCTGCCTACGGATGTTGACTAGAATGGCAAAAAATTGCTCAGGAGGCTCTGATATCCTGATACTTAATATTCAAGCCACAAATAATCAGGGGTGCAGATAGCATCTAATGAGGTGAGTTAGAGAAAAAAATCCATCTTTGTCCAGGAGCTTCCAGCTCAGGGATGCCTGCTGAGTTCATTCACCTCTGTCTTATCTAAAACACTCCTTCTCCCACTAAAAAAGATAACCTATTGATTCCATAAAACCAATCTCTAAATCTGGCTAATGCTAAATGGATCTGGTTTTAATATTGGAGGATTCATTCTTCACTAATCATCTGCTCCACAGAGTCCTAAAGAAAAGCATGTGTATGGCCCTGGATTCAATCACCAGCACACCACACACACACACACACACACACACACACACTAAAACACTTATTTCAAAATCCCTAGAACTAAACAAAACAGACAACACTCTCTTTTCAAAATTATTTAGGGCTGGGCATGGTGGCGAATGCTTGTAATCCCAGCATTTGGGAAGTTGAGACCAGCCAATTGCTGTTCATGGACAGCCTCAATAACTTAGTGAGGCCCTTCGCAACTCAGTGAGACCACGTTTCAAAATTAAAAATACTGAAGCTGGGCATAGATGGAGATCAGGTAGCCACCTGACACTTTTAGATGTATAGTGGTATACTTACAAAGATGACTCCAAGGTGTTTCAAGAATGAAGATCCACAAAGAAACATTAAATTAAGCTCAGGGCAATCCAGGCGCTAATCAGTAAGACATATTCAACAACGGGGGCAAATCCACACCATATGCCTTCCCAGAAAGCATCCTTGATGCCAGTGACTGGAATTCTCTCTCACTTCCTGGGTGAGCAGAGCCCCCACTCTCCTCTGGGTTGGACTTCTGGCTCCTTCTCTCCATGTCTGGGACATTAGCAGGAATGGAGGCAGGGAGGGTGTGTCCTAGTCATCTGTGCATCCTTTCAGGTAGGTGCCTTACACATTGGAGGAACTAAATATTCAGAATTCACTGGAAGTGGTGGCACATGCCAGTAATCCCAGTGCTTGGGAGGCTAAGACAGGAGGATTGCAGGTTCAAGGACAGCCTCAGAAACTTCAGTGAGACGCTCAGTAGCTTAGAGAGATCCTGTTGCAAGATTTTTTAAAAAGTGGCTGGGGGTGTAGCTCAAAGGTAGAATGTTCCTGAGTTATAGCCCTGGAACCAAAACACACACACACACACACACACACACACACACACACACACACACATTACAAATTTACATCAACAGATACTCAACATCCATGAGAAGGTATGGAGACTTTTGGAGAAAGTACTGTATGCAATGCATTTTTGAAGTGCTGGGGATGTAACAATGGAACAATCTGGGCGTGGTGGCGCACACTTGTAATCCCAGCTTTCGGGAGGCTGAGAGCAGAGGATCGCGGTTCGAGGACAGCCTCGGCTACTTAGTGAGACCCTCTGCAACTCAGTGAGACCCTGTTACAAAATAAACAATAAAAATAGGGCAGGGGGTGTATCTCAGAGGTAGAATGCCCCTGGGTTCCATCCCCAGACCCGCAAAAATAAAAAAACAAAAACAATGTAACAAATAAATCTGTCCCTGCTTTCAGTGTGCCATGGTAAGAGTAAGTTATAAGAACTAGTCCCTAAGAATGGCCTTACTAACCATGTGATCCCAGTCAAGTGTATTAACCTCTCTATACCTTCGTTTTCTCTTTGCTGTGGTGGTGGTGGTACTATGTGGTACTAGAGACTGAACCCAGGTTCGATTGAACCTCTGAGCTACAACCCCAGCCCTTTTTAGTTTTTGTTTTGAAAGAGGGTCTCACTAAGTTGCTGAGGGCCTTGCTAAACTGCTGAGGCTAGCCTTGAACCTATAATCCTCCTGTCTCAGTCCCCTAAGTACCAGCATTACAGTCATGTGCCACCACGCCCAGATTAGTTTATTCTTATGAAACAGAGATAGTAATACACACATCATAGATTTTTCTAGGAAGATGAAATGAAAACTGGTATGTAAAGTGCTTACTGTTATTGAATTTCACTGAATAAAAAGAAAAATCAATCATCATAATGTGTCTTTATGACTTCCAGTTACAAAGAAGGATGGTTCGATGCCAACAGCTTTGTAAACCAGCAGGTTAACTGCTCCCTTCCTTTGCTTGAGGACTGGGGAGCATGAAAGAGCTTTCACAAGACAGTCACACACAAAAAAGACAGTCACACAGTAGAAGTGTGCTTGGAGAAAAGAGATAAGTCTTAAAAGTGGGAAGGGATGGAATCATCACCTTATAGTCTCTGCCTGGGAGGAAAAGTAGACAGAACAAAGAAGATGGGAGAAGCGAGGAGGGCCACAGAGCTTCCGGCTCAGAAAGCTTTGGGTAAGGTGGTGCCCACAGCGAGCAGCTGGAAGACCATCCCAGGAGCCCCTCAATGGGGGCCCATGCCAGCTGCTTCTGGCTGCTTCCAAACTGTTATCTACTGTTGAGGATGGAGAAACAACAAGGCGTGTGTCTGGGCAAAACAGCCCATTGTCAGAGAACAGAAAGCCTTTTCTTGAGCATTTTGATACTAAGGAGCAAATACGCCACCACAGAAAAATCACCCCGAGCCATCTTTTACAAAGCTTGGCACCCATCCAATAGTGGATGAAGAAATCCTAAAGCACTGGGCCAAACAAATACTCCTCCCAAGGCAGTTAAGAAATGGGCAGGGCCAAAAGAGACCAGAAACTCATGCGGTCCAGATAGCTCAAGCCACTAGTGAAAATTACAGACAGATACTAAGCCATAAAAAGCTGAATTCACAACCTTCTACCTGGAAGCTGTCAGGCCTCCTGCCAAATACTGCTCTTAAAGGCTTCTTTCAGGACCAGGGAGGAAGGGAGAATTAGAATCCTGTTCAGACCCTGTATGGAGTTCGTTCAATTCAACAAGCCTGCGTGCAACACTGACCACTATGCAGGCAATGTACCCGGGCTGCTTTTCTGTGTTATTTTTACATTTACGTTGTCAAGAAAGTGTTGTGTTCTGAAATAGGCATGGTGGTACACGCCTGTATTCGCAGTACTTGGGAGACTGAGATAGAAGGATCAATTGCAGGTTCAAGACCAGCCTCAGCAACTTAGTGAGAACCTGTTTCAAAACGAAAAATAAAAAAGGCTGGGGTGTAGCCCAGAGATGAATGCTCCTGTGTCCACAATCACCCATACCACACACATGAAAAAAGTGTTATATGCTTGGTTATAATATGGGAGATGTAAATGTAATATTAAAGGAGGGTTATGGGGAAGGAAACAGACCAAATCACACTGTGCAAATGTGAATGTAGCACTCTGAATCCATTATGTGTAATTATGATGCACCAATACAATCTCTTAAATAACTAAACATAATATTGATGAGATACAGTGCAACCATGGAACTCCAACACTCCTAGAAACTGAAAACAGAGCCTTGGGATAGGGGAAGTAGGTCTGTGGTAGAGTGCAGTACTTTACATGCAAAAGACCCTGGGTTCAATCCCTACCACCAAAACCAAAACAAACCCCACCCCCAAAACCCTGAGCATTACACACAGCCTTCTAAAGAGATGTTTACAAAAATTTCGGAAAGACATGGGAAATTTTATATAATGCTAAGGGAACAAGATACAAAATTATGTGTGTGGGAAAAATTATGCCTGTGGTATGATCTCAACCAGTTAAAATGTACAGCAAAAGGATTGAAAGTTAATATTTAAAAACATTGGCTGCCCCAGGATGATTAAATGATCAGTGCTTTTTTTTACTGTCTTTTATTTCTTTTATTTCCCAGTATTTTCAAAAAGGCCAGTTATTATTTTCATAACGAGAAAAAATAAAGTTGTAAGAAAATAAAGTATACTAATATAGCTATAAATGATGGCCTCCCCCCCCCCCACCCCGTTCATGTCTTCCTGTCAGGCTTGATTTGATTTGCAACTAGACATCACATGCAGATTTTATCTGTGTGTCATTATAGTTCCTTCTTCAAGCCATTAGTAAGGGTGTTAATAACATCAGATGTACAATGAGTCATGACAGTAATTCGCAAGACGCCACCCATATAGAACATTCCCAGTCATTTATCATCACACTTTACTTATAGTTATTCACTGGTTCATATCTTCAGTGACTAAGTACATGATGAGGAGTCAATTCCAATTAATGTTGTTCTAAAGAGAGTATTAAGACATAAAATATTTTCAAAGTAAAAAACATATTTCCTGTTCCAATTATTAAACCCATGAAATCCTTATTCATACATCTGAAAAGGATTGGGAAAAGAGTTAACTTCTTTGTAACTGGGGTTTTTTAATGTATGATCAAAGACAACATTTAACTGATTTGCCAGTCTTTGAGGAAGTATGGATTTTTTTTGGTGGTACGAAGCTGAGGCTGGCTTCGAACCTGTGCGATCCTCCTGTCTCAGCCTCCCAAGCGCTGGGATTACAAGTGTGCGCCACTACGCCTGGCTTTGAAGTATGTATTTAAGGGACGGCATGTCTTTGCATTGGGTCCGCACTTTAATTGTCCTCAGTTTTTTAGGCCTTTACAAGTGAAAAAACTTTTTTAAATTACTAGAGATGGAAACCAGGGGTGCTCTATTTCTGAGCTATACCTCCAGTCTGTTTTCTTTTTTATTTTGAAACAAGGTCTCACTAAGTTACCACATGCTGGCCCAAGCCTTCCATCCTCCTATCTCAGCATACCAAGAGTAAAACTCTTTTAAAACTCTTTTAAAACACAAATCAAGATAGCTACTGTAAATAGTTTTCAAATTAAAGAAAAACAAGCATGAGCCGGGCGTGGTGGCGCACACTTGTAATCCCACCATTCAGGAGGCTGAGACAGGAGGATCCCAGTTCACGGACAGCCTTACCTACTTAGTGAGGCCCTCTGCAACTCAGTGAGACTCTGTTTTAAAATAAAGAATAAAAAAAATAAAATTGGGGGTATAGCTCAGAGGCAGAATGCCCTTGGGTTCAATCCCCAGTACCGCAAAAAATGTAAATAAATAAATAAATAAATAAATAAATAAATAAATAAATAAATAAAAACAAGCATGATTAAAACTAGCCATCCTTCCAAATTTTGAGGTTCTACTCCTGTATTTATTTAAGTATATCACTTTTTTAGCAGTGCTGGGGATTGAATCCAGGGGAGGTTTAACTCCAAGCTAAATCTCCAGCCTTATTTTATGTTTTGTTTTGAAACAAGGTCTTTCAAAATTGCTGAGAAACTCTTTAAGTTGCTGAGGCTGGTCTCAAACCTGCAATCCTCCTGTCTCAGCTTCCCAAGTCCTGGGATTGCAGGGGTATGCCACCACATCCAATTATAATTTTAAATAGCATGGATTTTGCAGCTATTTGACAAGTACCTCCACTTAATGTGAACATACCTTGATTTTGCTGACTTTCAAAGATCAAGACTAACTTTTTTTTTTCTTTTTTTTCATATTTATTTTTAATTGGTGCATTGTATTCATACATCATAGTGGGATACATACTTTTGTAGACATACATGCACACATAGCCCAGTCAGCCCCCACCCGATCCCCACCCCGTTCTCTCCCTATCCCCCCCTCCTATGCTTGGCTTAGTAGTTGACATCTAGTATTATAGAAATTTATCCAAAATTAAAAATGATAATCTCACATAACAGTTTCATTTGTCTGATACCAAGCTTTTGATGACTTAAAGATAACATTTCAATATTTCTTTTTGCTTTCTTTCTTACCAGAGAATCTATTTTTTCTATTTTTTAGGTGAAACTATCATATATTTATATATTTATTTTTCAGAAAAAAAATCTATCCTAATATGGAATATGGACTCTAGGTACCCAAAACGATCTTGAAAAAGAACAAAGCTAGAAGATATATATTTTCTGATTTCAAACCATATAAAGCTACAATAATTGAAACAGTGTAGTACTATTCTAAAGGCAGATATATAAACCATTGGAGTTAAATAAAAGCCTAGACCTAAATTCTTCCCTATATTGTCAAGTTATTTTTGACAAGGTTTCCACGAACATTTGGTGGTAGAAATAATAATCTTTTAACTAAATATTGTTGAAAAATAATAATTACATGGAAAAGAATAAAATTGGACCCTTACCTAATCCCGTATACAAATATTAACTCAAATTAGATAAAAGACCTAAATATAAATCTTAAGACTATAAACTTTTAGGAGAAAATCTGGGTCATAAAACCTCACAACATTGAAATTGGCAGTGATTTCTTGGTTATGATTTCAATGGCACAGGCAACAGAAGAGTATACAAACTCCCTAAAAAATAAAAAACATATTGTATATCCAAAGACAATGTAACCAGAGTTAACAGTTACTAATAGAATGGGATAAAATATTTCCAAATGCTATATCTGAAGGTATATTAATATTCCAACTAGAAATCCTAAAAATTAACAACAATAAAGGCAAACAATACCCTTTAGAGATAGGTAACAGACTCACATAAATAATGAATCTCCACAGATAACCAATCTTAGTTGTCTGTTGGATGGAAAATCTTGTTTCTCTAGTTCTGATGTGTGTTACCTATTTCTTCTTTGTAGTTAATCTCTTTGAGTATTTTCTCTAGTGCTGGTTTTGAAGACATAAATTCCTTCAGTTTCTGTTTGTCATGGAAGCTTCTTATTTCTCCATCTAATTTGATAGAAAGTTTTGCTGGGTAGGAAATTTTTGGCTGGAAGTTGTTTTCTTTCAGAATTGGGAATATGTTACTCCAAGCCCTTCTGGCTCTCATAACTTGGTTTGGGAAGTCTGGAGTGATTCTAATTGGTTTGCCTCTGAATGTCACTTGGCCCTTTGCTTTTGTTGCCTTTAAGATTCTCTGCTTGGCTTCCACATTGGTCATTTTGACAATTATGTGGCGTGGGGATCCTCTTCTCCGATCCTGTCTAAAGGGAGTTCTATACGTTTCCTGGACCTGCGTATCGACCTCTTGCTCTATGTCTGGAAAATTTTCTGCTATTACTTCCTTGAAGAGATTGTTGATCCCTTTGGTTTCACTTTCTTTTCCCTCCTCTATTCCAATTATTCTTAGGTTAGCTCTCTTAAAATGGGCCCATATTTCTTCAATATCAGATTCCTGCTGTTGGATATTTTTTCCTAGATTAGAAACTATGCGTTCATTTTTGGAATGATCATCTTCTAAGAGCGAGATTCTGTTCTCCATGTGTTCTAATCAGTTGTTTGTGCTTTGAATTGAGGCCTTTACTTCATTAATTGCATCCTTTATCTCTTTTTGGCTCTCTCTGAGTTCTTTTCGAAGCACCTCTATTATTTCTACAGTTATTTTCCTGATTTGATCTTCTAGAAATCTCTGATTTTCTGTTTTATCGGGTTCTGATGTTGTGGGGTTGTGAGCATTCATTGCTCCAGTATTATTCCTCTTTCCCATGATTTTGGAAGTTTGTGCCTTCTCTGGGTTCTTCCCTTGGGTCACTATGACTTCACTTAAGGTGCTCTGGATCTCGAGTCTGTGGTATCTCAGACCCCACTACTCCTTTACTGGGTTGTATCACAGAGTCTCTGACCCAGAGAGTCGATAGAGGCTGCTTTAGACCGTGGGGGGTGCCAGGTTGCACGTTCTCCTATGGTGTGATATCACTGCCACCGCCCCTGTCCCAATGGGTCAAGTCCCAGTGAGTACAGTACTGGGATTTCTCCGCTGTGGCCCGCAATTTGACTCACTGTTCTTGAGTACGCAGATGTAGCTGTAGTGAATTCGGTGCTGCTGCCGCCGGTGGCAATATGGCGCCGCTGCTACGCCCTCGGCTGTTGGGCTGGCGTTTTTTTTTTTTTTTCTTGGTTTTGATTTCCACTCTGAATCCCTGCAGCGTGTGCTGAGCTCAGCCACTGGGAGCTTTAGATGTCGTCTGCGCCGAGAAATCCCACCTGGCTGTTCCGCAGCGGCTCCCCTCGGCTTGCTGTGGCCGTCCCGTGAATTCGCCGGCAGTATGGCGCTGCTGCCGCGTCTGCCGCGTCCTCGGGCGTGAGGATCTCCTCTGTGGCTCTGTTCTCAGTCCGCTTTCTCTCTGGAGCCTGGTGATTTTTTTTGTTTCTCTGGTGATGTTGTTTTCTGGCTTTGAAAGGCGCTGATTTTGTGGTAATGGATATTTGTTGTTAGCGGGGCTCTTAAGCCCTGCTTTTCTCGGTCGCCATCTTCCCGGAAGTCCAAGACTAACTTTTTAATGGGATTCAAGTATGGAGTGATTAAATACACTTTTAAAATATTTTCTGGACTTCCGGGAAGATGGCGACCGAGAAGAGCGGGGCTTAAGAGCCCCGCTAACAACCAGTCTCCATTACCACAAAATCAGCGCCTTTCATAGCCAGAAAACACCATCACCAGAGAAACAAAAAAATCACCAGGCTCCAGAGAGAAAGCGGACTGAGAACAGAGCTCAGAGCCACAGAGGAGATACACCGGCCTCAAGCCCGAGGACACGGCAGTAGCGCCATACTGCCGGCGGCAGCGGCAAATTCATCGGATAGCTACAGCAAGCCGAGGTGAGCCGCTGCGGAACAGCCAGGCGGGATTTCTCGCCGCAGGTAAAATCTAAAGCTCCCAGTGGCTGAGCTCAGCACACGCCGCAGGGATTCAGGGTGGAAATCAAAACCAAGAAGAAATACGCCAGCCTCACGGCCGAGGGCGTGACAGTGGCACCATATTGCCACCGACGGCAGCAGCAGAGAATCCACCGAATCCAGTACAGCTACATCTGCGTACTCAAAAACAGTGAGTCAAATTGCAGGCCACAGAGGAGAAATCCCAGTACTGTACTCCCTGGGACTTGACCCAGTGGGGGAGGGGCGGTGGCAGAGATATCACTCCATAGGAGAATGCCCAACCTGGCACCCCCCACAGTCTAAAGCAGCCTCTATCGACTCTCTGGGTCGGAGACTCTGTGATACAACCCAGTAAAGGAGTAGTGGGGTCTGAGATACCACAGACTCGAGATCCAGAGCACCTTAAGTGAAGTCATAGTGACCCAAGGGAAGAACCCAGAGAAGGCACAAACTTCCAAAATCATGGGAAAGAGGAATAATACTGGAGCAATGAATGCACACAACCCCACAACATCAGAACCCGATAAAACAGAAAATCAGAGATTTCTAGAAGATCAAATCAGGAAAATAACTGTAGAAATAATAGAGGTGCTTCGAAAAGAACTCAGAGAGAGCCAAAAAGAGATAAAGGATGCAATTAATGAAGTAAAGGCCTCAATTCAAAGCACAACCGATTAAACCACATGGAGAACAGAATCTCGCTCTTAGAAGATGATCATTCCAAAAATGAACGCATAGTTTCTAATCTAGGAAAAAATACCCGGCAGCAGGAATCTGATATTGAAGACATATGGGCCCATTTTAAGAGAGCTAACCTAAGAATAATTGGAATAGAGGAGGGAAAAGAAAGTGAAACCAAAGGGATCAACAATCTCTTCAAGGAAGTAATAGCAGAAAATTTTCCAGACATAGAGCAAGAGGTCGATACACAGGTCCAGGAAACGTATAGAACTCCCTTTAGACAGGATCGGAGAAGAGGATTCCCACACCACATAATTGTCAAAATGATCAATGTGGAAGCCAAGCAGAGAATCTTAAAGGCAACAAAAACAAAGGGCCAAGTGACATTCAGAGGCAAGCCAATTAGAATCACTCCAGACTTCCCAAACCAAGTCATGAGAGCCAGAAGGGCTTGGAGTAACATATTCCAAACTCTGAAAGAAAACAACTTCCAGCCAAAAATTTCCTACCCAGCAAAACTTTCTATCAAATTAGATGGAAAAATAAGAAGCTTCCATGACAAACAGAAACTGAAGGAATTTATGTCTTCAAAACCAGCGCTAGAGAAAATACTCAAAGAGATTAACTACAAAGAAGAAATAGGTAACACACACCAGAACCAGAGAAACAAGAGTTTCCATCCAACAGTCAACTAAGATTGGTTATCTGTGTAGATTCATTACTTATGTTAGTCTTTTACCTATCTCTAAATGGTATTGTTTGCCTTTATTGTTGTTAATTTTTAGGATTTCTAGTTGGAATATTAATATACCTTCAGATATAGCATTTGGAAATATTTTATCCCATTCTATTAGTAACTGTTAACCCTATTTACATTGTCTTTGGATATACAATATTTTTTTAGGGAGTTTGTATACTCTTCTGTTGCCTGTGCCATTGAAATCATATCCAAGAAATCACTGCCAATTTCAATGTTGTGAGGTTTTATGACCCAGATTTTCTCCTAAAAGTTTATAGTCTTAAGATTTATATTTAGGTCTTTTATCTATTTTGAGTTAATATTTGTATATGGGATTAGGTAAGGGTCCAATTTTATTCTTTTCCATGTAATTATTATGTTTCAACAATATTTAGTTAAAAGATTAATATTTCCACCACCAAATGTTCGTGGAAACCTTGTCAAAAATAACTTGACAATATAGGGAAGAATTTAGGTCTAGGCTTTTATTTAACTCCAATGGTTTATATATCTGACTTTAGAACAGTACTACACTGTTTCAATTATTGTAGCTTTATATGGTTTGAAATCAGAAAATATATATCTTCTAGCTTTGTTCTTTTTCAAGATCGTTTTGGGCATCTAGAATCCATATTCCATATTAGGATAGATTTTTTCTGAAAAATAAATATATGATAGTTTCACCTAAAAAAAAGAAAAAATATTCTCTGGTAAGAAAGAAAGCAAAAAGAAATATTGAAATGTTATCTTTAAGTCACCAAAAGCTTGGTATCAGACAAATGAATCTGTTATGTGAGATTATCATTTTTAATTTTGGATAAATTGCTATAATACTAGATGTCAACCACTAAGCCAAGCATGGGAGGGAGGGATGGGGAGAGAACGGGGTGGGGATCGGGTGGGGGCTGACTGGATGATGTGTGCATGTATGTCTACAAAAGTTTGTATACCACTATGATGTATGAATACAGTGCACCAATAAAAAATATTTTCTGTATTGCTTTTTTTATTTTTATACTTTTATTGCTACACTGTAGTTATGCACCATAGATATGCCTACAGTGATAGGAATGTGCAAGTGCGCAACACTTGATGTTTAAGAGGAACCTCTTTGTAATTTTTGGTCTGGTGGAGCAAGAGTCCAGTATGGTCTGCGCTTAGCTGTCATTCATAGGCACCCATCCTTTCAGGATTCATTCTAACTTCAGTCCAACAGTAAGTCTGAATAGAAAGAAGAAAGTTCTAACGCTATAAATTCTCTTTAAGATACCTGAGTTTTAGGCCAATTAGATCATCATATGAATGATCGGGAAGTCTTTCACTATTCATTTTGCATACTCCCAATTTCCTTGTAATAAATTATTTCCCATTCTTTTGGCCTTTCTCTGTAACATATAAAGACGATAAGCCACACAAAATTGAGAGGAAGAATCACATATTTTACTCGTGTGCTTCCTTAAACGCCCTCTTTTTTTATTATACATTACTTTAAGGTACATTTTGTTCCTTTTAGGTGGAGCAGGCAAGACAATGTGCCTTGTAAAATATCCTAATTGAAAGGTGGGTATGGTGCACATGCCTGTAATCCCAGTACTTGGGAGGCTGAGACAAAAGGATCTCGCAGGTTCGAGGCCAGCCTCGGCAATTAAGCAAGACCCTGTCTCAAAATAAATAAAAAGGGCTGGGCGTGGTGGCGCACGCTTGTAATCCCCACGCTTGGGAGGCAGAGACAGGAGGATCGCGCAGGTTCGAAGCCAGCCGCAGGCACTGGCTTAAGAGACCCTGATTTCAAAAATAAAAAATTATAAAATAGGTTGGGGAGTGTAGCCCAGAGGTAGAAGGGCTTCCAGGAACCCCAGTACCACCAATAAATAAATAAATAAATAAATAAATAAATAAATAAATAAATAAATAAAAGGGATGGAGGTGTAGTTCAGAGGTAGACTAACCCTGAGCTCAAACCTCAGCAATACCCCCACTTTATATTGATACATTTTCTGGTCTTGAGAAATATTGATTGAACATATATTGAAAATGAATACATTTTCTGGTCTGGAGAAAGTCGTTGTCTTTTCTATTACAAAGGAAAGGTTCATTTTAATGTCCTCTGCTTGTAAGCTTCCAAGAGCACCAATCCCTTTTTGTGCCTTCCACAAAGACTTTCTATTGACCCTACACAGGAAAAACACAATAGAGAGTCACAGATGATAGTGACAAAGGAGGACAAATCTTCCTAGGAATGGCACTTTTAGAGTAAATTACTCATTCTATACTCCCAAGTTTTTAGTTTTTATTTTTTATTTTTTTCCAAGTTTTTAAATATAATCTACTTCAGACAGATGGGTTTCAGGTTGGTCATCTAATCAAATTTATAAGGATTTTCAGTAAGAGATTTGCACATTCTAGACTCTATAGGACAACTAAGAGTTTATCAGCTCTCAATATTGCCTAATTCTCCCTTATTCCCAACCTGATCACCATGCCTCGGGTCAAATGGGGCCCTCTGTTTCAGCCATTAGTGGGATCAGAGAACAGTCACCCATCAACACCTGCATAATAGCTAGGTGTGGTGGAACATGCTTATAATTCCAGTATGTAGGAGGCTGAGACAGAAGGATCACAGGTTCCAAGCCAGCCTCAGCAATAATAGCGAGGCCCTCAGCAACTTAGCAAGACCTTGTTTCAAAATAAAAAAATTTAAAAAGGTTTGGAAGGAGCCGGGCGTGGTGGCGCACGCTTGTAATCCCCGCGCTTGGGAGGCGGAGACAGGAGGATCGCGCAGGTTCGAAGCCAGCCGTGCTGGCGTAAGAGACCCTGTTTCAAAAAATATAAAAAATAGGTATGGGAGTGTAGCCCGGAAGTAGGAGGGCTTCCAGGAACCCCAGTACCAAAAAAAAAAAAAAAGAAAAAAGAAAAAAAAAAGAAAAAAGAAAAAAGGTTTGGAAGGTATAGCTAAGAGATAGAATGCCTCCAGGATTCAATCCCTAGTACCAAAAATAAGTAAATAAAACCTGCTTAATTCTTTATTTTCTCATGAACTCTGTTTCATCATCTCTCTTCGCTACAATAACCACCACTTTTCCACAACTCCTGATTTCTATCTCTTTCCTTCCTTCCTTCCTTTCCTCTTTCCTACTTTCATGCCTTCCTTCTTTCCTTTTTTGCACTGGGGATTGAACTCAGGGTTGTTATACCTTTGAGCTATACCCACAGACCTATTTTATTTTTTACTTTGTAAAAAGATGTAAGTTGTGGAAGGCTGTGCTAAGTTATCGAGGCTGGTCCCAAACTTGCAATCCGTTTGTCTCAGCCTCCCAAGTACTGGGATGTGTGCTGCCCACGCCTGGTTCATCATTTTTTCTTAAGACCACTTTTCATTTTTTATCCAGACTGCTTTTCTCCTCTCCTGCCTAATGCCTTATGCCTGAAGGTCAAAAAATCTGGAGTGGTTTAAATACTTGGGGAAAAAAATGCAAAAATTCAGCAAAATGCCAGAGATCCTCTAACCCTTCAATGGGAAGTACAGCGAGGTTATCTGTTATTAGGTGCTCACCTTTACTTTGCAAATCAGTAATGTGATCTGTAATGCCTAGGCATAGAGTTACCAGGTTCATCATATTTTCACCTCTTTTGGATCAAAACCCAGCAATATCTATATTTCTATCCTTTGAAAAATTAGGATTCAAAATTATGATTTTGTGTACCAGGGAATAACCCAATGACATTTTATCTCCAAGATATACTCCCAGCCCTTTTTAAATTTTGTTTTGAAACAGGGTCTTGCTACATTGTTGAGAGCCTTGCTAAATTTCTGAGGCTGGTCTCAAGCCTGCAATCCTCATGTCTCAGCCTCCCAAATACTGGGATTATAGGTGTGTACCACCATGCCTGGTTCTAAATTATGATTAAGTTTACATTCTCTGTGTCTAAAAATGCATATAATTAGAGGTTGATATTGGGTTGGAAACAACATAAATTAGACAATTACACATAAGACCTGTATGGCATCTAATATTCCCCATACAGCAACTAGACAATGCTAAGTACTATACCAAAAGCTCAAATAAGGACTGCTCTAGGATCTAAAATCTTGACACTTTTGATATCATTACTTTACTTATTAAAAACTTTAATTAAGAGTCTAGAAAAGGTAGCCAGGTATCGTGGCAGATATCTGTAATCCCAGTATTTGGGAAGATGAGAA
The DNA here is from genome assembly GCF_963383645.1 of Muscardinus avellanarius. NCBI lineage: Eukaryota > Metazoa > Chordata > Mammalia > Rodentia > Gliridae > Muscardinus > Muscardinus avellanarius. Next base: position 13,464,954 of record NC_137792.1, read on the forward strand.
AGGAGGATCCCAAGTTTGAGGACAGCCTCAGCAACTTATAGAGAGGCCTCTGACAATTTAGCAAGAGCCTGTTTCAAAATTAAAAAAAATAGGGTTGGGGGTGTAGCTCTGAGATAGAATGTGGTCCCCAGTAACACACATCACACACACAGTCTGAAAAAGGTACCCAGGAAGTTTCAGAAAAGTGGAAATAGAAAATGAGAACCCTAAGAAGTCAAAACACAAAGAACAGACGGAGCAGATGCTACCAAAACAAAGGGAGCAAAACACATTAAAATCACTGCTGGGTGAAAATGCTCAGCCAGTGAGAGAGGAAAGAAAATGAAGCAGGAAGTCCGTCTTCACCACTTCCACCTTCCTCACCTTCAAAGCAACACAGAAGCCTCCGGAGGGATGCGGACTTCCATCTTCCGGCCTTGGCTCTTTAAACCCTGCCTTTTTGATTCCTGAAAGTTCAAGGATCTGTTTAATTGAGGTGGCACTTCAGAATCAGAGGCCATGTGTAAAATGGCTTGAGGCCAGCCTTTTGATGGAGAAGTGCTTTTGAAGGCAATTCCTGGACACTCTTAATTGGTGAATTGTTCATTTTATAGCCCAGGTTTAGAAAGACAGAAATATCTAGTAGAGGTTAAAATGGGGGTTAATGTGTTTAAGTTTCCATTTGTTTCTAGAGCATTATGTGTGTGTATTTATTTAGGGAATCATCCTCCAATATTAAGAGTCTGAGTTGGAAATAAGATTGTCATCCTATACCAATGAAATGGCTTTCAATACCACAGAGAAGTACAAACCAAGCTGCTGACTGACTGAGCTCTGGGACTCAGATTCTTTTTTTTGTGGCATATCCTTTGCATAGTTTATTTTTAATATGCTTTTATTGGTGCATCGTAATTACATATCATAATGAGGTTCAGAGTAATAGTGACATACATGTACCACCTGGCGAGCTTCTCCCAGGTTCCCACCCCACTTCCTCCCCTTCTCTGTACATGATATTGAGATTAGCATTGATAATTTCATATAGGGAAATAGCATCAAGTGAAATGTGTCCTTCATCAAATCTCTCATCCCCAACCTACTTCTGTTATTTAGAGTCCCTTTTGTATTCCAACTTCTCCCTAGCTTCCACACGTGAGCAAAAATATATGACTCTTCATTTTATGTGAACAGTTAGTTGCTACAATGCCACTGAAGTAAGCTGGATAACTTGGTTTAATGCTGTCAGTTTTCAGCCAGGCATGGTGGCACATGCCTACAATCCCAGCATGTGGGAGGCTGAGACAGGAGGATCACAGATTTGAGGCCAGACTCAGTGAATGAGTGAGACCCTCAACAACTTGTGGGCCCCTGTTTCAAAGTTAAAAAAAGAACAGAGGTGGGGGTAGGGTTTACAGATAGAATGCCCCTGGGTTCAATCTCTACCACCAAAACGATTAAAGTTGCCATTGGTCATACAGTGCTAAACTCCTTCCATTCCACCAAAACCTAGTTGGCTAGAATATCCCTTTACAACAGAGGGAGGGAGGGAGAGAGGGAGAGAGAGAGAGAAGGAAGAAGCTAAGTACAAAGGCATGATCATTTTAAGTCCACTCTGAAATTTATTAAACACTGAAATTCTGTAAATGGAAGTATCTTCAAATTCTAGGGTGTAAATATTGTGAAATAACTATTAGTATCAGTAAAAATTGAAGAGGAACACAACGAAATACTTATAGATAATTCTGCCTAACCCACTGAAGAGTGCCAATTGAGTCAAACAATTGAACAAATAATTTCTAAAAGGAAGTAGAGTTAGTCAAAGGAAACATGATAAAATCAATCATAAAACTAGCTTTCCCCACTATGTAAGATGAATCAAGCACTATCACTTGGAACTAACAATAACACAAAGGAGAAATTCACCTTTTCTCAAAATAACTATTTTTTGTTGGGAGGAGGGAACTGGGGATTGAACTCAGGGGCATTCAACCTCTGAGTTACACCCCAGCCTTTTTTTTATTTTGAGACAGGGTTTTGCTAGGTCGCTAAGAGTTTCCCTACATTGCTGAAACAGCCTCGAACCTGAAAGCCTCCTGTCTCAGCCTTCCAAGTGCTAGGATTACAGATGTGCACCATCATGCCCAGCTTCAAAAGAACTATTTTGAATCCACTTCATATAAACCTGCCAACTATAAATTCAAGTAAGGAGATGGGGCCATGTGAAAAGCAGGAAACCAAAACAACTGGACACTCCATTCAAGTTTTCCTCAGGTACTGTGGCAAAGGGCACCTACTTCCTTTAAGCAATTCGCAATCTCCAGTTAGTTCATGGTGATTCTCAGACAGAAGCTCTTTCCCCAACTCATCATTCTAAGATGAAAACGTTAACATCATTTTCGCATAGTGAAAGTAAAAAGAGCATACGTTAAACACCAATTGTAAACCCAGTAAGCTGCTACTCCATATCCATTTAGATGTGGGGGGGGGACAGAAAATAAGATGGGTGTGATGGTGCATGCCTATAATCCCAGTACTCGGGAGGCTGAGACCAGGAGGATCGCAGGTTTGAAGCCAGCCTCAGTAATTTAGTAAAGTGCAAAGCAACTTAGTAAGATCCTGATTCCAAATAAAAAAATATAGGGTGGGGTATGAGGCAAAATGCCCCTGGGTTTGATCCCTGGCACAATAAAACAAACAAACAGAATAGCTGAGCATTTTCTATAATACCAGCACTTGTGAGGCTGAGACAAAAAGATCACAGATTTGAGAATGGCCTCAGCAACTGAGGCTCTCAGCAATCTAGCAAAATCCTATTTTGAAGCAAAATAAAACAAAACAAAATGTAAACAGTGCTGGGGGTGTAGTTTGGTGATAGAATGCCCTTGGGTCGGTCTGTCTGTCTGTCTGTCTGTCTGTCTGTCTGTCTGTCTCTCTCTCTCTCTCTCTCTCTCTCTCTCTCTCTCTCTCTCTCACACACACACACACACACACTCACCCCAGAAAGTAAAGTGAGTATTGGGAAGGATGTATAGAAATTAAAATCCTCTGGGGGGGGGGAGAGGGTACCAAGTATAGTTTAAATGTATACCATTTATGTTCAATAAAAATTTGTTTACAAAAAAGAAATTAAAATCCTCTGTATTGCTGGTGGGAACATGGACTGAGGGAGCATGTGCTGTGGGGACTACTGTTTAATGGGTACAAAGTTTCAATTTTGCTGAAGCTAGCCTTAAACCTATCATCTTCCTGTATGAGCCTCCCAAGTACTGAGGTTACAGTCATTTTTAATATTTAAAGTGTGGATGCAGACTAAATAGTTACCAATAGGGGGTTGGTTCAGTAAACAGTGATGTACCTTTATAGAGGGTGGAGACCCTAAAGACACCATGTGGCTCTCTGACAGAAAAAATGAATCCCATCATTTGTTACGTTTTGCAAACAGGTAATACTTACTATGACCTCATTATTGTACAGAGAGAGACAGCATGTTCAGGCTCAGAAAAAAAAACATGTAGGTTATATATAAAACATTACCTAAAGTTGTTCCTCAATGATAGGACTAAGAGCAATTTCTATTTTTTCCCAAGCTTTAACTTTTGAGTTATTATGAGTCATTGAAGTGGTAGTATTAGACAGACTTCTTGTCATGAGAGAAGTCAAACAGACAAGCAAAGAGTTTGCAGCGCTTCCCAACGCAAGTAGCTTATGTTCTCAGGTCCAAGGTAAGGCTTCCACCTTTCCCATCATCTTTTCCATCTGCAAGCTCTCACCTAAGGGGACAGAGATGTTCCAGACACACAGTTGCTGCTGAGACTTTTCCATAGTTCACATTGTACAGCTGATCACACTTTTGCTCATTTCCTCAGTGAAGTCACCATCTTTTTGTTTTATATTGGTACTGGGGATGAACCCAGGTGCTTTCTATACCTCCAAGCTACACCTCTAGCTCCTTTAGCTTTTTTTTTTTTTTTTTGAAGCAAAGTTTCGCTAAGTTGCCTTGAACTTGCAATCCTCCTGTCTCAGTTTCCCAAGTACCTGGGATTCCTGAGGTGCAACACCATGCCCAGTTTCACCATCTTTATTTTGCACAGAAATAACTAACAGTGAGTTCTACTTATTACAACACAAGGATGATATCCAGCAGTAAGACAAGCAAACGTCAGATCTCTTTCCCTAGGAAAATCCTCCCACGCCAATGTAGATGAACATCCTTTTCTTCCTCCAAGACCTTTGGCATTCATCTACTCTTCATTTTGTTTTGTTTTGTATTGTTTGGGGTACCAGGAGTTGAACCCAGGGTCATTCTACTTCTGAGCTAAACCCTGCCCCCTGGCTCCCCTTTTTTAATTGTAGAGGTCTATTGCAGTTTATTGAGTCACCTACAAAGGGCACACTGGTTGCTTCCAACTATTAGTAATAATGGATGGGACTGTTAAAACATTCATGTTTTTTATTTAGACATCAGTTTTCAGGCCATACTGGTAAAGACCAAAAAAGCATGATTGCTCAAAAGAAAAAAAAAGAGCCAAGAGTTTGTTTCATTTGGTAAAAACCTACCAAAGTGTCTTCCCCAGTAGCTGTTGCCTTTCTCATTTCCACCCGCAATGGACAATCTACTGTGGCTTCGTGTCCTCAGCAGTGTGCAGTGTTGCTGGTGTTTGAATTTCACCCTCTTTAATAGGTGAGTGGTAGTCTCTCCTTGTTTCAATTTGCAATTTTATGATGATTTGTGAGCACCTTTATATATGGTATGTGCCAGCTCCTTGTCTTCTTTTTGGTGAGAAGGTTGTTTAAGCATTTTCCCTGTCTTTAAATTGAAATATTGATTTCTTTATTGATGAGTTTTAAGAGTTCTTTGTATATTTTATACTTATATTTGTGTGTGTGTGTGTGTGTGTGTATGTGTGTGTGTGTGTGTATAGATGTGTATGTTCCTGGAGACTGAACCTTGAACCTAGAGGCATTATGCCTCTGAGCTATATCCCCAACCCTATTTTATTTTATTCTTTATTTTGAAATGGGGGTCTCACTAAGTTGCTGAGGCTGACCTTGAACTTGTGATCCTCCTGTCTCAGCCTCCCAAGTACTAGGATTATAGGTGTGCACCACTGTACCCAGGTCAATACTTTATTTAATATGTGCTTTGCAATAAACTTTTTCCACTCTGAAACTTGTCTTTTTCTTCTTTTAAGAATATACTTTGCAAAGCAGAAGTTTTTTTATTTTAATGAAGTTTTAACTTCTTTTCTGTCATTCTATATTTTCTAGATTTTCTGTCACTCTATACCTCAATATGGTATAAAATTACAATGTACCAAATAATAACAAAAAGGAAAGAAAATCAAGCCTGGATAGTGTACCTCAGAGGTAGAATGTCCCTTGATTTAATACACACACACACACACACACACACACACACACACACACACACAGAGAGAGAGAGAGAGAAAGAGAGAGAGAGAGAGAGAGAGAGAGAGAGAGACAGAGACAGAGACAGAGACAGAGAGAGACAGAGACAAATAGGTGGAACAGAATAGAAGACCCAGATATAGACCTATCCAACTGATCCTTGGCAAAGGAGCAAATGCAAGCCACTGAAGAAAGAACAGTCTTTTCAACAAGTGGTACTGGAACTACTAGATGCCACACTGAAAAACATGAATCTAGACAGAGATCTCAAATCTCTCACAAGAACAAACTCAAATGAATTGCAGTTCTAAAATAAAATGTAAAAATCCTAAAGCACCTAGAAAATGACACAGGATAAAGTTAAGGTAACCTTAAGTTTGGTGATAACTTTTCAGATACAACACTAAACATGCAATCCACTAAAGCAATTTTTTAAAGTTGAAGCCCCCCAACCCCTTTTATTTTGAATTCTATTTTATTCTAGTCAACCCCTACTGACACTCCCCTCACACATATCTGCCTCTGTTCTCCTTCTAGACAAGCAACGGATGCCATTAAAAAACCTTTCAAAAAGTTCTCTGACTTTCAAAATATTGTGTTTAAACAATGTGTTTTCTTTGGGGCATGCTATTTCCCCTTCTTGTAGTTTTGAAAATACTACAAGTTAAAACTATGAGAAAAAGAAAATAAGGAAACATATTTTATAGACCTGATCTTGCCTTGTTTTTTTTTCAACAAGTCAGTGGGTTATGGAAGACATATGACATATTGTAAGCCTTACTTATCCTGTGGTTTATTTAGGGAATTTTATTTTGTGTTTGGAAAATGACAGACTTCTGCTTTTAGGTAGGCAACTAAGAACAACCCCCAGAGAGAAAAAGAACCACTTATTTCTAGTAAACTTATAGAAAAGCAAATAATTCAGGGTCTTTGTTTTCTTTATGTGTGAGTATATGAAAAGAAATTCTCAGCCCCACACAATTAGGCACATACCTCTATCTCTATAAAGAACAGTTCCAAAGCACCCAGAGTCACTACTCACGGCTTCTCCATTCACAGGGAAAACTCCAAATGTCCAAGCCCCCCAAGAGTACAATATCCCATAGCTGACTTGTTCTTCACGGACGTAGTTTTCTCTCCTAAACAAACCTGAAGAGCAAGCTGGATTTGTTGACTGCACAAACATCTGTAATTGCTAAACAGCTCTGTGACATGGTGTAACAGTTACTGCTTGTGCAAACTGCCCATCTAAACTACTCTCTGCAGTATGAGCACATGAAAACCAAGACACAGAGAAATTGGAAACATCTGTAAAAATTAATGTCCAAATTGGCCAAAGCATTGGGGGGAGCTGGGGATAAAAACAACTAAAGAGCTCCAGTGCAACATTTGAGTTTAGAAAACAAAACCCTTCCATCTGCTAGCTTCTTCCTCAGACCATCACAGCTCCCCGTGCGCTGGGAGGTCCTAGCTGGCATACACCTCATTTGAACCCACCCACCCATGGAAATCCAATATAAACCCTAAGGGCCCGCTACAAAATAGTCTAGGTAAGATACAAATGCAAGGCGTCTATTGCATCCCAAAAAGCAAACAACAACAACAAAAAGAAATACCTCTTCTCCCATCATGCAGTCAGTCTCCTTTCTTCAGTTTGCAAAGGTCCCAGATCTATCCTGAAATCCTCCCACTTCCTTCTAACAGCCAAAGGCACGGAGCCTGAAGACCCAGCCTAACCCTGAGTCATACTTGGGACCAAATGAGGAATGGGGAGAACAAAGCTAGCATTTGTTTATGGTTCAGGAAGCCAGGACCGATTCATAGCTTGGGTGGCTTCGTTAGAAGTCCTCCTCCCTCGCCTACACTGTGGCAGGAATCTAGAGTGCCTCCTGGGCCCCAAAGGTGTAACCATTTAGACAAGGAACACACTGAGGGAGTGTTTATTTGGCAGGAACCAGTGACCACTTCTGTTGAAAATGCCAGAAAGGAAATAAAAAGCCCACTATCTTTCAGCAGGTCACATGGCCACGGAGGGAGGGATGCCTAAAATATGATCTATATATAAAATGTCAATTGGGAAAGTGCCTATAATTTAAAGAAATAAAATTAGTTGTACTATACAAAACTTACTTGAGAAGAAAAAAAAAAACTCCAGAAGGAAAAACAGTTGTGGCTTTATGGAAACATTTCCCCTAGGGGAAAAATACAGCAAGATTATTACTGTGTCATCAGACAGATCGCAATAGACTGGAACAAAGTGATTATTATTATTATTATTATTATTACCATTTGGGTGCTGAGGATTGAACACAGGGTCATTTTTCCTCCAAGCTAAACTCAGTCCTATCTTTAATTTTTTATTTTAATTTTAATTTTAAGATGGGGTCTTATTAGGTTGATGAGTATCTCACTACTTGCTGAGGCTATTCTCGAACCTGCAATCTTACTGTCTCAGTCTCCCAAGTACTGGGATTACAAGTGTTCACCACCACACCTGGTAAACCAAGTGTTTAAATAACAATATTGTTCTTCCTCCAAATGAGAAGGTATTTTAATCACTGCCTCAATAAATTTAGAGCTCAGTTGTTAAGAGTTTAAAAGTCTACAGCCAGAGTCCCTGAGAGTCAAATCCAAGTTGGGCCACTTCCTAGCTGTGTGATTATGAGCAACTTACTTAACCTTTGTTTTCCTTAGTTTCTTTAATCTATATAATAGAATTAATGGGACTGGTAGGGTACCTCAGTGGTAGAATGCTTTGCTTCACATGCACGAGGCTCTGGGTTTGATGCCCAGTACCACCAAACAAACAAACAAGCCCCCAAACCACTAAAATTGGAATAATGGCACCACTCTTTAGGGTTATTTAGAAGACTAATATATGTGAAGTGTTCACAGATGGAGCTGGTACACTGTAAGTATCATATCAACAACATTTTTCCTTTGGTACTGGGGATTGAAACCAGGGCCATTCTACCTCCAGTTCTTTTTATGTTTTATTTTGAAACAGAGTCTCACTAAGGTGCTGATACTGTCCTCAAACCTGTGATCTTCCTGTCTCAGCCTCCCAAGGACTGAGATTACAGGTGTGTGCCACCACACCCTGCTATATCAGCCACTATTGTAAATTCAGGATGATGTCACAAGTCAGGTTGCTTAGTCGGCAGTATCCTTATCTTGTCACAGTTCTTATATTCTTAGACTGTGATGACCTGCTTCAGCTATTAACTATGTTTAACTTTTTTTATTTTTTGCAGTACTGAGGATGGAACCCAGAGGCATTCTACCTCCGAGCTACACTCCCAGCCCTATTTTTTAAGCATTTATTTATTTATTTATTTATTTATTTTGGTGGTACCGGAGGTGGAACTCAGGGGTTTTCTCCCTCCAGGCTATACTCCAAGATGTACTATATATTTTATTTAGAAACAGGGTCTCACTAAGTTGTTGAGAGCCTTACTAAATAGCTGAGGCTGGCTTTGAACCTGTTTCAGCCTCCCAAGAGCCGGGATTGCAAGCATGCGCCACCATGCCCGGCGCTGGTCTTATTTATTTATTTATTTATTTATTTATTTATTTGGTGGTACTGGGGTCCCTGGAAATCCTTCTTCCTCTGGGCTACACTCCCAGACCTATTTTTATACTTTTTTATTTGGAAACAGGGTCTCCTAAACTGCGCGATCCTCCTGTCTCCGCCTCCCAAGCGCGGGGATTACAAGCGTGCGCCACCACATCCGGCTGGTCTTTTTTATTTTTGAAACAGAGTCTCACTGAGTTGCGAAGAGCCTCACTAAGTAGCTGAAGCTGTCTACAAACCCCAATCCTCTGGTCTCAGCCTTCCAAATGCTGGGATTATAAGCATGTGCCACCACACCTGGCATTATGTTTAGCATTTTAAGTTTTAAATTAAGCTAGTTTAAAAATTATTTTTTCATTATTTAGTAACTGCCTGCACTGTGTCCAACTCTGCTGGGGGCTTTGAGTCAAATGCTATTCCAGTCCTTAATAAATTTATAATGTGCTTGAATAAATAAGATCTATTTATATATGACACAAAAAAACAAATGTTGGAAATGCCACTAGGTGATAAATGACAAATATGATATAAGTACTATAGAATTAGCATTTGGAATTCAGAAGACAAATAAGAAATTATCTTATCAAAACCTAATTAGAATTGGGCATGGTGACACATGCTTGTAATCCCAGTACTTGGGAGGTTGAGACAGAAGTACTGTAGGTTCGAGGCCAGCCTCAGCAATCTAGTGAGACCCTATTTCAAAATAAAAATAAAATAGTGCTGGGGGGTCTATCTCAGAAGTGGAATGTCCTTGAGTTCAATCTCCAGTATTCCCCCCAAAAAAGCTAATTAGTACAAACTAGGCATGGTGGTATATGCCTGTAATCCCAGTACTTGGGAGGCTGAGGCAGGAGGATGACAGGTTCAAGGCCACCCTTGGCAGCTAAACGAAACAATGTCTCAAAATAAAAATAAATAAATAAAAAAGACTAGGGATAGAGCTCAGTGGTAGAGCTTCCCTAGGTTCAATTCCCTGTACCTCCAAAACTGATTCGATGAAAGATAATGGACATTCTTTTTTTTTTGGTAGTACTGGGGTTCCTGGAAGCCTTTCTACCTCCGGGCTACACTCCCAGACCTATTTTTACATTTTTATTTGGAAACAGGGTCTCCTAAGCCAGCGCGCGCGGCTGGCTTCGAACCTGCGCGATCCTCCTGTCTCTGCCTCCCACGAGCGGGGATTACAAGCGTGCGCCACCACGCCCGGCGATAATGGACATTCTATACAGAAGAATTCCAAATCATTCATCTAGATGCTACTCCATTAAGGAAGTGAAGCAGAAGTCCACACTCCCTAAGTGTGACCGCTTGCAAAAGAACTGAGTATGGAAAGGGTGAACAGAACAGCTCTCCAGAGAAGTCTGACTATCTGACTAGATCCACCTCATCAAGGTGAGCAAGGTTAGTGTCAACAGTATGCAGTAATCTGGATGGCATGCGCCCTGAATATGTGGTTGGCTATGAATGACTCCCTTCCTCTTCCTCCCCTAAAACTCACCGTTTCAGCCAAATCATGAGAACAACTTCAGACAAATGGCTATTTGAGAATGGTATAAAACTCAGAATTGACAAAGTCATCAAAAACAAGGAATTTCTGAGAAACTCTTATGGCCAAGAAATAGGGTGACTAAATATCATAGATATCTTGGATGGGATTCTGGAACAACAACAACAACAACAAAAAGGACCCTAGAGCCGGGCGTGGTGGCGCACGCTTGTAATCCCCGCGCTTGGGAGGCAGAGACAGGAGGATCGCGCAGGTTCGAAGCCAGCCGCGCGCGCTGGCTTAGGAGACCCTGTTTCCAAATTTTAAAAAATGTAAAAATAGGTCTGGGAGTGCAGCCCAGAGTTAGAAGGGCTTCCAGGAATCCCAGTACCACCAAAACAAAAACAACAAAAAAATAGGACCCTAGAAAAAACAAAAGGAATCTGAGAAGAGTATGACCTTTCGTTAATAATGATAGATTGAGCCGGGCATGGTGGTGCACACCTGTAGTCTCAGTAGTTGGGAGGCTGAGACAGGAGTATCACAGGTTCGCATCCAACCTCAGCAACTTAGCAAGGCCCTCAGCAACTTAGTGAGACCCTGTTTCAAAAATAAAAATTAAAATAGGGCTAGAGGTGTAGCTCAGAGGTAGAGCACCCTTTGACTTAATCCCCAGTAGCACAAAAAATAATGATAGGTTGAAATTAGCTCATTAATTATGACAAATGTCCCATATTGATATAAGCTGTTAGCAATAGTGAAAACAGAATGTGTGTGGTATGTGGGAACTCTTTGTATTATCTTGATTGCATTTCTGTAAATCTAAATCCATTCTAAAATAAAAAGTTGAAGCCGGGCATGGTGGCGCACGCTTGTAATCCCAGCATTTGGGAGGCTGAGACCGGAGGATCGTGGTTCGCGGACAGCCTCAGCTACTTAGTGAGGCCCTCTGCAACTCAGTGAGACCTGGTTTCAAAATACAGAATAAAAAAAATTGGGCAGGGGGTGTAGCTCGGAGGTCAAATGCTTCTGGGTTCCATCCCCAGACCCGCAAATAAATAAATAAATAAATAAATAAATAAAATAAAAAGTTGATTAAGAAACTAATTAGGAAGATCAGCCTTCTGAATGGATAAGTATAACACCTATGTATGATTTATAGATATACATGGTTATGTCCTTATGTGTGCATGTGTGCATTTAACAATTCCGCCGCCCCCACAATTTTTTGAAATTTTCTCTTTCTAGAGTCTATCTATTATGGAAGATAGTAGAATGCTGACTCCTGGCTTTTTGGTTCCCAAAATGCACAAAAGAATTTTCTTTGAAAGGAAACTTGGCTCTTCTGTCGGTTCAGCTGCCAACCCAGGCAACGTGGCCCAGCTTAAAGAGTGTGCATGAGGTGGGCCCATCTGCCCCTTTCCAAGAGCTACTAGAAGTTCCTGGGGCCTAGCCAATTAGTCATCAACCACGGAGTCCCAGGCTGGCACCTCTCCCAGCTACTTCCTCTCCCATCTCACGTCCACATTCCCTGGCTCCTCCCCAGATATCTCTCTAATGTGAAAATTAGATCATGCCACTTCCCAGTTGAACTCCTTCACCAACTCACCAACCCACCCAAGAATGACAGCGTGTAAGTGACTGGCAGAGCCCTATGGGAAGAGGCGGCACCTCCCCTCCAGCTACCAACCAGCGCTACCACCTTCCCTGCACTCCAGCCCCATCCACCTTTTCCACCCTTCGACAAGCTCTGTCCCCATACACACTGGCAGTACCCTGGATTCCCATCACCTTTGCTTGTTTGCTTGATTTTTTGGGGGTACTGGAGATTAAACCCAGGGGTATTCTCCCACTGAGTAGAATGGCAAATTCTAATTCTTTATTTTGTGGCACTACAACTGAGCTATACCCCCAGCCCTTTTTACTTTTCATTTTGAGACAGAGTCTCACTAAGTTGCCAAGCTGAACTCCAACATGGGTCCTCCTGCCTCAGCCTCCCGGATGCAGGGTTACAGGAGTCCGCCACTGTGCTGGGTTTATAGTGACTTTTAAACATATTTAATTCTCTCACGTGTACAGAAGATTCGAAGTATCAAATGAAAAACCTATATATGGTGAATGATCCAAGGTCTGCTTTGGGTGAAAAGTGTAAACTCCATTTCGATTAACTAGACCAGACCTATGCCACCCCAAATTGATAAATTGCCAGAAAAAATAATCTGCACTTGTTATGCAACTACAGCATTGAGTCACGCCATCTATCCAATCCCTTTCCACATAGATTACCACCTCTTAGATCATTTATACAGAAATCTCAGAGCCACCACTGCTGATCCATAAAGGCATTCAATAACGTTTCAACAAATGAATGAGTCAATTAATGTACAAATGCAAAAGTGAATGTAGCTAAGAACATAAGAGAGTAAGTTTTGCTTTATAATATTAACTGCATTTGGACAAAATAGTATCTTTATTCATCTGATCCACAAATATTTATTGAGGGCCAACTATATATAATAGCTTTTTTGTACTAGGGATCGAATCCAGGATGATTCTACCTCCAAGCTACACCCCACCCCTATTTTATTGTACTGTATTGTATTTTGGAAACAGGGTCTCACTAAGTTTTTGAGAGCTTCACTAAATTATTGAGGCTGGCCTTGAACCTGTGATCTTTCTGTCTCAGCCTCCCAGTTACTAGGATTACGGGCATGATCCACCACACCCAGCTTACGTAAAATAGCCTCAACAACTATTTTTAAGGAATTGTAATATGATGATGACTAAGCGAAAAGGTTTCAAATTATGGCACTTTCTAGAGGCTGACATTTAAGAAATGGTAATAGGAAACAAATAGCTATGGCAGATATAGCAAAATTCAATTCTACTTCTCAGAGTCTGAAATTTTTTGTAATCAGAAATTATAGAGATGATGCTGGAAATAGTACTGCCATTTATAGGCACTCCTGCTGTTCTAGTTGCAAGAAGCACAACAATAATAACTAACCTGATTCAAGTGATTATTATATGTCAGGCACTTTTCTAACCATTTTACATGTTACTTTGTCTTCACAAAAACACTACATGGAAGATCCTCTTTTTATCCTAAATTTAAAGACGAGGAATTTAAGCCTAGCACAGTGACGCACACCTGTATTCCCTATACTTGGGAGGCTGAGATGAGAGAATTGGGGTTTGAGGTCAGCCTCAACATCTTACTGAGACCCTGTTTCAAAATAAAAATAAAATAGGGCTGGGATTATAGCTCAGAGGTAGAACAGCCCTGGGTTCAAGCCTTAGTAATGTCCCCCCCCACAAAAAAGACGAGGAATCTTTTAAGTTACTTGTTCCAAGAAAAGGCAGAGTTGGAAATTGAGCCTGGGCTCTTGGGCCTGCATGCTTAATAACTATTATTCTCCTAAAAAAAGATCTGTCTGATTTTGCTTGGGATTTTGATACTGGGAATCTAACCCTGGGCCTTGCACAGGCTAGGCAAGTTTTCTACCACTGAGCTATATCACCAACTCTTTTATTTTTCTATTTTAAGATAAGGTCTTGCTAAATCACCCAGGCTTGCCTTGAACCTGTGCTCCTCCTGCCTCAGTCTCAGGTAGCTGGGATTACAGGTGTGCTCCACCATGACTATCTCCTAAGAGTATAATTTAAGGCCTTCTGGGAATGAAGTTGATTGATGGTGATGATCTGGGTGCAATTAAATATTTCTTAGATAATACACTTGGCTGAGTGTTTTAAAAAGTACCTGTCAAACTTATACAAAAGAGTAAACAACACCCAATATATCAGTGAGTATCGCTATAATACTGTTTGTTTTCCTTTTCCTACTAATACTCCTTCCTTCTTTCCCTAGATAAGGAAACACAACCAAGATACACTGGGGAGAGAAAAAGAGAAGTCTAAAATCCCCAAAACTTCATTCCACCCACGCAACCAGTGGGCATCTTAATACCATCTGCTCATTAAAAAACATAGATTTTTCCATCAGCTCAAGAGATATCACATAAACTTATCTTTCAACCCAAATGAGGGACATCCAATATGTGAGGTCTCAGAGAATCACAGTAAGTCTTTGACCCACTTATGTTTCATTAGTCAAGGAACATATCATTAGCTCCTGGAGATCCCTAGGGTTTATTTCTAGTCTTTAAAGGATTAGAGCCATAAAGCGCTCATTTGTAAGGAACCAAAATCATCATGCTAGATGTTTACATGTTTTACTTTTATGTAGGTTTAGAGCTTGATGAATTTTTACTAGCTCGGATTAAAAAAAAAAACTAGGCCAAGATGTGTATGAAAATATTAAAATTCTCTGGCTGCAACTGGGCTTATGAAAACAATTGATTAATGACTCACATTTACACCCGATTTTAACTCTAATTCTGTCACAAGTAAAAGCTACAATGTTGGTACTAAAAAGGCATTAATTTGGGCGACTGTGATTCTATAAATGAGATTCGAGATGACGAGAGCTGAAAAAGAGACTGTCACAAACAACATCTCATAGAATAAAATCCTTTTAAGAGAAAGTAATGTCAGAAGTCACTAATGGAAGTCAGCTAAGACAGGAAGACCATAAGAAATGAACTTCCTTTTTTTAACTTTTTATGATACTAGAAACTGAACTCACAGGCACTCTACCACTGAGCTACATCCCTGGCCCCCCCTTTTTTTTTTGCATGTGTGTTTGTTAATGGGGACTAAACCCAAGGTATTCTACCACTAAGCTACATCCCCAGCCTTTTTAAAATTTTTATTTTTAAACAATTGGCACTGGGGGTTGAACCTGGGACCCTTCAACCTCAAAACCACATCCCTAGCCCTATTTTATTTTTTATTTTTGAAGTAGGGTTTCACTAAGTTGCTAAGGATCTCACAAAGATGCTGAGACTGGCCCGAACCTGTGATACTCCTGTCTCAACCTCCCAAGTACTGGGATTACAGAAATGTACCACCATACCTGGCTATTATTTCTTATTTTTTGAAACAAGCTCTCACTAAATTGCCAAGGATGGCCTTAAACTTGTGATCCTTCTGTCTCAGCTTCCCAAGTACTGGGGTTACAGGCATGTATCATGATGCCTAGCTTTATTTATTTATTTTTTTTGAGACAAGGTTTTTCTAAGTTGCCGAGGTTGACCTTTAATTTGCAACCCTCTCGTCTCAGCCTCCTGAGTAACTAGGATTACAGCTATGACTGCTCTACTGCTCATGGTACATAGGAGCTTCTTGAAGGATTGTTTTGTAGGAAACCTGGTAAACTACTAATCTGACAAACTACCAAGTTTCAAAATACCTTTTTCAACCATGTAAAAAAGCCGCAATGATTAAAAAGGCCTGGAGAGGCTACACTTGAAATGAGCTGGCAGGATTATTCTAAATAAAGCTATGTCAAGTTAGGTCCTGAAACTCACCCAAGTGTCTGTAATTTATTTGCCCCTGTGCAGCATCTGACACTCCTTTACCTAAGTGATCATCTGAGTGATACATAAAAAGAGGAAAAGTCTAGAACAAGAGAGAAGACTGAGACAGGAGGATTACAGGTTTAAGAACAGCCTCATCAACTTAGTGAGACTCTAGCAACCCAGCAAGACCCTGTTTCAAAATAAAAAGTAAATAAAATAGAGCTGGGTTCAATCACCAGTAAAACACACACACACACACACACACACACACACACACTCTCTCTCTCTCTCTCTCTCTCTCTCTCTCTCTCTCTCTCTCAGGTCTAGGCTGGGAGTCATAAGGAAACCACCTGATGGGGACATTCTCCCTTGGGTCCACACATAGGAGGCAGAGGAATCAGCTGTATCGATGAGAATAAGCTCCTGTGTGGGCTACTTTCTTGCTTATGGTCTTCCCACTCAGGCTTCATGTTGTTGATGACTCCCAGTCCTACATTTATGGTTCTCACCTGCTTCTTTATCCACTTATCCATTTAATAATCCTACAGACACCTCAAAATCCAGCTAGTCTAAGTCATGACCTTCCTCCTGAAATAGCTTCTTCCTCCAGCGTTTTATTATTTATTTAATTGGTGTATTGTATTTATACAGTATGATGCAGTTCAGGGTGATAGAGGCATACATGCACACAGTATTCATTGAGCCCTCCCGCAGATCCCACCCCACTCCTTCTCCCTCTCCACCTTCTCGTGCTCAGCACAGTGACAGGCTTTGATAAGTTTGTATATGTACACTGAAGTATTTCCTTCTTCCTCTACTCCATTAAGGTTTCTCCTCCTTTGTCTGGAGTCCCTCCTGTGTCCCAATTTCTCCATAACTTCCACATATGAGGGAGAACAACTGCCCTTTCACTTTTTGCTAATCTCACTCACATACTATCCCCCAGTGTTTTCTAATCAGGGAGTAGTATTCCATCCACCTAGCTGCTTCAACCAGTTAGCAAAGGCATCATCCCCAAGTCTTCCTTTCCCATTATCTGCCAAATACTCTCAAGCTTCTTTATTCTACCTCTCAATATTTCCACAAACCACCCATTCCCATCCAAGACAATAATTCAAGCCATTAGACACAACATCTCTTATCTTGATGCTTTGTTTCACATAAAAGAAATTCAAATGGACACTCTTTGGATACACCTTGACACTCTTGGCACTCTCTGCCCCTTTATTCACTCTCCCCTGGAAGAGTGAAATGGCTTATCTGATAGGCGAACTGAGTAACAATAAACTTGGCATGTTCAGGTCTTCTCTTTCCCTCTCTTAGAAGCTGGCATTCTCTGCTGCTCATCCAGGACTGGGCGATTCTAAGCTATACAGGCCTCAGCTACTCCAGTATTGCTGAGATTGCATAGGTGAATCTAATCCTGGGGATTAGCTGAAATGTTCATTTGGCTCTCACACTAATCTAAACCTTCAAAACTTGCCATTACTTAAGTGGTTGTGCATGCTTGGGTCTGTTTCTGCACTCTATTCTTTTTGTCTATTCATCCTTGCATACATTCTACACTACCTTAATCTTTGTTCCTCTTAAGATAATATGGGCACCAGGTGTGGTGGTGCACGCTTGTAATCCCCGCGCTTGGGAGGCAGAGACAGGAGGATTGCACAGGTTCGAAGCCTGCCTTGCTGGCTTGAGACCCAGTTTCCAAATAAAGATATAAAAAATAGGTGTCTGGGAATGTAGCCCGGAGGTAGAAGGGTTTCCAGGAACCCCAGTACCACACACACACAAAAGATAATATGGAAGCCAGGCTTGGTGGTGCATGCTTGTAATCGCCGCACTTGAGAGGCTGCGACAGGAGGATTGCACAGGTTCAAAGCCAGCCTCAGCTACTCAGTGAGGCTCTCAGCAACTTAGGGAGACCCTGTTTCCAAATAAAGTATAAAATAGGTCTGGGAGTATAGCCTGGAGGTAGAAAGGCCCCTGGGTTCCACCCCCAGTACCACCACACACACAAAAGATAATATGAACTATTCTTGGCCTCTTGAGTTTTTACTTAAAATTTATTTAATTTTGGGGGTACTGGGGAATGAACAGAGGAGCCCTTTATCCTGAGCTACACCCCCAAGTCTTATTTTTTTTTGAAACATAGAAGGTCTAAGTTACTTCACACTGATCTTGAACCTGCAATCCTCCTGTCTTAGTGTCCCAAGTACTTGAATTGCAGGTGTGCACCACAGTGTTCAGCTTTCATTTAAATTTTTGAGTCATCTTATCAATCCCACCACCATCAAAATGTCTCCTAATATTTTGATTATGATTGCATTGAATCTATAGATACTTTTGGCAAGAACCGACACCTTTCCAATCCATTGACATGGTATGCCCCTCTACCTGTGTAGCTCTTATTCCACTTTGTGAAAAGTCCTCAAGCTATAGGCTTAAGCTTGTGCACTCTGTGCACCTTTCTGCACATATGTTCTATTGCAATGTTAGTAATGAAGGTAACTTTGGAAGGTATACATTAGTGTGCAGTGCAGAAGGGATGATCTTTTCAATAAACAGTGCTGGGTCAACTAGATATTAGTACTGAAAAAATAGCAGAAATAGTTTTTAGATTCTTCTTTCACTGAATGAATGAATTAGCTGATTTATTACATAAATTGGAGGTGGGGAGCTATTTATCAGGAAAGCCAACATAAGTTTCTATCACTGTCTTCTGAATTCTACTAACAATATATTCTAATCCACTCCTCACACTGTAGCTGGAATGCTTTCTCTTAACCACATATCTGACAAGGTCACTTTCTTAACTAATACCCTTTGCTAATTCCTTATTTTCTTAAAGACCAAGTCGAGATCTTTTTCTGGTGGGGGTATACTGAGGATTGAACCCAGTGACATTCTACCTCCAAGTTACACCTTCACCCTTTTTATTTTGAAACAGGGTGTGACTAAGTTGCTGAGGCTATCCTTGCATCTATGTTCCTCCTGTCTCAGCCTCCCAAGTACAGGGTTTACAGACATGTGCCACCATGCCTGGAAAGTCCAAACTTCTTAACGAGTCTCACAAAGCTCTTCACAATCAGGGCTCTGCCTTTTTACCTTATCGTCCCCACTTTCTACTATGACCTTTGCTTACCATCTGTACTATGTCTTTCCCCCTTTGGGGCATTTATCTATTGAATTATTTAATTTATTTATTATAAATTAGTTGTTTAAATTAATCATTCATTCATTTCTTTATTTTCACTGTACTTCACATCTTGATAATGTTATGTTCCTTTGTTTGGTAAGTGCCTAGTGGAACTGTGGATCTAAGGCTAAATATCAGTTCCTGTAGGAAGTGGGTACACACACACACACACACACACACACACACACGAACACACACTCTCCAGTCTCCCTAATGACTCACCACTTCCTGCCCTATCTGAGGGCCCTGACAGCACAGCACTGTATTCTCGGTCTGATCATGGCATTTTCCTTACTGCATTAGTATTGCTGGTTTAAGTTTCTATAGCTCCCTGAGGACAGTGATCTGGTCGCCCTTACTCATGTATCCCTAATGCCAAGCAAATAGAAAGCACCTGACAAACATTAACACTAAAACTTAAAGTGAGTCACCTTTACAATTTGCAAACTATTTTCAGCTACATTTGTTTTTTATTTTTATTTTGAAACTGAGTCTCTCTAATTTGCTGAGAGCCTCGATAAGTTGCTGAGACTGGCCTTGAACCTATGATCCTTCTATTTCAGATTCCGAAGGCATGTGCCACCACACCTGGATTACATGTCTTTTCTAAGTCCTATTAGGTAGAGGTAAAAGAGTGTTCCTATTTTACAGATGGTTCAACTGAAGCCAACTTTGACAATATCTATCAGCTAGGACAATGGTACCATGCCCCTCTGATCTGATATTTAACTTGGTTCATCTTCAGACCACACAGTACTTTCATTGTTTTGAAACAGCACATACTTGTATGTGGGTTTAGTTTAAATGGCACATTTTTCTCCAAAGTTTTTTTTTTCTTTTCTATTTTTATTTGTGTGTGTGTGTGTGTGTGTGTGTGTGTGTGTGTGTGTGTGTGATACTAGGGATTGAACCCAGGGGCTATATCCATAGTCCGATTTTATTTTTTATTTTGAAACAGGGTCTAAGTTGTGTAGGGCCTCACAAGTTATTAAGGCTGGCCACAAACCTGCTATCCTCCTGTCTCAGCTTCCTAAGTACTGGGATTATAAGCACGCACCACCACGCCTGGCTAGTTGTTTCTTTTTCCTTTAACCTATTATGAAGGGAAATTTCCAACATGTGCAAAAATAAAGTGCAGCAAACTCCCACGTACGTACCACCCAGTTTCAACAACTATCAATTCATGGCTACTCTTGTCTCCTCTACTTGCCACCCACTCTTCCATCTTCCAGACTATTGGAAGCAAATCCCAGACATTATATCATTTCATCTGTAAATATTTCAGTGAAGTGGTGCATTACACAAATCATTCACAGACATATTGGCCTGGTAGTATTAAAGAGATTTGTAAGTGGGGTCTTTCCTTACAGCTTAATAAGAGAAGCAAAAATACTTTTACTCACTATTTCTTCATTCATGATTGGTGTAGGGATGTTATGCAATATTTCTCCGGGTATGTAATCTAACCATCAACTCTGGGTGATAAGGATTAGACCATAGGTAAGCACAAAATTACTGACACAGAAAAGTAGATCTCAATACTTTGCAAACGTGAATGCTGTCATATGAGGTCTTCCTTGTGCTTCTGCAAAGTCAAAATGGGGAGCGCCATTCTCGAAGGAACTTTTCTTCCCTGAACATAAATCTTGCATACAAAATCATCTCAAAACCGAGGCGAATCAGGTTGTACATACATAAAACAATATCACGCTCATCAGCTCTCACACCAGGTTGCACAATAACATAGAAGACCCATAAATCTATGTGACTCCTTGGTGCCAACCACAGGGAGCAGAAATAGTTTCAAATCTTAGGCATTGTCAAAATTGTCTGCAGCCAGTAAAACAGGCTGGGAAGTTTGTTTTCCCCAGAGGCTTCCGACTGCAAAGTGGGTTAAGGGAGCTTCCTGTGCTTGGTCTTATTCTGTAAACACATCAGAATTCAGGATGTGTACACACACACACACGTGTACACACACACACGTGTACACACACACACATATGAATATATGTTATATAATGCCGATGGAGTTAATTTCTCCTGTCATCAATACAATGCAATAAATCTCCCTGTTTTACAAACTTGCCATGAACCATACAACTGGTTTATGTGCAACTGTGCAACTGTGCAACTGTTCTACTATTCCACCCAGGGCCATCACTCTTTAGATGTCTGTAATCTCTAAAGTGCTAAGTGAATATATAGCTTTTAATATTATCCACTTGGCAAATACTTATTGAGCACCAACTAAGTGTCATACACCGTTCTGAACACACAATGTACATCAATGAGGAGAAACAAGCCCTGTGGTGGAGCAGTGCAGATGGAGAGATGCGGGAGGAGGATACCAGACATTTGAAGACAGAGCTAATGGAGTTTCCTGATGGGTCAGACAAGGTCAACCTCAGAGGTTTTGTCTCTAGCACTGAGAGGGGCATGGCACTATACTCAACTAAAGCTATGGGTGGAGGAAGGGGATGATAAGGAGTTTGGGTTCAGACAAATATGAATTTAAGATCTCCAAGTAGAGATATCGAAGTTAGAAGTTAAACAAGTGGGTTGTGGTGGTGCACACCTGTAATCCTAGAACTTGAGAGACTGATACAGGAAGACTGAAGGTTTAAAGATAGTCTCAGCAACTCAGAGATACTCTTAGCAACCTAGCAGGACCCTATTTCATGTATAGGAGCCCTCTACTCTGAGCTATGGAGGTAGGGGGATTTCTTGTGCCCGGGGTCTTAAGACCAGCCTGGGTGACAGAGTGAGACTCCCATCCCCAAAATAAATAAGTAAACTTGGGAGCACTATATTTGGCATTGACATTGCTATTAATAATATCCTAATATAATATTGGCAGTTAAATAAATATTAGTAAAAGTCACACACACACACACATCATCCTACACAGAAAGAAAAAGACTAAGAATCATAAAACGAATGAAGGAAATTAACTATTTTCTGATTGACTCAATGGTCATGTTCATTTCAAACACTTGAATAAAACACAGAAAAACTCCATATTCCTTCCCAAGACGGGGACTTCCTTCTAAAAAAATACAGGGTCTACCTAGCTTACTGAGAGTCTCCCTACATTGCTTAGGCTGGCCTCAAACCTCTGACCCTTCTGTCTCAGACTCCCAAGTACTGGGATTACAGAAGCGTGAAGCCCAGCAGGACTTGCTCTTTTTAAATGCTTACAGGAATCTGAACGTGATCATGTGAACAGGAAGTGAGTTCACGAACTGGAATACTAACTAGACAGTTTTCAGATCTTGAGAAATCCCATATATTGATTATTGAAGGGAACTATGCTAGCTCAGCTTCAATAAAGGAAGCTTTTAAATGAAACAGCATTTCTTTTCTGTGTATGTCCCCTTTCTGCCTTATTTATCTCTAAAGGGATTAAATGTCCAAAATGTTCCCTTTTCAGAGTCTGTTTCTAACGCATGATGACACTGGACGTGGGTGCAGAGGGGCGGGAAAGGATGGACCTTCTACAACTGCTGTAAATGATGCAACCTTTAAAATTTCATCTTGCTGGAAAATTAAAAGTACTCCAAAGCCACTGATGAACCTGTATTAAAGATGTGGCCAAGCCGGGCGTGGTGGCGCATGCTTGTAATCCCCGCACTTGGAAGGCAGAGACAGGAGAATCATGCAGGTTCAAAGTCAGCCACGCTGGCTTAAGAGACCCTGTTTCCAAATAAAACGTATAAAATAGGTCTGGGAGTGTAGCCTGGAGGTAGAAGGGCTTCCAGGCACTCCAGTACCACCAAAAGAAAAGAAAAGAAAAAAAGATGTGGCCACCACCCCATCTCCCAAACCTGCTGGTGCAGCCGTCAAAGCAAAAAGTTTGGCACTAAATCAAATTAACAAACATCCCTTAAGCACAGCACGAGTGTAGCTGCTTATAATTTGGAAAAATCCCACAGTACTCCTAAGCAAGACCATGATGCTCAGAAGTGTACCACAGCAGACATCACCAGCAGCCGCAAGCTTGATGGCTCTGGGGGTGTTACCATGGCAACCATGTACTCAGCAGTAACATGCTGTCTTCCTCTTGCCAACCCAGAACCAGAGGCATGAGAAAATAGCCAGCTTCCCAATGAGAACAACCCAGGGAGTCACAACGCAGGCTGACACCATCATTCACACATGCAGGAGACTTCATTTCAACAGTCTGAAATCATCTCCACCTTACCCTTCCAGAAAAAACACACAATTCTTTGTCTCCACTGTAGAGACACAGTCAACATATCACAAGCACAAAGCGCTAGAGAAATGTGCGGGAAGAGGATAGGGATTGTTGGATGTCTAAAAAGGGTGAGGGTTATGTTTGTTCACCTGGGTCCGGGTATGGGGGGGGTCTTTCTGGAAAGGACATGGAGAAGTGTTTGACCATCTGAAAAATCATCCTAAACATACCCTGGAGAGGTGCCCTCCTTTGGATTCTGAATGTCCTCCCAAGGACCATACATTAAAGCCTCGGACCCTACGGTAGCACTGTTGGAAGATGGTGGAACCCTTCAAGGGTAGGCTTTGGGGATACCCTTGGGTCATTAGGGATATACCCATGAAGGAGACTGTGGGACCTCAGCCCTTTCTTCTTTGCTCTCTGGCTCATGAGGTAAGAGGCTTTGCCCCATGATGCACTCCTGCCATGACATGGTATCTCACCACAGGCCCAACGCAACGGGGCCAACCATTCATGGGCTCCAAAACTGTGAGGCAAAATAAACCTTTTTTCTCTATACCTCAATTAACTCATGTATTTCATTATAGAAATATAAAGTGGACTAATATAAGAGGAGACTGGTAAGAAAGGAAGAAGCCAACCAGCATATCAGTCTTTCAAGGGAGCTATTCCCACCCATAAGATGAGCTAAAAGGAGGGAGGGCAAATGGCTAGTACATGAGGACACTGACCCCAAAAGAAGCATCAGAAGTCTTTAACCTCAAATCCCTCAGTGTGCTTCTGGATATTCCACATGATTTTGAAATAAAACAGAAACTGTCCAACATACCTTTTCTACTGGCAGAAAATCATTTTCTACTTCGATGGACCTCGGTCTTAGTTTGATTGGCTTGTCTTTGAAAATATCTCCAAAGCCTACTCCCTTAACTTTCTTGGGCTGGATGGCTGCAGTGGCCACTGTCCCATTGGCACCTTCAGACTTTGTACTGCTCGAGTCGCCCCCATCGCTCTCGGAGCCTGTAGTTTCCCTTAAGCCTGTCAAAAGGAGGGACAGGGAGAGAAAGAGTTCAGAAATCAGCCAGAGTCCAGAAAAAGATCCTCATAACAATCAGGAGCCAAGTCTGAAAGAGTCACCGGGTAGACCATCACTCGCACTGGGATTTTGTAATTGATGTGTTGAGTTTGTTGAGTTTGGCTGGCCCCCAGCCTTTATTTTAAATGGTGAATCAATATCACTTTTCAGAAAATCGAGTTTCAAGTGGATCTCTTTGTACATGTAACATGGCACCCCTCTGCAGCCAGAGCCTGGTTCTGATTTGAATTTGGCCATGGTTGGTACAATCACATCTCTCCCTGCCCCCTTCCTCACCTCCCCAGCCAGTCAGTACCACATACTGTACCTCCAGTCCCTCTGAGTCATGTCAATTAGCAATTAGCAATGAGAGTAACGTTTCCTAAAGGGAAATTGCAAAGCTAAAAGGGATTTAAACAAATTAGCAATTGAAGAAACCACACAAAATTATGAATGTCAAGGACTTAAATATCTTTGGATGGCTTCACAAGGAATAAATGCATGCAGACAGGTTTCTCTAGGAAAGCACTGAACCAAACTTGACATGAAATCGGTTTCACTAGCATGATGATGGCATTTGTAAAAAGAGGCAAAGCAAGCCACCCTCCCAAGGGACTGGAGCCCCCAAGTCTGTGGCTCTTCTTCCCTCCTTTAACACCATTCTCCTCCCAAAGCTGAACCCTTTCCAAAGAATAACACCGGGGATGTGACTCTCTTCCTTCACCCTCTCGTGGCATGTACTAGGAGGTATAAAATAATGATCAACAACACAGTTTGGACACTTACCTCCCCAGATTCTTTTTTTCCCCAGGCTCTGCCCACAGTCATGTTCCTAAAAGGAAGAGCCTATTTGTACCTAGTTAGTTTCTGGGTATACATTCTCCTTTGGTGTGTGTGTGTGTGTGTGTGTGTGTGTGTGTGTGTGTGTGTGGTGCTGGGGATTGAACCCAGAGGCATTCTACCTTCAAACTATACCCTAAGACCATTTTTTTAAAACAGGGTACCACTAAGTTGGTGAGAGTCTCACTAGGTTCCTGAGGCTGGCCTTGAACCTGTCATACTCCTGTCTCAGCCTCTCAAGTACTGGGATTATAAGTGTGCGACACCACACCAGGCACTCATTTTTCTTTGGTGGTCAGTACATCAATTTTGCCATCAAAAAGCAGGATTCTGAGAGTATTTTATGGAATAGTAAATTCTGTCATGAAACTGTCTCTCACAGCCTCTAGACATGTATGATAACTCCTGACCACTTAGTATATATCTTCTGATCAGAATAATGCTCAGGGGATAAAAGTACACCAGCAATTTTTTTCCTCTCTTAGTCAATTGTGCATTATCTCCCTAGAGGTCAGGTAGCCTCCTAGTCCATAAGAATGATACACCAAATAATTGCTCACATAACATGTCATAAAATGCTGAAGTCATTCAAATGAGGAGGGAGGTCTCAGTGTAGGAAGAAACTGTTAAATGAAAACAGATAAAATATAGAAATGTCATTATAAATTGCTAACACGTTTCCAAAAAAGTCAAATCCTCAAAAAAAAAAACCACACACACACACACACACACAATGGTTTCCTTTGTTGTTGCTGCTATTTGCCAGAGAAGGGTATTTCTAAGCCAAAAGGGTGGGGGAGGAGGAAGGTCCCTGGTGCACATTTTAATTAAATGAAGAACAGCATCTGTGAGCAAGAACGCAGGACAGAACAAGGAGCAGCCTGCCATAAGGGGGTCGGCTATATCTCCTGCGGCTGGACTTGAGTGTGCAAACATGGAAAAGCCCCCTGGATTAGCTCTCCATTCGTGTGTTTATCTGTTCATTGTTTTTGGAAATATCCCTGCTGGAGATATAATTTTGGAGTCTAAATAATGTGTCATTTCCCCCTTGAACATGTCCTGATTGTGCTGTGTGGATTCTATGTGATAAATGGCTTGTGTATTCTTTGCTGATTTGGAGAGAGCCATTGGAGGGTGAAACAAACAAAGAGTTAGTGGGAAAGACCCACCGTCCCCTCCCCCTCCCATCACTTCTACCACCAGAAGGCAGCAGCATAAATGGATGAGGGCATGTCTGTTTTTGTTCTTCAAAGAGAAGAATCAAAGTGTTCTAGCATTCCCCATGAGCTAGAACCTTAACATTGTCAACTGCTGCAATCCCGAATCAACTGAGACTCCAGTTTTAGGGATTTGCTGCCTTCCAGCTCATCTTAATAACTTTATATTAATCATTGTGAGACATATATTTTGGACACAGGGAGAGGCTGCGGGGTCATTCAACCACACAAACATGACTTGGGGGAAAAACACATGGCAGTTTTTATTCCAGAAACACTGGCTTCCTGATCCTGTCGTTTTTATTTTATTTTATTTATTAGTAGTACAGGGGACTGAACCCAGGGGCACTCTGCCACTGAGCTACATCCCCAGCCCCTTTTTTAGATAAGATCTTGCTAAATTGTCCAGGCTGGCCTCGAACTTAAGATCTTCCTCCCTCAGATTCCTGAGTAGCTGGGATTGCTGCCATGAGCTACTGCACCTGGTTGGTGCTGGCCTTTTTAAACATGAAATTAAATTGCTGAATATCTGTGGTGAAGTAACTAAAAATCGACTTCCTTCCCTTCGGAACGGAAGAAAGTTAACTTTATTTTCATGTTTATTTGGTGCTTCATCTCTTTAAGCTACTGGTGCCTGTTACACACATTATCCTACAAAATGTCTCCATGGCATGCTCATGATGTGAGATGGTACTCACTCTCAGGTAGGACAACCCAGAGAGGAGACTAGGCAATGGGGCCAGTTCATGATGGGCTCCTTATTGGCATGTGAAATTAGTGCAAAAAGTATGCGTTTGGAAACAACTTTATTAGTATTTCAGCAGTATACCTTGGTGTAACTTCCAAGCATGTGGCTAGTGGACGTGTTTAGGTAAACAGGGCACGGGCCAAGCCAGATGTGGTCAAAGTCCCTTGGTGAGGCACAGGTGACACACTGCATGTGTGGTAAAGTCACGTGCCAGAGGACCATGCATCAATCCACGGTGAAATGGAAAGAAAAACAGTCTTCACCCGGACAGTTGGAGAAAGATGTTTCTGGTGTTCATGTCCAAACCACCTCTTTTCGCACACCCATGCATACGTGCATATGTGCATATGTGGACACGCACACTAAGGTGGATGCTCTTCCTTCAAAGTGAAAAAAGAACAAAACCTCCTTAAATTTATTCCCACCAGTCCTGCCCACCTGTGGGCAGTTTACCCCACTCTTCAGGCACCAATCAGAGGCATTCTTATTTGGTTTTTCTATGGTACTGGGAACTGAACCCAGGGGCATTCTACCTCCAAGCTATATTCCCCTAATCCTTTTTATTTTCTCTTTTGAGACAGGATCTTGCCAAGTTGCTGAGGGCCTCACTAAGTTGCTGAGGCTGGCCTCGAACCTGTGATCTTCCTGTCTCAGCATCACAAGTACTGCGATTACAGGTGTGCAGCACCACGCCCAGCTCCGTTCCTATTCGTTTTTAATTGAACACACACATATGTTGCGCTTACTATGTAGCGGGAACCATTCTGAGGATATCGTGAAATGAACTCATTCATCTTCCCTCAACTTTTGGCAGTCTCACTTCATGACACAAAAGGCAACGTATTGGTCCTGCCAAAAGAAGTCTGCCGTGTGGTGATTGGCCAAATAAGCAAAGCAAAACACCATTTCTGGCATGAACTTGCATGCCAAAATTTTCTTTTGCTGAACCATACAATGACAAAATGGTTATTGATTTTTGATGACCCGCTCCGAAAAAGCTGATGACTCTGCCAGAAGCATCTTCCACGCCCCGCCACCCACAAGCCCAGAGATACTGATGCAAATACATATGCCATGACAGATGCTACTCTTCCCTTCTCTGCGCGCATGGCTCATGCATGCATGTCACACACATGATAGAGGCGGGAAGCAAACAAGGAAGCGCCAGGGGCCGCTGGTGGCAAGGCTCTTGTAGCACACGCCAAGGAGATGACACTTATCATAAGCAAATAAGTCCATTTCCTTGGCTCAGGTAATCACACAGACACTTGGCATAAGCATGAGCCTCTTGGGAAAGGACAGCTGCATCAAAAACACAAGTACCCAGATCTTATCTTTACAATTGCCTCCTGCTGTTAAGGTCACTCACTGTAATAGCGTCTGTGGCCCTCCGTCTTTCCCGGTGCAGCTCGGTACAGAATTGTCCCTTCAAAGGTAGTCTTTCCTGACAGTGAATGAGAGAAGAGAAGGGGAGAGAAAAACACAAGAGAGGGGGGAAGGGAGAGCAAATGATGGCAAAAGAAGGAAGAGGAAGAGTCTTTAACTGAACTTGCCTTCGAGGCATCCGCTACAAGAGCAGCATCCGCGAAATTCATTTGAGACCATTAGGCAGTATTTAAGCATGTCACAGAATGAGCCCAAAGTCCCCATGCAACTGGGTTGGCAACGGGTGACCAGATTTGGGGCTTGCCTCTGCCAGTGAACGGCAAATAGACTATGCTCACTTAAAACCTGGGAGCCATGTTGACATTGGAATTTAAGAGTAAGAAAAACCTCAATTAACCAGAGGGTATCCAATTCATCAGATTCCTTCATTAACTCAACTAAACGGCACTGTTTTGTTTTTGGAGAGCATAAAAAAAGCATAAGAAAAATTTGGGCCCATTAGCCTTTAGTCTTCTCCCCCTCAAGCCCCAAATGATAAAAAACAAATACTCAGCCCAGTGCAGTGGCACATGCCTGTAATACCAGTACTTGGGAGGCTGAGACAGAGGATCACAGGTTTGAGGCCAGACTCAGCAACTTAGTGAGACTCTCAGCAATCTGGCTTCAAAAAAAATAAAAGGGGCTTAGGGTGTAGCTTAGAGGAAGAACGCCTCTGGATTCAATCCCTGGTACCACCAGAAAACAAAGACCAAAAAAAACCACACACACACACTGATGTTCAATCCCTAAGATTCTAAACAAGAAACAAAGTTCTCTTTAAAAGATCTGTTGTGGCTCAGTGGTAGAGCACTTATTTAGCATGTGTGAGGCCCTGAGTTTGATTTCCAGTGCTACAAACATAAGTAAGTAAATAAATAGAAATATTTGTCATCCTCAGTGCCTTTAAGCAAGAAAATATATTGATATACTAGAGAGAAGGTTTCACCAATGAGGTTTGAAACCAATAGTGGTATCCATCTCCATGTAGGGAGGTTTCTGCTTAGCATCAGAACACAAAAAAAAACCTGTTTCTTAGAACATCTTAATTGAGGTTTTGCTGCAACGGTCATGAGCTTGAACTTAATCATGAGGTCATAGGGCTCATCTGGTATCAAATATTAATATCTGGTTACAGTAGAAGTTGTCAATATCATAAGACCAGACACATGGCTAAAACCCAGATATCTCTGAAACCAAGAGGAAATACATAGAATACACACATCCTGCCCCAGTTTGATTGCACTGATATCCATCCACCCTTCAACATCCACCCACCCTTCAAAACACACACACACACACACACACACACACACACACAACCTACAGAGAGTACCACCAGTGGTAAAATTATTTTAAAGGAAAATTCAATTAATAAAGGCATTACTCTAAGCAATATGTTCTATTATGCCTTATGAATTAAATACTCAATCTGGAAGCTAGTCGTACAGCTTCATAATAAGTGCAAGGGATAAGAAGTTGGGCTAGGTTTACAAAGAGAATGGAACTGAAGGGGGGGGAAAGCAACCCGTCTCACTTCCTAGAAGCAGTCCATATAACAACAGAAAACTCAACAGGAATCGATGACAGCTCTGGGACCTCGTCACTCCTAATATAGAAAGGAAACTGTGAATGATCAGACCAATAGCATAAATGGAATCAGGAATTTTCAATTTCCATGTCTACCAGGCATGGTGGTACACCCTTATTCTGAAATCTGCCCCTTTTGATAGGTGTCTTGTATCCAAATAAAGTAAAACACTTAAACATTCATCTCACTGGGTGTGTAAGAACAACGTAGAAGGAAAACAAAGTGTTTTCTATGTTCTTGTTAGGAGTGCAGCTCTTGAGGATGTTGGTGACAAAACAGAGGCTGTTAACAGTAGCTAGTTTTCATTTGAGAATTTTTCACTCTACTTAATGTGCTGATTAAGTCAATACTACTATAGTTGTTTTGTGAGCCAGATCCTCCAAAACCGAAAAGCAGGAGTCTTCTGTGTCAGAAAAAAAATAAGTATAAGGGAAAAAAACACTCTTTTGATAGTGTTTCCCCAAGTACAAAGAACCTCCATGTGTTCTTCCTTTCGACCAAGTCTGAGAACCATTGAGGTGAACTAGGGCCTTGATGTCTCAGAATGGCCAAGTCAAGTCACCGGCTCCACTAGCAGCAAGGCTATCTGGGATGTAACTTGGGCCAGGGCTGGCTTGAGGATACACACAGGCATGCTATCTGAAGGGCAAAAGAAATGAGCAACGAGAAAGATCATGAACACGCGTGACATTTATCTTACTGGGGAAAATACTTTGCTGTCAGTATCAAATATTAGTACTTACAGGCAGCAAACATTAAGAGAGGAAAATTTTAAAATTCAAACATAAAATCATAGGCATGGTAGCATTGAACTTTGCCTGCAACTCGGCTTTATCAATTTGCTAACAACTTTTCATTGTTAGTAGAACATTCATCAAACACAAAACAAGTATCATCAACTATTACAAATAAAAGGCCTGGTTGCCACACAATGGAATTCTCAGCCTGGCTTTTGTTTTCATAGATGAGGGGCACCGGGCGATTTTGTTTTTACAGCTGGTGGAACACATTATTGTGTATCATGGGAGTGGTTGGCCATGTTCGTGAAACCATCTTCATCTTTCTCGTAGCTTGACACACCACCCAAGTATCAGAACCAAAACTCTTAAAATAAAAAAAATTGGGAAAAATTAGTAACCTATGGTTACTAATAGTTATAGAAAGAAAATGCAAACTTTCTCCTTCTGAAGATTATGGAAATAAACTAAAAATGTTCCTGTAGCTATAGGATTTTAAAAAAACAGGAATATCATTAGCTTTATGACAATTATTTGAAATTAATGTTAAAAATATGAAAGGAAATGCACCAGAAACTGTGTACATGTATGTTTCTATCACACTAATCCGAGGTTACAATGTACCAATACAAGTACATTTTTTTTTTTGGTGGTACTGGGGTTCCTGGAAGCCCTTCTACCTCCGGGCTACACTTCCAGACCTATTTTTTTTTTGGAAACAGGCTCTCTTAAGCCAGCGTGGCTGGCTCTGAATATGCACGATCCTCTTGTCTCCACCTCCCAAGTGCGGGGATTACAAGTGTGCTCCACCACGCCCGGCCGAAATTGAAACTGGACAAGTCATATCTGAATTTCTTTGCCATAAGTCCAAATATATCGGTATTTCAGAGTCAGGCTACTCTGTGATTATAACCTTTGATGGTTAGCTCTATTTCACATTATTTAGTCAATGATAACATAAGCACAGTCCTGAATGAAAAGACAGTTCATTAATCATGATCTGTAGTCACAGTATGAAATAAGTGCAACTGCAGTCAGGTTTGAAATCTGACAGATACTCTGCAAACGGGAGAGCTGTGTATATGATAGAGGTAAAACTGGGGTGTGTGTGGGAGACCTGCATGTCCCTCTGGCCTCCTTACTCACAAGCCAGACCACACCCAGGACTTAATTACACTGGGCATTTGTGTTGTCATCTGACACCAGACTAAACGATTCCTAATTCATTTCCATCCTTAACCTCCTAAGATTCTGCCTGCACTACTGATGTAATCACTAGGTGTTATGGGATCACATTCTTTTTAATTTTTTTTTTTTTATTTTTGGTGGTGCCAGGTATAGAACCAAGGATCTCAAAGATGCTAGGAAAGTGTTTACCACTGACTACAGCCCCAGTCCTGGACATTTTGTTTTTTAAAAACCTGATTGATGTCAGGTGAGGTTGTGCACACCTGTAATCTCAGTACTAGGGAAGGGAAACAGGAGGATGACAGGTTCCAGGCCAGCCTCAGCACCTTAGGCTCTCCATAACCTAGCTAGATCCTGTTTAAAAACAAAAGGGGCTGGAGGTGTATCTCAGAAGTAGAATGACCTGGGTTTATTCCCAACACCAAAACAAAACAAATTTACTTAACACTGTGTGTTTTACTATTGATGTGATATGGTGTATGTGGAAGCCTATTTCTCTTTTAAAACATCCTGGTTAGCTAGGCATGGTGGCACATACCTGTAATCCCAGTACCTGGGAGACTGAGACAGGAGGATTGCAGGTTTGAGGACAGCCTCAGCAATTTAGCGAGACTCTTAGCAACGTAGAGAAACCCTGTTTCAAAATTTAAAAAAATAGGTCTGGTGGTGTAGCTTGGAGGAAGAATGGCCCTGCATTCAGCCCCCAGTATAATAAACAAACAAACATACATACATACATACATACATACATACATACATACATCCTGGTTGCACCCCCAACAATAGGTCTGGATGATAATCATCAATCAGATTATTCAATTTGATGTTAATGGTGGTTAACATCAAAAAAGACATCATTACGATGTGAGAGAGAAAGCTATAGATTTTAAAGGTACTCAAGACATATCAACTAATCCCAATGTAGGTATCTTATTTGGATCCAAATTCACATTAACAAAATGCATCCAAAAAAGGAAGACTACTATTAGGGCAAAGTGAACATTGACCACTTGTTTAATTATTTCAAGCAGTTGCTGTGATTGTGTGTATGGATGTAATAATGGTATTTTAAGACGCTCTTTTCCTGATAAATATTAAAATACTTGTGGATGAAATTACAAAATATACGAGATTTGCTCCAAGATAATATGGAGGTTGATGTATAAGAGCATAATTTGAACAAACTGGCCATAGCTTGGTAACTGGTGAAGCCAGTTAATAGGTACACGGGGGTTCATTATACTCTTCTTTTTACAACTTTTTATTGGTGCATTGTAATTGCACATGATAGAGTCTTAGTGATACATTCATATATGCATATAGCATTTATACTATTCTTACTTTTGTATATGTTAGAAATTTTCTATAACAGTTTATAAAAATTATCTTAAAAAACTACCTTTAAAATTTTATAAGCTTTAGGAAAGGGAAAGATGCTTTCAAGTCTAAAGATACACTAAAAATTTCTGCTACTACATAACTTATGGGTTTTCAGGACATAATCTTTAACCGAAAATAGTAACGAATATAATTGTTGCAATTCTTTTTTTGGGGGGTATACCAGAGATTGAACCCAGGGAACTACCTCTGAGCTATGCCCCCACCCCTTTTCATTTTCTTATTTTGAAACAGTCTCACTGAGTTACTGAGAGTCTAAGTGGCTGAGACTGACCTCAACACTGTGATCTTCCTGTCCCAGCCTCCCAAGTACTGTGATTACAGGCAAGTGCCACCATGCCCGGCTTAATATTGTAATTCTTTCCTCAACAGACTAGATTACCCGTAACAAAAATCTAAGAAAGTTTTAGAGGTTTTCATAACCAACTGCCACATGTAAAAATACATTGGAATATAAATCGGGCGTGATGGCGCACACTGGTAATCCCAGTACTTGGGAGGCTGAGACAGGAGGATCATGCTGGTTTGAAGTCAGCCTCAGCTACTTATGCTCTCAGCAGCTTAGTGAAACCTTGTTTCCAAATAAAGTATAAAATAGGTCTGGGAGTGTAGCCTAGAGGTAGAAAGCTCCTGGTACAACCCCAGTACCAAGACACATGCAAAAAAAAAGTATTGGAATACAAAAAGAAAGCAAGTTCTAGGAATTTTGACCTGTAATTCAAAGATAAAAATGTCTCCTTAGAGTAATAAAGAATTCATCAAACATTTATTAAACATCTACCATGTGACATGCTGTCATGGTACACTTATTTGATTAATTTAGTGCCAGTGTTTCATCTATCACATTCATTCATTAGTACACAAAATTCAGTAAATGTGAACTATTCAAAGCATGTACACATACAGAGGTGTGTGCATGTGTATGTGTGCGTGAGAGAGAAACAGTGACTTGTACAAGGATTGTACACAAGATTCTCTTCATAACAAGATCTCTCTTTTGAAAATCCTCACCCTAATTTCTTATTAGCTTAAATTAAAAAGATGGCACACTCTCTCATCTCTAAAGGCTACCAACATGGTGCAAACATTAGAATTTAACTTACCCCCAGAGTCACGTATTAACTAAGCAATCTTTGTAGAAAAACTAACAGCAGTTTACACAGAGTACTAAGTAGGCTGGTCTAACAAAGTCCATTTAACACATACCAGGGGGAAAGCTAGATATCCTTCATACATTGACTACATTTTATAGTTTTCAGCTTTAGGAAAAAGCAGATAAGCATTTACTATAATTATCACTGGGAGAAACTGGATGAAGTAAGTATATATGGAGCCTCCCCATAGAGTTTTGTGTTTAATTTTACAACTCTCTGTCTGTGAATCTATAATCTATAATTATTGCGAAACAAAAGGTTCTTTCAAAGAAGTAAAGCACATTAAAGCTACTAACACTGTTTTGGGGGGTGCTGGAGAATAAGCATATCCATTCTAAAACCCAAAGCTTTGCTTAGACAAATCCTACCAAAATATATAATTTCTGCAAATGATCTGATTTAATTATACAAATTGTGTGTGTGCATGTATACACGTGCATATGTTACTAGAGATTGAACCCACTGGCATTCTACCTTCAAGTTACACTCCCAGCTCTATTTTACTTTTTATTTTGAAACAGTGTCCCACTACATTGCTGACACTGGCCTCCAACCTGTGAGCCTCCTGTCTCAGTCTCCCAAGTACTGGAATTATAGATGTGTGTCACCGTATCCAGCTTGATTATACAAATTTTAATACAGTCACATGCTAAGGCAAATCTAGAGTGTGAGTGGCTACTGAAAACGCTGTCGGAACACTGAGAAATACAATTTCTCACTTTCAGGGGACTATTTCTTTTTTTGGCAAGCTACAGGGACATTATTCTCACATCTGTGATGAATCATTTTATGAACAATCCTCACATTGCCATGGGACTGGCCTCTCTGCCTTTGTACCAACTCTTCCTCAGATGTACCCAGCATCTGGGTACTTCCAGGTGTAGACAGCACCTGGGACACTCTCCTGAACATCTGGGGATTTGTGTTACCTATTCCCATAATAGGATAGAATGGAGTCCAGGGCAATCAGAGGGTGGGAGTCCTCTCAGATTTGTCTCTGAATCTTCAACAGTATTCAACAAAGACTGAATGAATAAATAACAGAAAGAGGAAAGGATGGAGGAGAGAAAGAAGGATGGATGAATGGATGCAGAGCAACAGATGGAGAGATAGGTGCTCTTTTCCTTAACTGTATACACAGGAAGATTACAAAAGTAATTTTCTTTTTCTTTTCTTTATTCTTTTTGTATGATACTAGGGATTGACCTCAGGGGAATTATACCTCTGAGATACACTTCCAGTCTTTTTAAATCTTTTATTTTAAAACAAGGTCTCGCTAAATTGCTAAGAGTCTTGTCACATTGCTGAGGGTGGCCTCGAAGCCATCTCAGCCTCCCAAGTACTGGGATTACAGGTGTATACTAACATGCCTGGCAATCCATTACATTTTTATCAAAATCATCCATCCTGGTTGGCAGTCCATGCCTCTCCGAGGACCTCAAAGTCCCCCAATGATGGACAGATTCCATGGATTAGGCGTGGCCGCTGAATCTATTGGGCTGTCCTTGAACTCAAATAAAAGGCTAGGGGTGGAAAGAGTTGAGTGTTGGGGAAAGTGAAAGAAAGCCAGATGATCAGGAAAACCACTCCACTCAGCCTCTTATTTATCCTGCACCAGGAATTCCAGTACCATATCCTCTGACCTGAGAGTTTGGTCAGGTCAGCTGTCTACATTATTGACTTGGAAAGTAGGAGGGACGGTTTTTTTAACAGCTCCAAAACTAAGAGTGGCACTCCCCCACTCCCCTGCTCTGAGAACACAGCCTAGCTGGGAAGACAACAGGAGGTCTCCCCAAAAGCTTGTTCAATACTTCCCCAGATCTGCTTCTCTGCATGAATAGATGAAATAGATGAATCCCAAAGTAATTTCCAAACGCAGGCATGATGCTTCAGTGGCTACAGTATCAGTCAGTGAGAAGACAGCTCCCAAGCTGCCAAACACTAACAGCTATGGCCCAACAGTTTACCCTGATTAACACCAAGAATTACCATTGACTGAGGGCCTTCTACAAACGTGGTGGTTCATATACATGACTGCGACTGAAATGCAGAATGCATTTCCTCATGAAAATAAATTTATAATGGCACGATTTGGTTCTCCCTCCAAAAAAGCATATTTTATTCACAATGTCCCTGAGGTACAGTGAGGTTATTATAGGACCTAATTACTAGCTATGATATCATTCTAGTGTTGAAAAGAATGCATAAGCCGAGCATGGTGATGCACGCTTGTAATCCCTGCACTTGGGAGGTGGAGACAGGAGGATCGCGCAGGTTCAAAATCAGCCTTGCGGGCTTAAGAGACCTTGTTTCCAAATAAAATATAAAATAGGTCTGGGAGTGTAGCCCGTAGGTAGAAGGGTTCCATCCTCAGTACAACCAAAAAAAAAAAAAAAGAAAGAAAGAAAGAAAAAGAAGAATGAAAAGAAGGCATGAGAGGAGAGCTGAAATTCTAATGTGGACTTGGGAGGATAGCAATTATCACAGTCATACCCATTAAGCTAGGCCATTGTAGTGAAAAAGTCCCCTGCTCCAAGCCAGAGAAGGCAGCAGAAGCTCTAAGATACTTTAAAATCTCCTCCCCATCTTTCCTTTTATAGGCTGTAAGATAGAATGGAGTCCAGCGCATGAGGGTCCCAGACTCTCACAGTGGAGAGAAGGGCCCCCCATTGAGGCCACCAAGCCAATCAGCTAATGCAGCTGTTTCTATATATACCAGGCTGTCTGATCTGAGACACCAAGCAAAGGAGGTGGCCTGAGCACTTCTCTGGAAAGGGTTTTACTTCCAAATCAGGCATCTGGGCAACCGTGTTACTGTCATAATGCATGAGACACCAAATGACATAAGAATGCCACTCAAGTCAGACTCTTTTTTTTGCCAAATGGAAAAGGAAGACATTTAAGAATGATTCAGGCAAGACTGAGCCGTCCTCCTCTTGTTAAGGGTAGTCAGCAACCCCAGGCAGTGCCGCCACCGCAACACAGCCCAGCCTCCTACGACATTGACGCTCATGACCTTGGCTCAACACAAGATAAACACAGACGCCCACGTGGGAAGGTGGGTTAGCGACTGGGAGAACGAAGCTTCCGGTCCTGACCTTTGGCTCCGTGAGCTGGAAAGGGCAGCAGAGAAGCTGGAGGGAGACAGTCAGGCCCTGGAGAAAGAAAGACCTGAAGTTCGTTCTCACCATTGCAGAAGGGAGCGCGCTCCCTCCCAGCGGGGGCCGAGACTTGCTGAGGTCTCAGGCTACTGTTGAGGGAGCAGGCGCGCACTTATCTTGTGCAGGGCACCTCTCGCCACCAATGATTTCTTTTTTGTCATGTTTCTCTGAGTTCCCCAAGGAACCCTGAGAAATACTGACAACTTCACTGGGCTCACTTAAAAAAGAAGAATGAGCTCGTGGTGACATTCTAGAGTTAATGGAGGTGGCAAAAGGCACCCATGAGAGAGTACTGCTATGGCATGAGGGTGGACAGTCGCTTATCCAAAGGTATACAGAACATGTGGCTGCGGGTCACAGCTGGCTAGTGATGAACTTACTAAACCACAGCAGGTGGTGGTTGTATAACCCCCAAATACCCAGGAGCTTCTGTCACACACAGCCTCTGAGCATAGGGCAAGGCACAGAGGAAGGCAGGGAGGAGCACAGTGGGCCCCCTCCGGTACAGTGAGGTGGACTTCCTTACTTGACTTGGACAGCTGCTCATCCTGGGATATGCCGAGCTCATCTGACTCCCCTGACAGCTCCTTGATGAAGTTGGAAGGAAACATTCCAGTCTTCCCGTTGAGAACACCTTCCCACCATCCTTCCTCCACCTGCACAGACACAAAGAGAAGAGCACAGACGCAGGCTCAGGTGAGACATGACAGATTCCAGTTTGGTGTGGAGTAGAAACCACACACAGGGACCGGGTAGCACACACCTGTAGTCCTAGTACTTGGGGGCTGAGACAGGAGGATTGCAGGTTTGAGGCCAGACTCAGCAACTTAGTAAGGCTTTCGGCAACTTAGCGAGACCTTGCTTCAAAATACAGAATAAAATAGGACTGGGAGTGTAGCTCAGAGGTAGAAGGCCCCTGGGTTCCATCCCTAGTACCACTGAAAAAAAAAGGAAGGAAGGGAAGGAATCAGGTCCCAGGGAATCCAAAAGTAGTCTACACATTCTTGAGATTCAGACTAAGGAGGAGTGGAGGGGTTAGCCTGGGATCCACAAAAGAAAATGAATAAAAACAAACACTTGATTTTCTTTAACCTCTACCAAAGTTTGGCATTTCCTTTGATTATGATTATAGGTGGCAAACTAGTATTACAAGGACTTGTGACTTATCATGGAACAATTCACAGGTATTTTCATATCACATCATAGATGCTGTAGGTATCTTGAAACACTTGTGCTCACTGTTACTCTGAAAAGGTGGCAAAGTTATTACACCTGCTAGGAGACCTTTGATGTTTAATGTAATCATAGAAAAACACATAGGTTGCTCTATCAAAATTTGCTTTTAAAATAATTTGATAGCTACTTCAATATAAATACATCCCTTTATAATCCTACATGTTTGATTTTATGCATTTAAAAGTACTATTTAAAAACTGAGAATGGTTGCCCCAGACTACCAAAAGTAACTAGACAGCCTAACAAGAACAGTTAAGAAGCTAAAGGCTAAAGGCAAAGAACTCAATGGGAATGTAAAAAGATTTCCTGTAGGTTTCTGAAGCATCCTAGAATCAACAGGAAGAGGCAGAAGGGATGCATTGAGGGTGGTGACACCAGTCATCTATGAAGAGTGAAGGCCGGATTATGGGAGCAGTGACAATGGACAAGGCAGATTTGGACTGGAGGCCTGTTGTAGTTCGATATAAAATGTCCCCTAAAGAGTTCATTTATTAATGTCTGGAGCTGATGTGATAAAGTCATGAGGGTTGGATAAATTCATCTTAATGGATTTGTCTGGGTGTGGCCTGGGCTGGTAGGGCGTGGCTAGAGGAGGTGGTCCCTGGGGATTATATAAACGGTTCTTCCTCACCCTGGTCTCTCTCTTGCTTCTGGCTTCCATGATGTGAGAAACACAACCCACGCACTCTCCCTCTCTCCTCCTCCTGCCGCCATACCCTGGGATCCACAGTCCCTGGCCTCACATGGAATAAGCCCAAAACCCTAAGAAAATAAATCTTGCTTCCTCTAAGCTGTACGGTGAGATCTTTAGAAATGCCGACCTGAACATGGCCCTCTGAGGGATGAGCTGGCTTTGAGTCATTAATTACCTGGGATAAGTAAGAAAAGGATTTAAGAAAATCATCGCAAGATTTTGCGATGGAGCAAATAGAATGGTACAAGTCAAAACATTAAGCTGCTTCTTGGAGGAAAATAATTCCATTTATTTATTTGTTTGTTTATTTATTTATTTATTTATTTATTTATTTATTTATTTATTTATATACTTACTTACATGCTTACTTATGGTGCTGGAGAATGAGCCCAGGGGTGTTCTACCTCTGAGCTATACCCTCAGCTCCTCTTTTTTGAAAATATTTTTTGAAATGGGGTCTCTCAAAGTTTCTGAGGGTCTCACCAAGTTGTCAAGGCTGACCTCAAACCTTGATCCTCCTATCTCTGCCTCTCAAGTACTAGGATGACAGACATGTGTCACTACACCTGGCTAATAAGGTCATTTTGAGAATAAGCAAGTATTAAGTTCCCAACACGATGCAGCATATAGAAAGAGGGTTAGAACCTTCAGAGTTCTTTCTACTATGCGCATGTAGTATGCGCCTGAATCAATAAATATAATTTAAGAGCTAAAATTATTCAAACAACAAAAAAATTAGTATCAAAAGTCCAATTCTTATCTTGAAACTTAGCTATTGTGTGACCTTATTCCAGTTTCTTCTACCAAAATCAACCCCACTTTTCCCATCTGTGTAACAAAAACAATGAACCCATTTCACAGTTGTCATATTACAGGTAGATGATTTATGATTCTAAACCAATGACCAATGGCTGGGGATACAGAACTCTAGAGAGCATGTCTTTATTTTTTCTGAAGAAGGTAACAATCTACCAAGACAGAAGGGTGTGGCTAACAAACTAGCAATGTGAGGAAAGTAAATGAGAAAATACCACAATTTAGCACAAAGTGAACTTCATATACAAAGTCGAGCTCACTGAGATCTGGGATGCTCAAGGAAAGCTTTAAAAAAAAGAAAATAAAAATTAGACCTTTAAGAAATTAGAAACAAGCCGGTCCTGGTGGCACACACCTATAATCCTAGCACTTGGGAGGTTGAGACAGGAGGCGTGCAGGTTCATGACCAGCCTCAGCAACATAGACCCTCGGCAGCTAAACCAGACCATTTCAAAATAATAAAAAAAGGCTAGGGGTATAGCTCACAGGTCGAACGCCCCTAGGTTCAATCCCTAGTGTCAAAAACCAATTAAAAATTTCAAAAAGCAGAAACAACAGCTAAGATTTAGGAAAGGGATGCGCTACACACTCCAGCAAGAGGGGAGCCTCTGGAGCCTCTGGGATGGAAAGATATCATTCAGAGCATTTGTTAGCGAATTCATGGGACACAGACTTGCAGAGTGGTGGTTACACTCACTCGGCCACAAAATCTCTGGGAAGGAATGCAGACAAGAGGCTCCACGCACAACTGTCCCCATGACTATTCAATACCAACTTGTGGCAGTTCACAGCATTTCCGTTGAAAGCATCCCATGTTTCTATGCCAACTCGACTGATACGGATTATTCTTTCAAGGAGCTTTTTATAGGATTAAGATGGCTAGGAAGATTTGCTCTGGGCCTGAATATCAATGGCCACAGGTTCTTTAGTGTGGGATCCTTTGTGCTAGTCCTGAATAAGGAATCATAGAGTGACCTTCTTCCTCCCAGGACCACAGGGTAGGAAGGGAAAAGCAAAGGCACAGACCACAAGTAAGTGACGTGTGGCATAATCCCCTGCTGCATGGGGCAGCTGGTCCAATTCCATGCCATTTAGCTGGATGATGTCTAAAATGGCCCTGTTTCTGGTAAGCAGTGGCTCCGGCAGGAGATGCCAAGGGAAACGCTCTTGATGTGCAGGATCGGCAGGATGCCTGCTGGGAAGACAGGAGGAGTACCTTCACCTTGACACATCCACATGTGCTTGGGTCACTGTCACAGCGCAGTCTGAGAGGAGTGGCCCGGGGGAAAAAGGCAGAGGTCTGTCATTAGCCATGCAGAGAGCAGAGGGGCAGACAGAAAACCAGCGCTCGGCGCCTGGGGGAAATGCTTGCCATCACAGGCGCCACGGGCACAGGGCATGTTTCTTTGAGAGCTGAGCCCTTGCAGGGTGGCTGGCCCTGCGACAAATGACAGCTGTTCTGTGCAATTCCTTCCTCCAGCCTGCTGCTGTGGTCTAGAGATTCAGCCTAGAGATGGGAGAAAAATGATCCTCGCTCTCACATTAGCTCTCTTCAGAGATACTCTAGTTCAGCTTCCTGCATCAAGACACTGGGGTACAGAATAATGCGACTGGCCTGCCTGCCTGCCTGCCTTTCCTTCTTTCTCTCCTTTCTTCCTTCCCTTCATTCCTCCCAGAGTCCCACACTGCCTGCCTTGATGCTACATCCTAACATTGTATTGCCAGATGATAGACAAACATACATTGGGATATTTTAGGATAAAATTGGATACTCAAGTAGATATGCATCATCTTTTAGGATTCTCTACTGGATTCGACTGTTCAAAAAATAAAATTCAAAACCCTCCTAACAGTTGTCTGTAGGGTTCCCCCGAAACATTTGTGTATATAGCTCTACAATATTATAGAACTTAATCCATCAGCCATATATGTGTTATATTTTTATGAATAGACTGTACAGCATTGCC
Source organism: Muscardinus avellanarius (assembly GCF_963383645.1). Taxonomy (NCBI): domain Eukaryota; kingdom Metazoa; phylum Chordata; class Mammalia; order Rodentia; family Gliridae; genus Muscardinus; species Muscardinus avellanarius. The sequence continues at coordinate 13,507,457 of NC_137792.1, forward strand.
ATCACAATAAAGTTATGTTCTTGCCTTGAACTGTCCCTGTGAAGCAAAGGTTTTTGTTTCTTGAGGAGTTGATTTGTTTTTAGTTTTCAATGGAATTAGGAAAGAGGCACTTGTTACCACTTATGCAATATTCATCATCAGAGAAAAGGGCAGATTTGTTTTTGTACTAGGTAGAGAACCCAGGGGCATCTACCTTTAAGCCATACCCAGTGCATTTCATTATTTATTCTAAAACAGGGTCTCACTAGGTTGCTGAGGGTCTTGCTAAGTTTCTGAGGTTGGCCTCTAACCTGCTGTCCTCGTCTCAGCCTCCCAAATACTATGATTTATAGGTGTGCACCACCAGGCCCGGCGAGAATACATTTTTGATGATGGAATTTGGACAATACGGACCAAAAGGCCAGCCTTTAAGTTTGATGCTACTATCACAGACTCTGTGGCTATTTCTCCTTTTCTGGATAGAAACAAGGCATAAAGACGACCCGCACTCAGCTAGTGCACAGGGAGGGGCTGGCCCCGTGGGTGGCGGCGGCTGGGGGAGGAGTCAGAGCACCTCAGCCACTCTTCTCCAGAAGCCCACATTCAGTTTCCCTGCAGCCAAAGGGCAGGCCAAAGTGGACAATTATTTCCCCCAAATATATTCATCATTTTCCCCATCTTGATTTGCATTCTAACAGCATTAAAGGAAAAAGCATCTACCATGACAGGAGGACCATTTTCAATTCTCATTCCCTCGCGATCTTTGATCAGGTACTTATAGCGATATTTCACATGATTATATCCTGGTGTACACAATTTTGTGTTCTGATCTGTTCAATTATTTTGCCAAAAAAGTGGTTTTCATGTATCCATTTAATCATTTTCTCATTCAGCAAGCGTTCATTAAAGTGCATATTAGATTTCAGGCTCTATTCCAGGTGGCATGAATATAAAGATAGATGAAAACCAGGTCCCTGTCATTGAAAAGCTCGCAGCTTGGTGGAATAGAACAGATAATTATAATGCAAAGTATCACAATAAATACATATTTAAAGGCCTCTGTGTTTACTATCTTAATGGCTTCGCAATCTTCTAGCTGGATAATACAACTTAATTCCCTTCCTTGATTATTTTTCATTATCCCAAACACTGCTGCAATTAACATATTTCCCAGGTATTTTTTCCCTTGTTTTTTCTGAAGATAAATTCTTAGGAATGAGATCACTGAGTCAAACAGTGTTGTTCAGATTTTTATAGCTCTTGACATTCCTTGCTAAATAGTTTCATATAAGTATTTTTATTTATTTATTTATTTTTTATTTATTTATTTATTTTTTGGTGGTACTGGGGGTGGAACCCAGAGGCTTTCTACCTCCGGGCTACACTCCCAGATCCATTTTTTATATTTTATTTGGAAACAGGGTCTCACTAAGTTGCTGAGAGCCTCACTAAGTAGCTGAGGCTGGCTTCGAACCCGTGCGATCCTCCTGTCTCCGCCTCCCAAGCGCGGGGTTTACAAGCATGCGCCACCACGCCCGGCTTCTTGGGCTATTTTAAAACTCTGTCAGTGCGGATGCTAACTGATAGAAAACTGAAAGCAATGTAAGTGATTCTCATCAAACAGCAATGAAAATAAGCTTTGACCAGCAGAGGCACAAATAATTTGTCCCTTAGAAAAGAATCTCAGAGCCGGGCATGGTGGCGCACGCTTGTAATCCCCGCGCTTGGGAGGCGGAGACAGGAGGATCGCGCGGGTTCGAAGCCAGCCGTGCTGGCGTAAGAGACCCTGTTTCCAAATAAAAATATAAAATAGGTCTGGGAGTGTAGCCCGGAGGTAGGAGGGCTTCCAGGAACCCTAGTACCACCAAAAAAAAAAAAAAAGAAAGAAAGAAAAAGAAAAGAACCTCAGAGGTTACAGTTTATTGCCCTGTAGGCCACTAGGGAGTTCGGCATCCACCTTGGCCTAGCCAAGTGGTTTTTCTTTCAATCATTATAAATGCTCTGCTCTTTCACAATTCCCCGGGAGCCCGTCTTCCAACCTTCGAGATCCCTCGCTAAGGAGGTAAATAAAACTCTGACACAGGCTCAGGCTGGGCTTAGAGTCAGGAAATCTGGTTTCTAGCATCAGGCCTGCCATTTCAACCCACAGGACGGTTCTCTGACAGTCTTCCTCAACTTCTCTTTTACTTTTCTGTAAGTTGTTGGTTTCTAAGCCTGGCATGGTAGTGCACATCTGTAAATCCCAGCATTTGGGGGGCTGAGAGAGGAGGATCACAGGTTTGAGGACAGCCTCAGTGTTTAACAAGACTCTCAGTAACTTAGTGAAACTGTTTCAAAACAATTTAAAAAAAGAAGTGGGGTTGGGGGTATAGCTTGGAGGTAGAATGCTTCTGGGTAAGTCCTAAGTACAAAAAAAAAGAATTTCTGTAACATAAATTGTTATTCAGGAAACAAAAGCAATTAGCAAACTGTATTTATCTCCACAGACACAGTAGTGAATCAAAATGAATGTTGAGATTCTGAGTCCCAGATTCCCAGGCCCAAGAAAGCGAAGAGCCTGAAAACCCACCCCAGGGTCTGGAAGGCCATTTCACCAGCCAGGCTGGCTCTGAGGAGCAAGGCCCAAACGGACAAGGTAACACGGCAGAGTGGAAAGACTGGGGATCTGCAATCCCAGTACTTGGAAGGTTGAGACATGAGGATCACAGGTTTGTGGCCAGCCTCAGCTGCTTAGTGAGGCCCTTTGTAACTTCATGAGACCCTGCTTCAAAAAATAAAGAATAAAAAATAGGGCCGGGGGTGAAGCTCGGAGGTAGACTGCCCCTGGGTTCCATCCCCAGTACTGGAAAAAAAATAGTCAAAGTCCCCAGTCAAATGGATCTGGCTTCACCTCTCACTCTTGCTTCTTCTACAGTTTCCTGGGGCTCTTTTCTCTTCTTTTTTTTTTTTTTTGTACTGGGTATCCAGAGACATTCTACCCCCAAGCTACACCCCAATTCTTTTATTTATTTATTTATTTTTCAGTGGTACTGGGGATGGAACCCTTCTACCTCTGGGCTACACTCCCAGACCTATTTTATATTTTATTTGGAAACAGGGTCTCTTAAACCAGCAAAGCTGGCTTCGAACCCGCACGATCCTCCTGTCTCCACCTCCCAAGCGCAGGGATTACAAGCGTGCGCCACCATGCCCGGCTTTTTTTTAATTTTGAAACAGGGTCTCACTAAATTGGGTAGGGCCTCACTATATTGCTTAGGCTGGTCTCGAACCTGTGATTCTCCTGTCTCAGGCTCCCAAGTACCGGAAATAGAGATGTAACTGCAGATTGAACCCAGGGACATTTTACCTCTGAGCTACACTCCCAGCCTTTTCTATTGTTTTTTTTTAAACAGAGTCTTACTAAGTTGCTGAGGCTAGCCTTGAACCTATGATCCTCCTGTCTTAGCCTCCTAAGTAGACATTCTTCTTTCATCTACACACTCAAATGTGAAGGGTGAGTTCAGTGAGTTGATATGTGAAGAACCTCATCACAGGACTGGAGGTGCAGTGCATGCCTGAGGTCCTGGGTTCCCTTCCAGCATTGCAAAAGTAAACAAACAAACAAACAAACAAAAACACCTCATCATGACTACTTCATATTTGGTCTTCTAATATTCTAATAGATATTACTTCTTTTCCTTCTCTCTCTAAAGCTATGATGTTCCCCTCAGTGAATACCAAATCCATACTAGATAGATCCTGGTCACTCTGGACACCCAGAGTCTCATCAATTAACACAGAAACAAAAGTCAGTGTCCTGAGCTGGAATTTCAGACGTACTTATTGCAGTGGTTGAAATGGCCCCACATCTGAGCCGCACAAGCCCAGGGCCATTCTTCTGCAGGGACCCATTTCCTCAGGTGACTCAACCAGATGATATCTAGGGTTGAAGTTCCAGCACTCACTTCCAGGCTCGTTGGGCTGGTCATCTGCGGCAAGAACTTCTCGTGTTTAGGTGCGCAGTGGGTGACAGGCACACAAAGCGGGGCATCACGACTCAGTTGCTTACCTCTCCTACCACCTCTATGATGTCTCCCACTTTCAGCTCCAGCTCGTCATCATTCTGGGGCAGGTAGCTGAATGCCACCTGGCACCGGCGCCTCCGTCTCTCCCCTGGATGGGAAAAGCAAAATATTTAGAAACAACTGTTCTTTCAAACCCAGATTTCCAAAGAGAGGCTTCCTAGGCATGCAGGCAAATTAAGCTGACTTGTCTCAAATATGCTCTCCAGGACATGGCTAGAGGCACGGCAGCCCTGGTCTCTTAGAGGCAGGAGAAAGCAAAGCGATGCTTCTCAGTCTTTTCAAAGCTGCTGGGACCGAAAGGCATGGCTACAAAAAACCGATCCATCAGTGCGGAAGGCAGAGCCCCACCCGGAAGCACTAGCGCACAGTGTTGCCTTAAACGCTTTTCCGTGGATGGGGCTTGGGAGCTGCTGCTGTGGAGTTTTGATGAAAGCCGATGGGATGCGGTAGAGAAACAGGAATGGGATGCTTCTGAGGCTCGCAAGGCGGAGGGCCTTTGCCCCAGATGGCAAAGGAAAAGGGCAAGTGGCCTGGTCCTTTACTTCCTAATTGTCACGGCCTGCTCTCCTACCATTCCAAACAGCCCCCACTCCACTGCTGTCCTCTTCTCTCTGTCCCAGGGGGATCCATTAACAGGCTCCCTGGCTGCTTCTGTGGAACCCACCCAGGCAAATCGAAATAAAAAGCCAGGGCCAAGTTTCATTTGACTGGAGGACGCTCAAGGTCACACTGTCAGACTCAGCTGGGGTGGCCCACCTGGGAGCCTCTGGCTTCAAAGCCGGTTCAAGGACAGGTGCATCTGTCCCCCCGCACAGCTGTACCACAGATGTGCATTGTGCAGACAAAGCACATGCATGTGTGGAGTGTGCGTGAGGGAGAGAAAGGCAGAAATGCAGGCATGCAGAGGGAGAGGCCCAGGCCAGGGAGAGGTGGATGGGAGCCAGGAAGTGAGCCCGACCCAGCTCGGAAGTTTGTTGCTCTGTCCCTGACCACCTTGTGCCACTTCTTCAGGCCACCACATGCCTGGCCTGGAAAACCAAAAGGATCCGTGACTTCAAAGGAACACCGTTAGTGATGCCGGGAATATTTTTGGTTACTGTCTCTGGGAATTATTCTCTTTTATTTTTCCCTAATCTTTCCCCAAAGAAAGGAAGTCCCCACAGGGAGATGACAGGGCACATGAAGGACCCTGCACAGCATGACACTGCACAAAAGGGAAGACGCCTGTGGTCCATCTGAGATGCTCACCGATCAATAGTTTGAAAAGCTGGCGGCCTACTTCTCTCTGTTTCTTTTTTTTCCCCCTCTGCCTGTGCCTCATCAAGGAAGAACAGGGTTTTGAACAGGTAAAAGGGCAGGGGCTCAAGATCAATACCTTGTCTAATCACGTCTTTGGCAACCACATAAACCATCTCCCCCGCTCTACGCGGCCCTACGCCGCTGGATCTCAGGAAGAATCAACACAGAGCTACGAGGCCAGTTCAGACCAGCGCAGCAACCTGTCCGCAGGCTGAGTCGTGCAGCCGCAAGGAGGACCTGGTTGTCCTTGGGCCAGAGGCCCTCCCTGCTGACTTCTCCAAGGTGGCAAAGCTGAGAGGGGGTATTCTGGTGCAAAGAATACCATAACAGGAGCTCTGTGGCTCCTGACACCACAGAGGACAAATGCAAGGTAAAGAAAGTGGCCAATTGACAAGCAGTCTGGGCACCCCTCTCCTACTCACCCCACCCCCAGATATGCTCCTGAAGATGAAGCTTAGGCATCTTTAGGAGCTCCCGTGAGTAGTCTGCTAAAAGTAAATTCTGCAGACACGAATCTGAGCGTGAAACAAGTAAAATGACAAGTGATTGCAAACTGTCACGATCACAAATGTCACCACGGTCCCCACCAAAGTGACTTTGGAATAACATCTGAAGTCTCAGGGTTAGCTAAAGCCATAAAATGATGGTTATATATACATCCATACTTCCAAAAACCCTCTGTCAAACATAGTATTTCACCCAACATTGTAAACAACAAGGACAGGAATGCCAATTCTCTGTGTGTGTGTGTGTGTGTGTGTGTGTGTGTGTGTGTGTGTGTTGGTACTGGGGACTGGGGACTGGCATTCTACTGAGCTATACCCCCAGCCCTATTTCATTTTTATGGTTTGAAACAAGGTCTAGGTAAGTTGCTGAGGGCCTCACTAAGCTGGTTAAGCTAGCCTCAAACCTGTAATCCTCCTGTTTTAGCCTCCCAAGTATTGGGATTACAGGTATTACTACCACACCTGAATAGAAATGACTTATTCTTAGAGAAAAGACCACTTCAACAGCTTTAGGACCTGGAACACAATCATAAGATTTCTCTCATACCAAATCTCTGCCTTGAACTTGAAATAGGCCTGCCCAGTGCCAGAAGAATGATACATTCACTAATTTCTCTCTGCCTACTCAACATTTTTGTAAAGCTTCTAAAAACAGGGCATAAGGTCCTATAAAATACATCGCCAACACACCCAAAAAAGCCTTACAGAGGGCACAAGGGAGGGACTTAGAGGTAGCTAGTGATAACGGTCCCCTGATCTGACCCCAAAACAGAAAGTTATTCTCCTAACAAAGGCTCGCTCCTGATCATTTCTAAAGGGTTTCTGATGTCCGTCACTGTATTGCATCCTGCCAACCACATCAGTTAAAAAGAAAATCACAGGTGGATGTTGGGGTGCACACCTGTAATCCCAGTACTTAGGAGGCTGAGATGGGAAGATCACAGCGTTGAAGACAGCCTCAGCAACCTAGCAAGATCCTGTTTCAAAACAAAAAAGTAAAAAGGGGCTGAGGGTATAGATCAGAGATAAATGCTCCTAGTTTCAATCCCCAGTATTAGTAAAAAAAAAAAAAAAAAAAAGGATAAGAACGAAAAGTGACAGGATTAGCAAACATTCTGCAAATAAGGACACCAAATTAGTGACAGTATTTCTGTGGCCCAGGTTCAAACTCTCTCCAGTCCCGAATGGACCATCTACTCCCCAATGTGCTGCTGTCTACATTGCTGTATGACACCAACCTCAGTTTCCACGTCGGCTCTCTCACTACAGTGCTCCCAGCCCCCAGCATGGCTACTGCACCCAGCCTCAGCTCTGCACACCGCTGACTCTGCGCCAGTTCTCCTGACCTATGAACCAGCTCAAAAGGGGGGTGCTTAAAGATGGGAGAAAATATGTCACCTGCATCCCTCTATCCTAAAGAGCAGGGAGGTTTAGGATGGCATGTGTCAGTCATTTCCCCTCCTGGCATTTCACTGATGATTACTAGTGAGTCTTTACCTTCCCCACAGAGGTAGATAGATTATAGTGGTGTGTGTGTGTGTGTGTGTGTGTGTGTGTGTGTGTGTGTGTGTGTGTTATGGGGGATTGGACCCAGAGACATTCTGCCTTTGAACTTGATCCCCAGTCCTTTTTCATTTTGGTTTTTTTTTATAAATAAAAAAAATTTTATTGAACATAAATGGTATATATTTAAACTATAGTTGGTGCCCTCTCCCCCCCGCGTGTATATCTGACAACTAATTTCAGCCCAGAACTAGTCAGGCTCTCTCAGGACTCCTCTGACATGGACATCCAGTGTTAAATGGGGCAAAACAGACACTTGTATTCAGTTATATGTCCTTTCTTTCCCTCTCTGAAATGCATGAGACACATCTTTTGTCTCTGTGAATACTTTTCATTTCCCCTTTGCAAAGGCTCTAGAGCACTCCTGCACTAGTGTACGTGAGCAGTTGTTGATGTGTGTGCGCATCAACTTGCAGTCCTCTTGATGTGGAAGAGTTTTAACTCCCTGATAGCCACATCCAGAGCCTCTTACCTAACCTGGCAGGACACTCTATTGTGTGTGTGGGAGACAGGCGTATGTGTGGAGAAGATGACTTGCAACTGAGGTGTTATAAAATATAAGATACTGGAAAGAAGCTCTGGCTAAAGGGCTAAAGCCACCTGCTTTGATTCATCTGTGGTCTGTTATCTCTGAGGACTAGGAACCTAATTAAGAGTAGATGCTGAAGCCCCATATCGCATATTTACAGATGGGTGGAGCTCACACAGAAAACAATGGAAAATTCCCTGAGACTGAGTCAAAAAGAACGTAAACAAATGTAGAGCAGCCCCATTGGAGTGAGAGGGTGGGTTCAGGACTATTAAATAGGCTGGGCTATCATCTCTAGTTTCTTGTTGCCACTTCATAAATGAATTTAAATTTCTTTTTTTTATATTTAAAGCGTTTGTTTTTCTTTTTTTATTATTTTTTGGGGGAGTTTATTTTTTTAATTTTTTTATTGGTGCATTATATTCATACAACTTATTGGGGTAAAAAACTTGTGTGTACAAACATGTACTCATCGCTGATTTAACCCCTACCCAAATCCCACCCCATTCCCTCCCCGTCCCTCCCTCCCTTGCTTGGCTTAGTGATTGACTTCGATATGTTTAAGTACATTGTGAGCTTTAGAGATTTTCCTCTTCCCCCCTCATTTCTCCTCCTTTAGGTTGACTTGTTTGCTCCTCTTTTCTCCCTAATTCATTTTGGTTTTGAAATGGAGTCTCACTAAATTGCTGAGGCTGGCCTTACATCTGTGACCTGCCTATCTCAGACTCCCAAGTACTCCCAAGTACCACACCCAGCTAATGTTATCTTTTTTTGGGGGGGAGAGTACTGGGGATTGAACTCAGGAGCATTTTACCTCTGAGCTATACCTCCATCCCTTTTTACCTTTTTTATTTTGAAACAGGGTTTCACTAAGTTGCTGAGGTTGGACTCGAACCTGTGATCTTCCTGTCTCAGTCTTCCAAATACTGGGATTATAGGTGTGTATCACCATGCTGGCTGGAAGCAGTCTTAAAGTTGGACAATTAACAGATGATACCAGGAGTTTCTCATTGCTTCCAGCATAATTGAGAAAGGAGCCATCCATGTAATAAGCAAAGTTTCAGCAAAAAGAAGGTGCATATGGCTCATGTCAGTGTTAACACTGTCATCTGCTACTTCCTTAGGAGCCACATCTTAGCATTTTGATGTCACAGGCATGAATAATTCAATGCCTTCCACCACCCGATTAAAATGATAGTTTACTGCTCGTGGATACATGGTCCACGCTGAAAGCGGTAAGACAAGCCTAAGCTCCCAAGCCAGAAGAGAAACAGCTTGATGGACCAACTGTAACCTCTGTGAGGCCTGTAGCCTCCGCTTTCTCAGTATGAAGCAGATATATTGAGGACAGACCTGCTTTACAGGAAGGCTACTGCCACCTGACTCCTTTCCTATGTGTGTGTGTGTGTGTGTGTGTGTGTGTGTGTGTGTGTGTTTCTGGGAGAGTTCTACCTCTGAGCTGCACCCTCCAGACCCTCTTTTATTTTGTTTGTTTGTTTGGAAACAGGTTCTCACGGTTTCTGAGAGTTTGGCTAATTTGCTAAGGCTGGCCTTGAACCTGTGATCCTCCTTTCTCAGCCTCCCAAGTTCTGGGATTGCAGGCATACAGGAATCACACTGAAAAAAATAAAATTGGTGATATCTCCCAACATCCCTGTTTGTCCCCACTCCTTAAGTTGGACCCAGGCTGTGCTTTTGACCTTTCAGCACATCCCTAGACTCAAACAAGCCAACTTGCAGCAGGCCGTGCAGAGGACACTTCCCAGCCCAGGCTGGGAAGAGGGAGTTTGAATTTTCAGAGGAGAAAAATCCAACACATAGCACACGTTACTCTTCTCTGCTTTAGCAAGTCTGCTTTTGGCAAAATGCCCCCAAAACTCAACATATTTATAGAGTCTTGTTTGATCTACTTTTAAATGCTCCATGCAGAGTCATTCAAGTGAAATGAGAATGCAGAACTTCAAAGGCAAAACTAAAGGGAGATTCTAAATATAAGTTATTTGTTGAGCATAAACAAGATTTCTCCCTCCTCGCCAACAGACTCCCTCTAACATATCTATTTTTAAAGGCCTTCTCAAACTTTGCTGCTGACGAATGGATATATCAGACCCCTAACTTTTACTTTTGAAGGAGGGAGGAGCAAGGTGAGATCAAGATGAGAGATGAGGGAGGGGATGAAGAAAGGGGAGAGAAGGAAAAGAGGAAAGAAGCTAGGAGGAATGAGAAGGAGGGGGAAGAAGGAAAGAGGAGACAGATGGAGGAAGGGAAAGAATAAGGGACAGAGAGGGAAAAGAGAAAGAAAGCACAACCCTTTTAGGATCTATGATGAAAGTCTAGAAATCTCATCGGAGATCATCTCTCTTGCCTATTCTTAGAGAACCTGGGGTAGGGGGAGATGCCCACCATAAATAAACCAAGAGTTTCCCAGTTTCTAAAATCAGTATTGGGTTAGGTGTGGTGGTATATGCCTATAATCCCAGTAATCGGGAGGCTGAGACAGGACGATTGTAGGTTTGAGGCCAGCCTCAGCAACTTACCAAGACTCTCAGCCTTAGCAATCTAATAAGACCCATTTTTTTGTGGTACTGGGGTTCCTGGAAACCCTTCTCCCTCCGGGCTACACTCTCAGACCTATTTTATATTTTTTTTAATTTGGAAACAGGGTCTCTTAAGCCAGCGCGGCTGGCTTCGAAACTGCACGATCCTCCTGTCTCCGCCTCCCAAGCGCGGGGATTACAAGCGTGCGCCACCATGCCCCAGCTAACAAGACCCTGTTTTGAAAGAAATTAAAAAGGAGCTGGGGGTGTAGCTCAGAGTTAGAATGCCCATCAGCTCAATCCCTAGTAACACACACACACATACACACACACAAACATACATACACATACACACACAGATCGAAAAATGGACACCATAGTAATATTTAGAGTATAACAAAAAATTATATATAATCCTATCTCGGGAGAGAGGGAGAACTTGAACCTGTGAGCCTCCTTTCTCAGCCTTCCAAATACTGGGATTGCAGGTATGTGCCACCGTGCTTGGCTCTTTTTGACTTTACATATATGAGTCTGTGAAAAAACAACTATCACAAATAGTCAAAATATCTTGAAATTCAGAATCATTTTTAACCAAGTTTCCCTTCTCACCACCATCAGAACCAAGATGGGGGAAGCCTAGGTATTTATGAGTGTTCTTAAAGCAAATGGGAATTTATATCTCTGCAAGTCACTTGGTATGTAAAGGCTAACCCTCCAAAGAGGAGGTCCTTCTGGGCTCTGAGGATAGAATTCAAGGGATCTAAACTTAGATGCAGGCTGGAGATGTAGCTCAGTGGTAGAACACTTGCTCATCATACCCAAGGCTCTGCTTCCATTCTCATCACCAATAAATAAATAGATGATAAACAAACATGTTTGGTAAGAAGAATACATCTTCTGCTACCTTCTTACTGAATGAAATGTCACCCTGTTTCCACTATAAACACAGGCAACAAACTGCACTGGTAATAGCAACCCCTGTGAATTTTATTTATTTCCCATTACATGGATAGAAAATTTTAGTTCACAGCTGCAGTTACCTTGAAATATCATTTACATTCTTCTGTACTTCAAAATCAGGCTTGCTTTTAGACCCACTGCCAGGTCTTGCTACTTAATGCATCACTAAAGAGTATATATTACCTATGTTTCTGCAATGTTTTGATATCTGTATTTCTATAGGATTGGTTTTCTTTGTCATCTTATGGAGTCTATTTTATTCATTTATGAACATTATTCTGGAAGGGGGTTACAGACTTCATCAGACTGGGAAGCAGGTTCTATGGTAATTAAAAAATAAAAGTTAAGAACCTTTAATCCCGTCTTTCATGATTACAGTTTCCAGGGAAACCCAAAGATTGAAGAGGTAAGTCTGATAGAAATGCATAAAATGAAGCAGTAAACATTTGGACTGTGTTCACTGGGACATTTCACAGACTCAGGAGCAGCACATCACAACCAAATAAACACTGGGCTACTTCATGAGTCCTGATCCACGAATGGCCGCGTGGCACAGCCCTCACAAGGCTGTTGCCAAATGGCCTCTTATTAATCGGGTCAGTGACTGGCAAGAGCCCCGCTCTGTCATCTGGCGCCCTGGCTCAGCTGAGCTCAGCGCCCATGTCTCTCCCAGGAAGGCCAGCACAGCTCATGTGCAGGCCGACACCTGCCCCAGCCTCAGCACCCCCCTCCCAGCACAACCCTACCTTTCTGTCCCTTTCCTAGCTACTGAAGTTCTGGAAAGCACTGTAAGAAATCCCTGAGGTGTCCCTGTACCCACAGGGCTTCACACAAAACCCTTACCCTTAGCCCAATTAAATGGCACTGTCACTGATTGCATGTGCGTCCCCAGCCTCGGCAGGACAGCAAGCACATACATGTTCCTGGAAGCGAGGGGAGTCTGCGCCACTGTTTATAACTCCCCAGGATTTTCCTTGAGGAGCTGTCTGACTTCTAGTGAGGATGCATTCTGTGCTGTCACTAGAGGATGAAGGGCCATGAAGTCAACAAGTCCAGCCGAGACCACAGGTATCTGAGCAGTTCTTCCAGGAAAAAAAAAAACATCAAAATCCAGAAAAGTATAATTCCACTCCAGGACTGGAGGATAACTCACATGAAATGTGCATACTCGCTGCTACATTGTTCAGAATAGTAAAAAATCAGAACCATCCTAAGTTAGGGCAGTAGTTAGGTAAATCACAGGTAGAACTACACAGAGACTAAGAAGGAAGACTGTAGCTGTGAGTGAACAGATACAGTAGGATTTCCGAGGTTCTCTTCAACCTAATAAAAATTATAATCCTACAAAAATGGTATGATCCTGGGTTTTTTTGTTTTCTTTTGTTTGCTTGTTTGATTTTTTCTTTGTGGTACTTTGGGTTGAATCCAGGGGCATTCTACTTCCGAGCTACGCTTGCAGCCCTAATTTTTTCATTCTTTACTTTGAAATAGGGTCTAACTAAGTAGCTGAGGCTAGCCTTGAATGTGTGATCCTCCTGTCTCAGCCTCCCAAGTACTGGGATTACAGACCTGTGCCACTCCCTGGGTTATCTGTGGTTTTTTTTTTTTTTTTTTTTTTTTTGGTGGTACTGGGGTTCCTGGAAGCCCTTCTACCTCCGGGCTACACTCCCAGACCTATTTTTGCATTTTTTTAAATTTGGAAACAGGGTCTCCTAAGCCAGCGCGCGGGGCTAGCTTCGAACCTGCGCGATCCTCCTGTCTCTGCCTCCCAAGCGCGGGGATTACAAGCGTGCGCCACCACAACCGGCCAGGGTTATCTGTGTTTTTTATACTTTTATTGGTACATTGTAACTATATGTCATAGTGAGAGTCGAGGAGATACTTGAACACAGGCGCACAGCACTTGGTGTGTTCCCTCTGCCCCCTTCCTGCCTCCCGCTCCATACGTGTTTATAAGGCTGATTCGTGGTAATGCAAATGTGGCAGAGATCTTTGAAAGAGATACCAGGAATCACTTCTCTCCTAAGGAGTGTGACATGAGACAGGGGATGGATGTTACTCCAAATCTAACTAAGAAAACTTAAGAGTCAATGGGAAAGAAAGTGTACAACTCAAAGAAAAAGCAATGCACATTGAGGTCTCAACAATACCAGGTGTGGGCTGCCTCAGTGAGCAGAAGCTGCTGTCGGGCTACAGAACCACTCGGAACTTTGGGCTCCCTGGCGGGGCTGGAAATGGTTTTGTCCCCAGGGCCCCTGGGAGCAGTATGATCTGGAAAAGGGCAGGCTTCCAACAGGATGAGAGAATAAAGGGACCTGACTACCTGCAAGTGGAGAGTTTTTGGCAGATTTATCCCCTCCGCCAAACAAACAGGTTAGTGATGCACGTATTGTCTGTTCAGAGCAAACTTTTACCATTGTGTTAAACAGATTCTACTTTCCTTGTAAGCATAGGAGAGGCACAACGGTATCACACTCTGACTTCTTGCCCCACCAATCTGCACCTCTGCTCTGCCCCTGGGAAGAAGGGAACTGTGTGTCATGGAGAGGGTAAATTTAGAAATTGTCAATCTAGAAGTCTCGAGGCGAGAAAAGGTGTAGGTTTGTTTGTGGACTAGAAAAAAAAACAGAAAAAAAAGGGAAAGTAAAGAAAAATGAATGCGTTCCGGGAAGATGGCGACCGAGAAAAGCGAGGCTTAAGAGCCCCGCTAACAACAAATCTCCATTACCACAGAATCAGCGCCTTTCATAGTCAGAAAACACCATCACCAGTGAAACAAAAAATCACCAGGCTCCAGAGAGAAAGTGGACTGAGAACAGAGCCACAGAGGAGATAACCGGCCTCACGCCCGAGGACGTGGCAAACACGGCAGCAGCGCCATACTGCCTGAGGCACCAGCGAATTCACGGGAAGGCTACAGCAAGCCGAGGTGAGCCGCTGCGGAACAGCCAGGCGGGATTTCTCCGCACAGAGAGCATCTAAAGTTCCCAGTGGCCGAGCTCAGCACACGCTGCAGGGATTCAGAGTGGAAATCAAAACCAAGAAGAAAAACACCAGCCCCACAGCTGAGGGCGTAGCAGGGGCGCCATATTGCCACCGGCGGCAGCAGCACCGAATTCAGCGAGGCCAGTACAGCTACATCTGCGTACTCAACAACAGTGAGTCAAATTGCGGGCCACAGAGGAGAAATCCCAGTACTGTACTCCCTGGGACTTGACCCAGTGGGGGAGGGGCGGTGGCAGAGATATCACACCATAGGAGAACGTGCAACCTGGCACCTCCCACAGTCTAAAGCAGCCTCTATCGACTCTCTGGGTCGGAGACTCTGTGATACAACCCAGTAAAGGAGTAGTGGGGTCTGAGATACTACTGACTCGAGATCCAGAACACCTTAAGTCAAGTCATAGTGACCCAAGGGAAGAACCCAGAGAAGGCACAAACATCCGAAATCATGGGAAAGAGGAATAATACTGGAGCAATAAATGCCCACAACCCCACAACATCAGAACCCGATAAAACTGAAAATCAGAGATTTCTAGAAGATCAAATCAGGAAAATAACTGTAGAAATAATAGAGGTGCTTCGAAAAGAACTCAGAGAGAGCCAAAAAGAGATAAAGGATGCAATTAATGAAGTAAAGGCCTCAATTCAAAGCACAAACAACCGATTAGAACACATGGAGAACAGAATCTCACTCTTAGAAGATGAGCAAACCAAAAATAAACACATAGTTTTTAATCTAGAAAAAAATATCCGACAGCAGGAATCTGACATTGAAGAAATACGGGCCCATTTTAAGAGAGCTAACCTACGAATAATTGGAATAGAGGAGGGAAAAGAAAGTGAAACCAAAGGGATCAACAATCTCTTCAAGGAAGTAATAGCAGAAAATTTTCCAGACATAGAGCAAGAGGTCGATACACAGGTCCAGGAAACTTATAGAACTCCCTTTAGACAGGATCGGAGAAGAGGATCCCCACGCCACATAATTGTCAAAATGACCAATGTGGAAGCCAAGCACAGAATCTTAAAGGCAACAAAAACAAAGGGCCAAGTGACATTCAGAGGCAAGCCAATTAGAATCACTCCAGACTTCCCAAACCAAGTCATGAAAGCCAGAAGGGCTTGGAGTAATATATTCCAAACTCCGAAAGAAAACAACTTCCAGCCAAAAATTTTCTACCCAGCAAAACTTTCTATCAAATTAGATGGGGAAATAAGAAGCTTCCACGACAAACAGAAACTGAAGGAATTTATGTCTTCAAAACCAGCACTAGAGAAAATACTCAAAGAGATTAACTACAAAGAAGAAATAGGTAACACACACCAGAACCAGAGAAACAAGATTTTCCATCCAACAGACAACTAAGATTGGTTATCTGTGGAGATTCATTATTTATGTTAGTCTTTTACCTATCTCTAAATGGTATTGTTTGCCTTTATTGTTGTTAATTTGTAGGATTTCTAGTTGGAATATTAATATTCCTTCAGATATAGCATTTGGAAATATTTTATCCCATTCTATTAGT